>NW_016107461.1:3088026-3281463 GCF_001604975.1 Cebus imitator | reverse complement strand
GGCAATTCTCCTGCCTCAGCCTCCTGAGTAGCTGGGACTACAGGCACGCACCACCATGCCCAGCTAATGTTTTGTATTTTTAGTAGAGACGGGGTTTCACCATGTTGACCAGGATGGTCTCCATCTCTTGACCTCGTGATCCACCCGCCTCGGCCTCCCAAAGTGCTGGGATTACAGGCTTGAGCCACCGCGCCCGGCCAAAAGTAATCTTCTTAACACCTAGGAACTTAACACAGTTACAACATAGTTGCATTCTATAAATATTAATTTATTTAATTTACTGTATAATTCCCATGCTCTTTAAAAAGCACCAGAAATTTATTTATACAATAATGAATTATAAATGCCCAGAACAAAATAATTTTTGTACGACCACTGTTTCAAATGATAAATTTCAAGAGTGTTGAGCCATTTCACCATTCATCTTAGTATCTCTCTGTGAAACTTGTTTCTAAGTGCAATGATTGCCCAAACAATAAACTTGATATTACATTTCTATATACTATTTGCTCTAAAGTTTAGCTACAGTCTCAAATCATATAGAAAAAGAGAAGCCTAAGACTACCATTGAGATGATCTTCATAGGCTCAGGAATTCAATCACCGTTTCCACCTGTGACTTCGGTTTCTATTTCATCCTGTACATGCTGTGTGGCAAGCAGTGGAAAAGGAGAAACAAGATAATGTTTAAGTGTATTGAATTTTGTAGCAGTATCTAAAAAAAAAGTCTTCAGAGTGCACAAGAATATTTTAAACCTCAGTAAACCTGATTGACTTTTCATACCCACTGCCAAACAAATCATCAACGCATACTCATTCTGCAGAGAGCACAAAATGGAATATCATAATTTTTAAATACTTCTGCTATGTTTTTGAGTGTGGAAAAAGAAAATAAAAATTAAATAAAAGAAAATAAGCTATAAGTTAAAGTTCCAAATATGTACAATGATGATACATTACACTGTATTTGACAGCCATTTAATAAATATTTTGTGGAATATTGAATAATATATTATTCGATTTAATTTTTAAATATAACTTTTCCTAGAAGACTTTGATATTATGTCATAAACAATAAAAATCTTTATTTTTTTAATCCATGTATTATTTTTTGCAATATTATACTACAGTCAGAATTGATTGAGAACACTTAAAGTTGCTTATAATTATCTAATTCACTGTCTGACAATTTAGAAGAATACAAACTTCTGGACTGAATTTTGTTCAGTGAGTCTACAGGAGCCTTTATCCCAGGTGGAAAAGTACCAACTCACCTAAATATGCAAATGTATTAATATTTGTGTCTGATATATTAACATTTTAAAAGCCTTTTAAAAGTTATGCCAAAATTAAATTTTCAATGGTACTTTGTGTATAATTCCTGTATCTTTTAGGGAAACAGTAGAACTTAATACATGTTCTTGTTATTGAAATCTCAGTGACATCTCAGTTACTTCAATAATATTTCTCAACCGAGTTTATTTTGGATTGAATTGTATTACAAAATTGATAGCATGCCTTCATATATGATTATTATTGATATACTCCAGGATGATACAGAATATTATCTTTTAAGTTGTCAGTTGAAAGCATGAAAAAATGTCTTTATCTCTTTAAGTAGAAAAGGAATTTACTAGAGAATATTTAAGTAGTTCACAGAATTGTTAAACTTTCTAGAGAATAAATTTAAGGCTAACCTTTCAGGAAACATGTCATAAACACCACTGTAGATACAGTATAATGGAAATACCACTGCCGGCTGGGCGTGGTGGCTCACACCTGCAATCTCAGGACTTTGAGAGGTTTGGGTGGGTGGATAACTTGAGGTCAGGAGTTTGAGACCATACTGGCAAACATGGTGAAACCCTGTCTCTACTAAAAATACAAAAAAATAAAATTTGCTGAGTGTTGTGGCACATTCCTGCAGTCCCAGCTAATCAGGAATCCGAGGCAGGAAAATCAAGAAGTAGAGAAAACCCTAGTGTCAATCAACTGAGTAGATAAATAAAATTACATACATATATACACACACACACACTGGAATGTTATTTAGAAATTAAGAGAAATGAAGTCTTTTATACACCCTACAATATGAATGAAGCCTGAAAACATGTTAAATTAATGGAGCTGGTCACAAATGACTACATAGCATATGATTATATTTGTACTAAAATATCTAGCGCAGAAAAAATCTATCAAAATAGAAAGCAGAATAGTGGTCTCCTAAGGATGAACTTACTAGAGATAAATGAGAAATAACTATTAATAAGCATGGGCTTTATTTTGGAGTTATGAAATGTTCTAATATTTTGATAAGGATTGCACACATCTGTGAATATACTAAATACCATTAAATTATGTCCTTGCATGTGTGTATTATATAGTATGTGAATTACGTTTCAATAAAGATAGAAGTAGGTAGTACACTTTTTTGTAAAAGTTTTAAAGCTTGGATATGATACTGGGTATTTTTCTTAAATATTTTGTTAGTCAAAATATTTACGGAGAAATATCTAAAAAAATCATTTTATTTGTTAGTCGTTTGTCATTTCAATTACATAAAACATCGTCAAATATGAATATACAGCAACAGTATTATGAAGTCAACTTTTAATTTTCAAGGAGTGGAAAACACCAACTACTATAAGTAATACCTGTGAACAGGGTGAAGGACTTATACTAGAGAATTTACCAGAAAAGTGACAAAATATAATAAAAGCTAAATAAGTTATACAAATGCTTCTCTTGCCCCAAAACCCTATGATCTTTCAATAAAATTGGAAAGTTTTACTGTAAATTAATGACAGAAATTTGCTTTCACACATCCATCAAGAAAAAGGTAACACTCAAAATAATATTTTAAACATCTTTTGTGTTGCAAGATAAACACATTATCAACCCTATTAAATGTATATATAAACCTAGAATAAACCATCTCAGAGATTTTTTATATTTTATTATATCATAAACAAAGTTCAAAATGTTCTAATTAAGACCCAGTGTATTCATTAAAATGCCTTTCTCGATATCATTAGTTTCAATAAATAGAAATGAAAATTTAAGTATTTTTACAGGTCCATTTGTTATAATTATCGACACCACCGTATCACTAGAATACAATTATTCATTGTAGTTTTGTCAATCAAGTATTTATGCAACTTTATTACTTTTACAATTAAATGTCATGAGCCTGTATGGCAGGCATCTATTACCTGAGTTGCCAATCGTAAATCAAGGGTATATAGAATTATTTCGGAAAATAGGGGAGAAGGGAGTACTTCTAAACTCATTCTGTGAGGTCGTTATTATCCATATACCAAAGCCACAAAAAGACACAAGGAAAGTAAGCTATAGGCTAATATACTCCATGAACATAAACATAAAGATCATTACAAAGTATTTGAAAATTGAATCCAGAAACATTTTAGAAGGATCATATATCATAACCCAGTTATGGATTTAACTTACTAAAACCAATTAATATAATTGTTATACTAACAAAAAAAGAGGGGAGACCTACATAAGTATCTAAACAGAGGAAGAGAAATAATTTAACAAAATTCAATACTCTGTATAAAAACCTCCAATAATCTATAAATAGAAAGAGACTTCCTCAATCTGAAAGAAAAGCAAATTTCTGAAAAACTCATAGCTAAACTACATTTAATGGCGAAAACGAAAAGACTTTCAATCCCTTAAGAGTAAAAACAAAACAAATCTCTCCATGCCAACAGTTTTATTCAAATAATTTCCACTAGGCACTGTAATAGGTGTGTAAATGTGGGTACAAAAGAACAAAAGGGGAGAGAAAAAGATTAATGGCATCAAGACTAGAAAGAAGTAAGACCACCTTTTTTATTTGAAAATGATGGGATCTAATAGGATGAATATCCAAAGAAGACACAAAAGACACACACGCACATACACACACATGCACACGCAAATCTTATAAAATGTATGTCAGGTTACCTAGTTTGGATCAATATAAAAATCATTTGTATTACTAAATCCTATTAAAGAGTGATCTAAAAATAAAATTAAGAAAAATTCCATATATAAAGGCATCAGAAAGATACAAATACATAGGAATACATTTTTTTTTAAGTTTCAGATTTATACCCAGAATTGTATAAATTTTTTTCAGTGAGAAAATAAAGGCCCGCATAAATTAAGAGATAATCTGTTATTATTAATTAAAGGAAATATATACTCAGGATGACAATTCTCTTCACACACATTTGTAGAGAATTGTCATTCTGAATATATTCTTCCTTAGGAGGCTGAGGCAGGAGAATTGCTTGAACCTGGGAGGCAGAGGTTGCAGTGAGTTGAGAACGCACCACTGCACTCCAGCCTGGCGCCTGGTGACAAAGCAAGACTCTGTCTCAAAAAAAAAAAGGCAAAACAAATTTCCAAATTAATTGCAAGCCCAACAAAAATGCCAGGAGTCTTATTTTGTAGAAATTTACAGGATGGTTTTAAAAGCAAGATTCACAACACAAAGAAAAAATGATTTTTCATAATTAAAAATTTTGTATTTCAAAAGTTATTTAAAAGTGAAAGAACAATAAATAGAATGTAAAGGACATAGAAAGCAAAAACAATATGTAAAAATAATAATAGGATCGAAGGACTGACACCACCCAATTTTAAAACTTATGAAGCCACAGTAATTAAAAAAAAAATGTGGTACTGGCATAAAGATAGACACCGAAAATAATAAAATAGATTTGAGAGTTCAGAATAAATCTTTACTTTTACAGTGTATTGATTTTTCAATAAACTCTTCGAGATAAGTCAATGGGGAAAATTCTGAATTCAACAAATGATTCTGGGAAAATTGGATATAAAAAAGAACCTAGAGCCTTACCACATATAAAAACAAACATTAACAAATAGCCTAACCTAAATGTATGAGTAAAAAGTATGAATTTAGAATAAAACATAGAAGAAAATCTTCATGAAACTAGGCCAGTCAAGGGCTCTTAGATATGGTAACAAAAGCAAGATTCATAAAACAAAGAAAAAAATGATTTTTTTTATAATTAGAAACTTTTGCATTTCAAAAGATATCATTTAAAAATAAAAGAACAATCAATAGAATATGAAAAATGTTTATAAATTTTATACCTGATAATGAATTTTATATAGTAACTGAAAAACTCTTAAAACACAGTAATGAGACAAATAACCATTTTCTTACATAGGCATGCTATTTAAAGACAGATTTTACTAAAGAGCATATATAAATAGCTAATAAGCACAGGTAAAATTGCTTAAAATCCTTAGTTATTAGAGAAATCTTAACACTACAATGACTTACCACTTATACACTAGAATGCCTATATTAAAAACCATAAGCAAGACCAAGTGTTGGCAGGGGTGTGAAGAAACTGGAATCTTTGTATATTACTGAGGGTAATGTAAAATGGTACAGCCACTTTAGAAAAAAATTCACCAGTTTCTTAAAAAATTAAGCATTAGCTTTCCATATGACTCAGTAATGCCACTCCTAGGAATCGAATTACGAGAAATGCAATTTTATGTCCACACAAACTTTTGTCAGTAAATGTTCATAGCAGCACTATGCATAGTTTCATAGTAGCTAAAGACTGGAAGGGTCTAATCCAAATGTATATCAATAGTTGCATGAATAAACTAAGGTGCCTTAGCCACACAATAGAATAACTAATCAATAAGGGGGAAAACATACTTTTTCCTTTTATTGATATGTACCACAACATGCTTGAATCTCAAAAAACAAGCAAAAAAGCCACAACGTTTTTCTTAATGAAATGAGTCAGAGGCACAAGGCCTCAAGTTGCTTGATTCTAATTACATAAGATGTCCAGAAAAGGAAAATTTATTGACAGACAGCAGGTAAGTGGCTCTCTAAGGATGTAGTTAGAGGAGAAATTAACTGCACACAGGTATGAAGCAACTATTTGGGTTCTTAGAAATGTTCTAACAGTGCATTTTCAGTGATAGTTGCACAGGTGAATAGATTTACTAAAAATCATGGAATTGTATACTTCCAGACACAATTTTGACCTATAAATTATCCCTCAATAAAACTGTGAAAAAATAACGGTGAGTGAAGTGCTCTGTTTGCCATTTAAAACCTACAAATTTCAGGGTTGAATTTAATCCCATCAATTTGTATTATATGTCCACTCACGAACTAATTACTGTACCTATGGGGAGGGTGTTTGCAATCCTTAGGTATAAATTGTGGGCCAAACTCTGCATCTGGAAACTATGGACAGTCTTTCCTGGTTAATATGGAGAGGATGCGGGACTTCATTTATCAGTAAAAATAGTAAAAAGGAAGAAAAAGAACAAGAATGCCACCACTTTCAAACAAATGTGAAATTCTATTTCAATTTAAGCAAAGTAAAATGAGCCCTCTGTATCTGTGAGTTCCACATCTGTGGACTCAAGGAACTACAGGTTGAAAATATTCCAAGAAGAAAAATGAATGGTTGTGTCTGTTTTGAAATGTACAGGCTTTTTTCTTTCTATCATTCCCTAAAGAACATAGCATTAATATAACTATTTACACAGTGTTTACACTGTATTCGGTATTTTAAGAAATCTGGAGATGATTTAAAGTATGTGAGAGGATGTAGGTAGATTATATGCAAATACTACACTATTTTGTATAATAGACTTGAACATGTCTGGATTTTGGTATGGGGGAGGGCTAGAACCAGTCCTCTGTGAATACCTAGAGGTATTCCTTTACTTTTATCAGGTTAAAATGGCAGGCAAATTATTAGTAGCTATTAGGTCAGTATCAGAAGTAAAGAGAAGTAGGGATGTTATCTGAGAATCTGAATCTTTATATTGGGAGCATGGAGAAGATTTGGACATTTGGACTTTTTGTCGTTGGATGTTAGTCTTGTAGACAGGTCAGTTTAGTTTATGACATGGAGATCCAAATACCTAGTGATCCACAGTCTTGATGGGAAAATCTGTGGATCTTTTTCATGACATAGAAAAGTTGATTTCTTTTGAGTTAAAATAAAAATTATTCTCTGACACTAAGGGAAAGTAGAAAATATACAACTACATTTAAGCTTCATTGTTGTTGAACATGATTTAACACTGAGCTCTTTAAAGGCAGCTGAAGTAAATTCCAGCACTCTAACATGCCCTTACCTTTCAGAAGACTGAAGAACCTCATTAGATGTTTTTCTTCAAAGGAAAGTTGAAAAATACATTACTGAACTGGAAGAGATAATTTTTGTGTTTGATTGTCCCATGTGCTAACTCTTACAGCACTAAACATTTTGTTTAACTTCTGAGCTTAGTTTTGTCATTGTAAAGTTATAAATCGCAGCATATTATCTTACCCATTTATAAGAAATGAGAAACCTTATATGAAATCACTCAGTAAATGGCAAAGCGTTTTAAAACTTGAAGTCACATTTCTATTTTTATTTAACTTGAAAATGAATTACTATTTCCCCGTAGAAAGCATACAATAACTTCTAAATGTATATTACAAAACAATGTAATATACAATGCCCCTAAAACAATCTCAAAATATACACTATAGAAATCTTGCCTTTAGAAAGCCAAGTATTTTTTTCTACAAAGAGAAAAGCAATTGATTGTTCCACTCAGTGTGGAGATTTATTGGTAACCTGTCTGTCAACTCAGCACAATGCCAGTGTAGATTTCTTAAATAGTTTTATTTGAAAAAACTAAGTTTTTTATTTTAGCAATATTGCAAAAGTAGTACAGCAATTTTCCTTGTACAATACATTGTTTTTCCCATTACTAACATCTTACATTAAGTATGGTACTCATGTCACAAAGAGCCAATTTTGGTACATTATTGTTAAGTAATGTCCATAGTTTATTTAGACTTCCTTAGTTTCTACTAATATTCTTTTTTTGTTGTTTTAACATCCGATCCACATTACCACACTACATGTAGTCATCCTGTCTTCTTGGTTTTGATTAACTTGGCAGTTTTGAGGAATATTGACTAGGTACTTTATAGAATGTCTCTCAGCTGGGATTTGTCCATTGCTTTTCTCATGACTAGATTGAAGTTACAATTCTGGGGGAAGAAGAACGCAAAGTAACAAGCTATTTTCATTAGATCTCGTCAAGTGTACCTACAGTTAACAGGGTTCATCGCTATTGATCCCAATCTTGATATCCTGGTTGAGGCCATGTTTTCCAGCTTCTCCATTCTAGAGTTACCCTCGCATGACCCTTTCCTTACTGTGCTTTTCGTAAATAAGTCAGCATGTGAAGCCTACTTTTAAGGAAGGGGCAGTTATGTTCCACCTCCTTGAGGGTAGAGTGATAACATAAATTAATTGGAATTCTTTGGCATGAGAGATCTTTTATCCGTCACGTATTTCTTTATTTACCCAGTTATGTTAGTATAGAATCTGGATATTTATTTCTATTTTGGGATATATCCAATAATAGTTTACATTTTGTTACTCAAACTGTTCTAGCTTTGGCCATTTGGAAGCTTGAAAGGTTGAATCTTGTGTCCCCTTGACATAACTCCATCATTGTAGATTGTTTTTAAAACTTTGTTCATTTTGAAAATGTTCTTACTTTCTTGCACTACAAGATACTCCAGGTTCCTAGTGTACATTTTCTGTCCTAATCCTAGAGTCAGTCATTTCTCTAAGGAGTCCTGGTTCTTTTAATTTAGTAACAGTATTAACAGTCAAGATCAGGATGCAAGGCATGTTCTTTGCTGCTGCAACTCCTCGTTTCTGGGTCTTCTCAGCTGACAAAGCAAGAAAATGTGTGTGTGCATATTCGCCCATGTATATACACACACGCATATGTATATTTCTATATATAACCACCAAATTTATATTAATCTGAAGGTAAGTTCATACTGATGTCCATACCTCTAATCCGATTCCATGTGAATTATTCAAGCATACTCCTTTTGCTTAAATCTGACTTCCCCCTTCAACAGTGAGTTATCGGACTCCCAATATTTGCTATATATTTACTTAATTGTTCAATTCCACTGTACATGTGTAGTGGTTTTAGAATTGCTGGTCTGTGTCCCCCATGAGACACCACTTTATCAACTAACTTACATGCTTATGTAGATTATGTGTGGTTTGTTTGGACTTTAGTCTTACAGGCCCCACTCATTCCTAAAGCTATTTAGATAAACACCCCTTTGTTACACCCCTGAGTGAGGTTCTTTTATACATTTGTAATACATTTAGATAATTTTGTCACATTATGCATTCTATCCTAGAATCTTCCAACTTAAGTGACTGAAAAATTTGCATAGGTTGTTTCACACTTTGTGATGTACAATTCTTGCGGTTTTAGCAAATTATTTTTTAAAATTTCTGATTACTCTTACAAAACTTATAAAAATTATTGTGAAGATGATTCTGGATTATTGTAATCTTTCTGATCTTCCAAATTTCTATTCATCACTACTTTGCTCTTTATGGTGTCACTTATTCCAGCTATGTATGAATAATACTTTATTAGAGAACATGGCAACTCCTGTGGACAAGAAATATGATGACCAGGAGATTTCAGCTTTTTTCTTTGGCTATACAATTGATCTAAATTAAATACAATTAATTAATTTAATACAAGAATTGGGTAGCTAAGTGTAACATAGAATTAAAGAGGCATCTGGAGAACAAGGAAATGCAGCATGCATAATCAGAATACACTGAAAGAGGAATTGGGAACATTTGTTTAGCTGATAATGTAATAGACTTGTACAGGATACGCTTCAAGAGTTTATTAAGGTTAAACTTATTAGGACCGGATGGAGTAAGCCCAAAGAAAACTCAGCTTACTAAGTGAAGTTCAAATTTGTTTTGGTTCCAGGGCTCTTTTATCAGGATTAAATATGAATAAGTCTAAGGTAGTGCAGATAACATTGCAGAAGAAACTAAGAATACATGAATTCTCAGTGCAATTTTGCTTATCATGTGCTGCGTGACTTCTTGTGTCATCATGTATATAGAAGAACTATGGGATGCGTGAACTTCATATACTTCTTTATAAAGTAAATAGGTTATTCTTTAGATAGCGATAGTTGGATTTATCTGAAAATAAATGAGAATCATGAGCTTGAGACATATAAAATATTTAAACTATGAATTAAAATTTTTGTATTACCATGCATGTAATCTCCATATAACATTTTAAAATGTAAATGTCGTGGAGAGGTAAGTATTATAAAACATTCACTAAATTAGACCAGACAAGGGAGCAAACCATAGTTGAGAAACATATTTTTGTACGGAAAAAAAGTGAGTAAACTAATAAAGGGATTAGTTGACTTATCTACTGAAAGAATTAAATTGTTGGAAATACCAAATGAATTATGATAAAGATAAAGAGAAATCCCAACTGTAATACTGAAATGAGAAAAAAAAGCAGAGTGGTAAAAAGAGTGAGTCACATTGGAAATATGTTTTTTATTGATACAAACAGGAAACACAGTCTGTTCTCAAAAATGTTATTTTCTTTAAGTGTTAGTATAAATCTATTCTCAATTTATAATATTATTGTATTAATAATTTATAATGTAATACTACTGACAATTTATTGAACATTTACTATGTCAGGCACTGTGTTAATCTCTTTCTAGACATTACTTCATTGAATTCTCTCAAGGATTTTGTGAGACTGATCTAATTATCTCAAGACATGTTCAGACACAGGGACCATAGCTTAGAATGTTCCCATGTTTGCAGTTTATGTTGAGCTAAGAAATTAAGATTCAGTGTTCAATTCAATGTTCTACCACAAAACTCACTGTTAAACAGTATACTCATAGATGCAGACATTATATCTATTAAAAATAATGTCACAAACTCCTAGACTTTATAAATTTGTTTATCTACCAAGACAATGACGAAAAAATTTCCAAAGGTTCAGAAAGCTTAGGTGCTACCAGCAAGCATGTCTTTGGTTCTTCTGAAATTAGAAGCTTCCAAGTATTCTGCCTGGCATCTGCTATGTAAAGAGTGTTGAGCTCATGGCTGCAGTAGGCATTTGTTCGTACGGATAATACAGTTACACATGATGGGGAGTGTGTGGGTGCCTGATGAGGCTGATAAGTTCTTCAATGTATTCTGTCCTTGGGGATCAAAATTTTTCTGGCAAATTTTCTTAACTAAGAGTTTTGAGAAATATTTCACAATCATGTTATATATACCCTATATCATATGGTAAATAATGAACAAGGAAATGATGCTTGAAGTTTGGAGATGGTTTTTAGAGCTCCTTATTATACACAGAAACTTTTGAGCTGCCTTAAAAATATGAAAAGAATAGTATGAGATTATATACTTCTAATTTTTTTTATGGGACATAATTTGGAGCAGTCTGCATTCCAAACAATCATCACCTGTAACATGTTTGTAAAAATGTTTTGCCTTATAAAGACCTATGATACACAACATGTTTATGTAAGTATACTTTCTGAGTCTAAAAAAATTCATTGGAAAGGAAAAACACATTTGTCTCATTTCTCTGTGACAAAATAACTACACCTCGATTTATATTCTATTAAATATAGTAAATTAATAGCAGCTGTTTGCAATGACCTTTTATAATCCATAGAGGCAGAGTTTCAGTGGAATTTGAAATCACAGAGTTGGAATATTTCCTCGGCTTTGACTACATTCAATTCTGTAAGACTTCCCAACACTCTAATATTCTATACACATCTGAAATCCCTGATCTTGCTACACACATGATAACATGTAGTGTTAGCAATTTCTCTATGCCTTTCATGCTCCCTGATGCCTATTGTTGCAAAGTTAAAGATGGCAATGATCGTGCCTAGGCATTGCAAATAAATTACAGCTATTAACCCTGCAATGGTAGCAGATTGACACCCTCTATTCAGGGTGCTAATAATGCTATTCTAGCTCTTGGCTGGTATAGCAATTGTAATATAATTCTGTGTTTCAAAAGTGCTTTAACACATCTCCACCACCACCTCACCACTTGAACCTTGTGCTCCTAATGCATTGCAGATATCTAATAAAATAGTTTGATTCTGCAACCCATTCTCCTAATTCAATGGAAAGGAAAACACATGAGTCTATGAAGAAGTAGCAAAGGCCAATCTGAGCGATTAACACTGAGTTTCCCTTAGAATCACCCACCTGTAGCCATACCTTGGCTACAGCTTGAACACCTCGACTGGCTCTTCACTGGTGAAGACCTGTTTCAGTTGAGGCTCTTTTTTTTCCTTTTGCTCATTGCCACCTGACAGTTTTGTTCTGCAGACTTTCCAAGCATGACCCTTTTTCTTACCACTATCCCAGCATATCAAGGAAACACCACGGGTACCATAGATAAAATATTACCTTACTACTGAAGCTGCATATAAAAGTCTTCTTTATAAAATTACGTTGGCATCAAAGGTTTCTTCCCATTGGTCATTGTTGAACATTGGAAAAGAAAAGGTAATAGTAGGATGAATATTACCATATTCCAACTACAATAGGATGTCTCATTTTCTTACAGATTAACCAATTACAGGAAATGTTTCTATGCCACAAACACCCTTCTAGATACCACATTGTCTGCAACTCCACTTTTCATTTGGGAATGTTTTTCTGGGATGTATAAAGGAGGCTTATTCAGAGTAAGAGAATTAGATGGATGCTGAGACAAACCTCAGGGCACAGAAGCACGTCATTCCTGCTTGATGATCTTTGGGTGAAGGCACCTCTCCGCAGAGAGCCACATGAATGGCATCTAGTGTAGCATTAGCAGTATGTACACAGATAAGTTCAGTGCCAACTCAGATGCCATAGGCTGGCCTCTGGGTGCCCCTGGCTCTCTGAATACTAGAGTAGGTTGAGCTTGCTCAGGTAGAACTCGACAAGCTCTTTCTACCGATTCTGCTGATTCTCACACTTTTCAATAAAACCCATCTGTCAAATACCTGACTAATACTAATATGAGTAATAATTTATCTACCATATTCCAGCGCATAAAAACTTTACCTATTTTGTGACCATGTAAGCAAACAAACAGCATTAAGTATCTTACCACTTTTTTTTTGTACTTTTGCCTTATCTTTAATAATTTTCAAACTAAGATTTTCACCCCTTTGTTGTCTGGTTTGTCTCCAATAACCTTTCTCTAAAATGATGAACAGCACATGTCTAAGGCTGCAGGAGCACCTGGAAGGATTCTTGAAATAAAAGTAAATATACTAAACGAAGCACAGTTGGCAATAAATGACACAATTGAATTCCTCAAATTTACCCAACACATAAACATCACTCTGACCAGAAGAGAAATCACCTTGGTATTAAGCAGTGATTCTCAAGAAGGATGTCCTGTTCATAGAGTTACAGAGGTAAATTCAACAGAATCACTTTCAGCACTTTTTCAAACCATACCTCCCCAGTAAGAATGCACTCCTTAAGAGAAATAGAGTTCTCTCATCTCTCATCAAAGTCACTAGTATAATGAAAATTGGTCATATCATTCAGAGCTTTTTTTCCCTAATAATGTAAAACCACAATTATAAGAACAACATTAATATTAGGAGAAATGACAATAATTAAACAATGACAATAATGAAGTAAAATGACATTACCTAATCATTTCAAAAGACTGACTTAAGTTCACATAAATGAATAATTTGCTCAGCATTCTGCATAAATATATCTTAACTTATAAGCTGTTTTTTAAGAAAGTTGTATAAATTTAAGGGGAACAAGTGCAATTTTGTGGCATGGATGTATTGAGCAGTGGTAAAGTCTTAACCTTAGTGTACTTTGTACCCACTGAGTAATTTTTCATCATTCTCCCCTCTCCCACTGCTGGATGTTTATCACAACACTGTTCGTATTCGCAAATGTATTATTTTTAAAAACTTTTCTCCTGTGATAGACATATCATAAAGATCTAGCAAATACACACACACATGCGCACACACACACACACACACACACACACACACACACACACTATTGGTTCTGTTTCTCTGGGGAACTCTGACTAATCCTGACATGACTACTAAGAATATGTCATTTTTAAATATCATAAATAATAATAATTATATATAGCTATGAAAGGCCTAAATACTGCAAAGGATAGTTCTATGACAATGAATACAAAACAATATATACCTAGATTGGTGGTAAGAAAAACTTCATTGAGCAAATAATACTTATGATCTGAGGATAAATTAGGAAGTAACTAGGTAAAGGAGGGTGAGGAAAAGAAAATTTCAGACAGAGAATTATATGTGCAAATACTCTGCGATGTTAAAAAGGTGGCGTGTTCCACAAAGGGAAAAAAAGTCAGTTGACAAAGAGCGAGGAGAGGGATGAAGGATGAAGATATTCCAAGGTTAGGCAGAAAGTAGTCCATACACATCCTGGTGTTCGTTTAAAAAATATTCATCTCTAGAACAATCAAATGATCCAGAGATCTCTTAAGTGGAAAATAATATGATGAGATTTTTGTTTTAAAAATATAAAAACTGTACTTGTCATTCGCTTTTTTTTTCCCATTTGTTTTATTGCATTTTAGGTTTTGGGGTACATGTGAAGAACATGCAAAATTGTTGCATAGGAACACACGTGGCAGTGTGATTTGCTGCCTTCCTCCCCATCACCTACATCTGGCATTTCTCCCCTTGCTATCTCTCCGCAGCTTCCCACCCCCCACCGTCCCTCCCCTATTTCCCCCCAACTGACCCCAGTGTGTAGTGCTCCCCTCCCTGTGTCCATGTGTTCTCATTGTTCAACACCCGCCTATGAGTGAGAACATGCGGTGTTTGATCTTCTGCTCTTCTGTCAATTTGCTGAGAATGATGGTTTCCAGGTTCATCCATGTCCCTACAAAGGGCCCAAACTCATCGTTTTTGATGGCTGCATAATATTCCATGGTGTATATGTGCCACATTTTCCCTATCCAGTCTATCATCGATGGGCATTTGGGTTGGTTCCAGGTCTTTGCTATTGTAAACAGTGCTGCAATGAACATTCGTGTGCACGTGTCCTTATAGTAGAACGATTTGTAATCTTTTGGATATATATCCAGTAATGGGATTGTTGGGTCAAATGGAATTTCTACTTCTAGATCCTTGAGGAATCGCCACACTGTCTTCCACAATGGTTGAACTAATTTACACTCCCACCAACAGTGCAAAAGTGTTCCTATTTCTCCACATCCTCTCCAGCATCTGTTGTCTCCAGATTTTTTAATGATCGCCATTCTAAATGGCATGAGATGGTATCTCAATGTAGTTTTGATTTGCATTTCTCTGATGACCAGTGATGATGAGCATTTTTTCATATGTTTGTTGGCCTCACGTATGTCTTCTTTTGTAAAGTGTCTGTTCATATCCTTTGCCCACTTTTGAATGGGCTTGTTAGTTTTTTTCTTGTAAATCTGCTTTAGTTCTTTGTAAATTTTGGATATCAGCCCTTTGTCAGATGGGTAAACTGCAAAAATTTTTTCCCAATCTGTTGGTTGCCGATTCACTCTAATGATTGTTTCTTTTGCTGTGCAGAAGCTGTGGAGTTTGATTAGGTCCCATTTGTCTATTTTGGCTTTTGTTGTCAATGCTTTTGGTGTTTTGGTCATGAAGTCCTTGCCTACACCTACTCCTGAATGGTTTTGCCTAGATTTTCTTCTAGGGTTTTTATGGTGTTAGGTCTTATGTTTAAGTCTTTAATCCATCTGGAGTTAATTTTAGTGTAAGGTGTCAGGAAGGGGTCCAGTTTCTGCTTTCTGCACATGGCTAGCCAGCTTTCCCAACACCATTTATTGAACAGGGAATCCTTTCCCCATTGCTTGTTTTGTCATTCGCTCTTATATGGCTTATTTAGGAATCATTTTAGTATTGAATCTATTTGTTAGGTGGATTGAATATAGCCATTTCTTTAATCATATTAGTAGATATATATTATGATGGTGATCGGTACCAAAGTCTGCAGATATAAAAGAAGTAATAGTCTTTGTTCACAGATGTCAAAAATGAAAGACCATGTATCTGAAGTGTATAAGCTGCATAAAATATAATTTTAAAATGCATTTCAAATAAGACCTTTGATTTGATATAAATATTCCGATATCCCAATCTTACCAAGTTTTGAATCCTTTCCTTTACCTTATACCAAAAAACTTTGACATCTCAATTTTATTTAATGTAGGTCACAGTTTTTTTTTTCAGTTTTATAATATCAACATAGCAATCCATTGGAGCCATTTCCAACTTTGTAAGCTAGAATATGAAGAAAAGATACTACATGGGATTTGTATCTGTGTAACATAAGAAGCTCAAGGGATCATTTAGAAAAACAGAGAACCAATTTAATGGAAAAGTAGCCAAAAGGCATAAACAGCAAAGAACATTAATGCAAATGGGCAATTAACATGTGAAAAGAAACTCAGCTTCATTGTAATTAGCAAAATTCAAATATTAACAAAAATGAGATAATGTGTTTTACTTATATTGGTAAATGTTAAAATATTTGGTAACAATCATATTTTTTTCAGAAATGAATTGGTGCAATTTGGAAGGAAAAAGCAAAATGTATATAATCTCATATACACTTTTATTTTATATATATATCTTACAGAAAATTCTGTTCATGTTCACATGGATAAGTGTCTGTGTGTGTGCATGTGCTCAGTCAAGAATGTTTGGAAAAAATAAAACTACAAAAATAAGGAACCCATCTATGGAAGTTCTTTTCATAAATATAAGCATTACAAACAGGTACCCACACATACAATACATTTTTGTGTACACATGTATGTGAAGGTCTGTGTGTGTATGTGTGTGTGTGTGTGTGTGTGTGTGTATGTGTGTGTTTGTGTGTAGAAAGACTGACATAGAGATAGAAATAGAAAGGAAGACAGAGAGACAGGAAACCTTAAAACAGATATTTTGCCCCAATTGTGTGTCTTTCTTTCAACCCGCAATGCAGACGTGATGGTTGGAGCAACAGCAGCTAGCTGTCTTGGACTAGGAGTTGACCTTGAGAAAAAAATCTGGTGTTAAGATATTTGAGCAGAAATATAGAAAAACATCTGTGTCCACAGTGACAGTGTATCCATGATAACAATTCTGGACTAACCAAAACCTTAAGGTTTACATTGAAAAGGTATGAAAGACTGTCATTAAATCTTTAATGTTTAAGTTGAAAAGATATGAAAGACTGTCATTGAATCATTGCAGTTTCTGCATAATTTTGAGCCTCTGCTTACTACAAAGGGGGCTACTCAGTTCCACTCTGCCCAGGACAGAAAGTTTGTTCTCTATGTAAAGTCTTCATTTTATAATGTCTGGGGACAGCATCCATCAGAAAATATTACAGTAGGGTGTGGAATTGTATCTAAGAATGATTTTTTTTCCATCCTAATTAAATTCACATTGGATTGTGCAGGCTAAACTTGATACTGTTTGGTGGCAAAGTATAGACTGGAAAAAGAAGAACAGGTTTCAGTGGAAAGGCAGCACTTTTTAAAATGTTGGCTTGGGATCCTTGACTTTAAACTTAGAACATTGTCAATATCTTTATTCCCCCGTTAGTACTTACCAAGATATTTTTAACTATTTTAATATGAATCATTTCAATCTAAAACAGTGTCATATTTTGAGTTACATATATTTAAAGTCTATTTTATGTCATTCCAAAAATATATACTCTGCAAAGGTACTTCAAGTAATGTAGCAAATGTTGACTTTTTCCGTGTCACTTTGTGCTTTCAATTTTATTTTATGAATGTTTACTTTTAATATTCTCCTTTTTCCCCCCTTAGGTCCATGTCACTGAGTTTATTGCTGAATAGGATTTCCTCCATTCCTATAAATTCCCAGTTCACCTATCTATGATACTGTTATTCTTCCTTTCTTCCTCTCCTGTGCCCTAAATGCTTCTATCCTTTCTTCCTGCCCACTGCTTTCACTTCCTCAGTAAAATTTCGAGCCAATACATGACTCAGTAATAAAAATCATATACATTTACTATTTTCATTATTAGTAATGAACCTGAGGAGAAAAAATATTTTAGAAACAAAATATTTTGTATAGAGCTCACAAATATACATGACAATATGAAACTGCATGTGATTCTACACAAGGCTTCCGAACTTACTTTTAAAATAAGTTTTCCTGTGAAAGCTTTCTCTTTCTGATAATACATGGTGAGTAAAACCCCCCAAAGAAAAATATGTAGCTTATCTTTTTAGTTTATAAGCATGATAAAATGTTTATATAATGATGTGAAATTTCATAAAGAACAGGAAAGATCATTTTGTAGTGGAAGTCATTCTAGGGAAATTTTCTTACTCCTATTTTTACAGTGGATTTTTTTTTCATGCAAAGGCCACTGGTGTGACATATAAAGTATTATTTGAAAAAAACAAAGTATGATATATAAAATGAGATGTTGATTACTCTTGATCCTTACCAACAACTCAATGTAATTCCAGATACCTCCACAGATGCTTTCTGGCTTAATTTACTTTCAGCTTTGATTATAATTTGATCGTGATTTAACTTCAAAATTAATAGCTCTTTGCAGCCTGTAAGACAGGTTTCTTTCCTGTGGGAATGAAGAATCTTCTACCTTGATGCTTATTTTCTGGCCATACATGCTTTTATTTCTTCCTGACACAAACACCCAGACTATTTTCCAATAATAGTTTGTCCCTCTCAATCTCCGTGCCTTTGATAATATCATTTGTCTCATTTATTTTTGGTCTGCCGGTTCTCATAATTTATTTATTCAGATTTCAGCCCATATCTATCTCCTTAATAAAGCATTAATCATGTTGCATTTATTCTCCTTTGAACTATAATAGCATTTATTCAGTAATTTATACATAACAATCATTTTTGCTGTTCCAATACAACATAATATATTTTGTGGCACATTGTGCCCTTAGAAATTTCTAAGCATTTCTTAATTGTGTATTCTCAATAAACCCTGTTGAATGAGATTCTATGGATATATTGCATTTACCTAAACATTGAAGGTATGTACTAGCATACAGCATTAGTTCTCTATAATCATCTAGTTCTACATGAATATTATACAACTATAATTATCTTTGTATTATGTTAAGGAAATACTTAAATTTTAGTAGAGTTTGGTTTATATTTATGAGATCCACAATGCCATTGCAACATGTTTAGAAAACTGATATATACTTTCATGTTTTGATTTTAATAACATGAAAAACATTTGTAAGAACTGATCCTATAAAATTCGTAAGAATTTCTCATATATAATAGATAAAACAACTTTTAAATGTAAAGTGACTTTATACATAAAGACACTAGAAATTAATATTAAAACACACTTGGATAATTATGGAAATTATGTGGATCTTGGTGAGAAATACTGTGAATATATGTATGTGTGTATATTCAGGATGCTGCAATGAACAACTATAGAAGACACTATTCAGATGAGTTATGATGTGAGTGGCACAATTAATGTTTGTGCAGTGCATATCCTGCACAACTATATACAGCATTCCTGAACATTGTCTTAAAACAGAATGTATCAACAATCTATTTTTAAAGGGTTGATGTAACTTTCCTAATTAATGCACTCAAATCTGAACCAATATTAAGTGTTTTCTTTCCATGTATATGATCAGCTTGCTCACATCAAATTAAAGAACATGAAAGATTTGGAAGCAAAATGTTATTTATGTAAAAATTTTTGTGTGTAAGTGTTAATACAAGTTGATTAAACAGATCATATTTTACATGTTCTGTAAACAAAACATACCTTATATGCAAATGTTCATAGAAGATATATTAAACAGAATATAATCTTCATTTTCTTTTGTTTTATTTATATTTATTGTTTTTGTGTGAAGAACTGGGTCTTGATATGTTTCCCAGGCCAGTCTTGAAATCCTGGGCTCAAGTGACCCTCCTACCTCTGCCTCTCTAAATAATGGGATTACAGACATGAGTCACTGTGCATAGAAAAACAGAATATTCTTAAACATTTAAAAAAAAAATTTGATTGCCATTTTAACTGGTGTGAGATGGTATCTCAATGTGGGTTTAATTTGCATTTCTCTAATGACAAGTGATAATGAACATTTTTTCATAACCTTGTTGGTTGCATAAATGTCTTCTTCTGAAAAGTGTCTGTTCATATCCTTTGCCCACTTTTTGATGGGGTTGTTTGTTTTTTTCTTGTAAATTTGTTTAAGTTCTTTGTGGATTCTGGATATTAGCCCTTTGTCAAATGGATAGCTTGCAAATTT
Organism: Cebus imitator; assembly: GCF_001604975.1. NCBI lineage: Eukaryota > Metazoa > Chordata > Mammalia > Primates > Cebidae > Cebus > Cebus imitator. Next base: position 3,261,208 of record NW_016107461.1, on the reverse strand, counting down.
CTTTTTCCCATTCTGTTGGTTGTCTGTTCACTCTAATGATGGTTTCTTCTGCTATGCAAAAACTCTTCAGTTTAATTAGATCCCATTTGTCAATTTTGGCTTTTATTGCCATTGCTTTGGTGTTTTAATCAGGAAGTCTTTGCCTATGCCTATGTCCTGAATGGTTTTGCCTAGATTTTCTTCTAGGGTTTTTATGGTGTTAGGTCTTATGTTTAAATCTTTAATCCGTTTGGAGTTAATTTTTGTATAAGGTGTAAGGAAGGGGTCCAGGTTCAGCTTTCTGCAGGTAGCTAGCCAGTTTTCCCAACACCATTTATTAAGCAGGAAATCCTTTCACCATTGCTTGTTTTCATCAGGTTTGTCAAAGTTCAGATGGTTGTAGATGTGTGGCTTTACTCCCTAGGTCTCTGTTCTGTTCCATTGGTCTATATCTGTTTACCAAAACAGAGTACCATGTTTTACCAAAACACCAGTACCATGCTGTTTTGATTACTGTAGCCTTATAGTATAGTTTGTATAGTATAGTTTGTGTACTATTAGTATAGTATAGTAATAGTATAGTATAGTATAGTATAATATAGTATAGTATAGTTTGAAGTCAGGTAGCATGATGCCTCCAGTTTTGTTCTTTTTGCTTATGACTGTCTTGGCTATGCAAGCTTTCTTTTGGTTCCATATGAAGTTTAAGGTGTTTTTTTCCAGTTCTGTGAAGAACGTCAATGGTAGCTTGATGGGGATAGCATTGAATCTATAAATTACTTTGGGCAATATGGCCATCTTCAGGACACTGATTCTTCCTAATCATGAGCATAGAATGTTTCCATTTGTTTGTGTCCTTTCTTATTTCCTTGAGTAGTGGTTTGTAGTTCTCCTTGAATAGTTCCTTAACATCCCTTGTTAGTTGTATTCCTAGGTATTTTATTATATTAGTAGAAATTGTGAACGGAAGTTTGCTCATGATTTAGTGTTTGTCTGTTATTGGTGTATAGAAAAGCTTGTGATTTCTGCACATTGATTTTGTATCCTGTGACTTTGCCGAAGTTGCTTATCAGCTTCAGGAGATTTTGGACTGAGTGGATGGGGTCTTCTAAATATACAATCATGTGGTCTGCAAATACAGACAATTTAACTTCCTCTTTTCCTAATTGAATACCATCAATTTCTTTTTCTTGCCTGATTGCCCTACCCAGAACTTCCAATACTATGTTGAATAGGAGTGGTAAGAGAGGGCACCCTTGTCTTGTGCCAGTTTTCAAAGGGAATGCTTCCAGCTTTTGCCCATTCAGTATGATATTGGCTGTGGGTTTGTCATAAATAGCTTTTGTTATTTTGAGGTATGTTCCATCAATACCTAGTTTATTGAGAGTTTTTCTCATAAAAGGCTGTTGAATTTTGTCAAAGGCCTTCTCTGCATCTAATGAGATAATCATGTGGTTTTTGTCTTTCTTTCTGTTTATATGAGGGATTACATTTATAGATTTGCATATGTTGAACCAGCCTTGAATCCCTGTGATGAAGCTGACTTGATCATGATGGATAAGCTTTTTTGATGTGCTATTGGATTCAGTTTGCCAGTATTTTATTGAAGATTTTCGTATCAATGTTCATCACTGATATTGGCCTGAAATTTTCTTTTTGAGTTGTGTGTCTGCCAGGTTTTGGTATCAGGATGATGTTGGTCTCATAAAATGAGTTAGGGAGGATTCCTTCTTTTTGTATTCTTTGGAATAGTCTCAGAATGGAAACTATTCATCTGGAATGGTACCAGCTCCTCTTCGTACGTCTGGTAGAATTTGCCTGTAAATCCATCTGGACCTGGACTTTTTTTGTTGGTAGGCTATTAATTGCTACCTCAATTTCAGACCTTGTTATTGGTCTATTCAAGGATAACAGATGCTGAAAAGGATGTGGAGAAATAAGAACGCTTTTACATTCTTGGTGGGAGTGTAAATTAGTTCAACCTTAGTTCAACCATTGTAGAAGACAATGTGGAAATTCCTCATGGATCTAGAAATAGAAATATCACTTGACCTAGCAATCCCACTACTGAGTATATACCGAAAGGATTATAAATCATTCTATTATAAAGACACATACACAGGTATGTTCATTGCAGCACTGTTTACAATAGCAAAGACTTCGAACCAACCCAAATGCCCATCAATGAGAGACTGGATAAAGAAAATGTGGCACATATACAACATGGAATATTATGCAGCCTTAAAAAAGGATGAGTTCACGTCCTTGGCAGGGACATGGATGAAGCTGGAAACCATCATTCTCAGCAAACTGACACAAGAACAGAAAACCAGACATTGCATGTTCTCACTCACAAGTGGATGTTGAACAATGAGAACACATGGACACAGGGAGGGGAATATCACACACCAAGACCTGTTGTAGGGTGGAGAGCAAGGGGAGGGATAGCAGGGGGTGGGAGGATTAAGGAGGGATAACATTAGGGGAAATACCTAATGTAGGTGACAGGGGGATGATGCAGCAAACCACCATGGCATGCGTTTACCTATGTAACAATCCTGCACAATTAGCACATGTACCCCAGAAAATAAGGTATAATAATAATAAAAAAAAGTTTTGAATCGATTGAAATTACTTCTGTTTCTTATTAAGAAATGCTTAAATGTGTTCCATCTTCATCATGTTTTTATTTCATATAAAATGAATCCTTCTAACATTATTAACATTAAGTTCTTACTATGTGGTAAGTAATTTCAAAAGATTTTCCATTGAGGATAATATACATTAAAGTGTATTAATCTTAGACATACAGCATGAAGAAGATATAAAAAATATCTAGCATCTAAGAGTATTCCTCATATCCCATTCTAGTTAATCTGCCCCCAACTCCCCAGCAGAGGTAACTCTTTTGAATTTATCACTGTCACATTGTTTTGTCTCAATGAATAAAATCATCAAGTATATATAGAAAATCTGCATTTGCACCTGATTTTTTCACAAAACATAATATGTGAGATTTATCCTGTGATCACTTACATAGTTCATTATTTGCTATTGCTGCATAATATTTTATTATATGTATACCACAATTTGTTCTAATATTTTTTCTCTGTTTTTGAAAGTGAGTATAAAATTGGAAGTGCTAGAAAAAAATACAAAAATCAATTAAAGGTATATACTCTTTCGATTACATTAATAACTAATATGGCTTTTTATTTCCAAAGTAATGCAAATCAGAACTACCTTCATTCTTCATTTTGATGAGTACAATTTTACATTTCTTTTATAACTCTAGATCTGAGAAGTTATTCTATTCTACATAGCTTAATGATGACAGAAAATTACCACACTTGATATATGTGAAGTATAGAATTTTATAGTGTGTATGTGTGTGTGTTTCTACTAGGAAGTAGAAACCTAATTAAAATTCAATCAGCTATATAACACATTTCACAGTCGGTACGTATTAAGCATATGGAAGATATTATGCTTGGATTTAATAATCTGCACTGCCTCTGCTCTCCTCATAAGTGAATTCTTGCAATGACTCTTAACCTAAACTCTACAGCTTGTGTATACTAACACTTCACTAACACACTATTTTTCTTGTGTTATTCTGATTATTTTATTCTTCTACATTGTTCACATGAAGTTAATGTAGCAAGAAATTCAGTGTTGTAAGAAGAAACTTTGAACTCACCTCCCTTCAAAAAAAAAAAAAAAAAACCTCCCAAATTACTCAGTTTCCTTAATAGTTATAATCAAACAGGTGGTCTAAAGTTTGTGGCTAGAAGGCAGAATAATTTTTTTGCTGCAGAGATTGCCTCAATTCACTGTGAAAATATACTTCCTTCATTTGCATTCACTACCATGGTTAGAACACCATCTCACTAATCTACTACCTACCCATGAACATTTGTTAATATATCAGAAACATATTTTTGAATAAATATTAGGAAACTGAAATATTTTCTTTTTCTACAGCTAGTATTTGTTCAATCATGCAATATTTACTGAGGCCCTACTGTATACCAGGCATGTATACAGAAAGCCAGCGATCTAAAACTGACTGCATTATAAGTCCTGCCTTCAAGGAGCTCAGTCCCACACACCTTGGTGTGATTTCAGCATACAAATCGCTGGTGACCAAATTTCATATGCAAATTTTAAGTGATATACCATGAAATGTAGAAAAAGAATAATAAAATAATGTTTGCATTTAAGCGGACCTTGTCAGTGTAGGCAATTTGTCAAAGTAGTATTACACTAGATAAGAAAATAAAATTTAAAATACAATAAAAATATAAAATCAGATATTTTTACTTCTGTCTTTTCTATTTTCCATAATTTAAGTACATTCAGTGCCTTGCTATTAAAATCAAAAGAAAGCACATAATACATGTTAATAGTTTATTTAATCCATATCATTCTTTTAACTTAATATCATTATTTTATTTAATTATTTAACTTAATTTGATTTAATAATTCATAATTTAAATGAATCACTTGAAGTTTATTTAGTTAACATGTCTATTCATTTTTATATATTGTTATGAGGAATATAAACTAGAAGAGCAAGGAGGGTGTTGGCCAGAGTAGAAGTGCACACTAAGAATAAAAAGGAAAAGACAGTAAGCATTTTATTGTTAATCAGGTGGATTTTTTTTCTCTTTTCTGCATTTATCTTCCATTATGCAAAATGTAAATTGCATATTAAAACTCATAAGGATACTAAGATATTAACATTGACCACATTTATGCAAATATTAACTTCTCTACTGCAACCATGCTTTGTTCCATTGTGCATATTTGTACTTCCTAAGGCACCAAATTGCCATATACACTTCTAATATGGACGTTTAGCATCACATATCAAATGCTCATACAATGTTTGATAAGTGAATCAAAGCCAATAAATTAATGCACTATATTATTTATTCTTTTTTCTTTGTATATATAGTTGATCCTTGTGGATACATGGATTTTATATTTATGAATTTTTCTACTCTCTTAAATTAATTTGTTACTCCAAAATCAATGCTCCTAGAGTTTTGTACTTACCTGGGGCCATGTGCAGAGCAGTAAAAATTTGAATCATCTGATGAAGATGTCCCCAGCTGAGGTCAAGCAAGGTGATGTTCTGCCTTGTTTCAGCTCTTATACTGCAACAAATGTCCATCTCGTGGTGTATTTATTGCCGCTTTTTTAAAAACCATTTTAAAAAACATAAATCACCTTTATTGGCCATTTCACTATTTAAAGTGGTCCCCAAGCATAGTGTAGAAGCACTGTCCAGTGATCCTGAGCTCAAGAAGTCATCCCTGTGCCCTGCAGGAGAGACACAGATAAGCTTCATTCAAGTATGAGTAATCATGCAGTTGGTTGTATGTTCAATGTTAATGAATCAATGAGAGGCTAAACCAAGAAAATGGGAGAAGAAATTTGCCCATTTGTATGTGAAGCTTCTGCAGAATGCTACCATAACATCTATAACAACGATGAGGCTATGGAAAAGATGAAATAGCTGCTGAATTTGTGGATTCATGAGATGACAACTGATTAAAAAAAAAATACTGTACAGCATTGTTGTGAGACTGAAAGCCAAAGAAATTTATGGCCATATTACCCAGGGTCATGAAAATGTTAAATCCTTCTTGGCTAATGCTAGCTGGCTCACACTTTTCAAAAGGCAGTATGACTTGAAAAATGTTAAACCTGCAGAAAGGCAGGTTCTGCAGATCAAGAGGTTGCGGAAGAATTTTAAAAATATCAACTAAGTATTAAACAGGAAAAGGGTTATGTGTAAGAGAAGGTTTTCAACATTGAGGAGGTTGACTTGTTTTACAAGAATGTTGGCAAACCAACCTATATAATGCACATGGCCTCCAAAGCCCCTGGCTTTAAATCATTCCAAGACCGTGCAACTAATTATTTGTAAGAAATATGTATTAAATAAAGTGCTTTAAACAGAACTCACATAAAACAAGGTTATGTATTGATTGGTTGACAAAAATGTTGTTACCACAGGAAACCTAATTCTGTATTTTCCCCGGGAGCAATGGTTTCTTTTCGCTAATTCAGTGCATGTAACAACTTTATAGACTATAACTTCCCGTACTGTGAATAATGAAAAGTAATTGTGTTCTTTTTAATGGTCACCTAATAGTCCACTTTTTGAGTGTAGCATCAACAGCTGATGTAAACTTCCTACTACATTCCCAGTAATTTGACCATATTTGATGTTTCTTGAGAATCTTTGATATGTATTCAGACCCATCTGCTTTATTTTTACTTGTTTTCCAAAACAAAATTTCAGTTCTGATCTTGTCTCTTTTTATTTGTGATCAGGAAGTATAACTCAATCCTGTTTGTTAATTTTTGGTGCTGTCTCTACATGATCCCATTTCCATTTCTGAACAGCATTGTATAAGTTTGGGGATTGCAATATGCATGTTAAAGTAATCCATACACTGAAACATATCACAGAGATATCTTTCATTTCCTGTATAGCAAATTCTCTATGTTTGACAAGGGGTCAGCAAACTATAGCTCACACACAAATTGCAGCCCAACTTTAATAAAGTTTTATTATAAAAAAATTTGTGGCTATTCATTTATATGTTGTGTATGGCTCCTTTTGCACTGCAATGACAAGAGTTGTGTAGTTAAAACTGAGATCTTATGGTCAAAACCTAAATATTTACTATTAAGCACTTTACTGATTTCTGATAAGACTACATTAAAAAAAGTGACATTTCATTTTCAGTCTCTCATCTAGTATATATCTACTCGCTAACTTCTTATTTTAATCTGTTAGTCAAAAATAATATTAATACCATCATCAATCTATAGTATTTATAAAGATTATGTTATAAAATAATTTTTTTCTAGTTTTCATAATTTTTCTGTAGGTAGGTAGAACTAATACAAAATAGAATTAAAATTTCAACATCAAATCTCTACATTATTTCCCTAGTTTAATCGACTTGTATATATCTGATTTAATCCTTAACAGTCTATACATTGTCCACCTCAGCAGTGTGGTGGTATGTTCCATAAGCCATCTGAACCTAAGCAAAATGTGAAAAGGGTTATCTACTAATTGGTCCCATTGTAAGTTTTAGAAGAGTTTTTAGCACTTGACAGAATCTCATAAAAAATCACCATTAATATTACTATCTTATATGAAAAGCATCATCTATGAAGCCAGACTTTCTAGACTTAATATTCAAGTCATTCACTTAGACAAATCAATTAACTCACCTTATTTATTGCTGTGTAACAAATTGCCTTCCAAATTAGTGGAGTAAAGCAATAAATTTTGTTATTTTATGTTTTCTGTGGCTTTGGAATTTGGAGGCATCTTATCTGCTTCATGTTGTTCTATAAGATTGCAATCAAGGTGTCAGTCAACAATATGATTATCTGAAGGCTTGACTGGGGCCAGAAGATTGATTTCCAAGCTCACACTCATGGATGTTGGCAGAAGGTCTCACTTTTTTTTGATATGAGTTGCTGGCATCCTCAGTTACCACGTGGGCCTCTTCACAGGGCTGTTTGATAATCCTAACACCATATTCTCTGACTTCCCTCAGAGCAAGAAATCTGACAGAAAAATCAAGAGAGAAGCAACAATATCTTAGATGAAAATAGTCTCATATATCACACATTGCACTTCAATTATTCTCTATTCATAATAAGCAAGGCACTAAGTCTACCCTTCACTCTAAAGAGTGGAAATAAACTCCAACTCTTGAAGAAAGGAGTATCAAAGAATATGCATATGTATATTAAAACTACTATACTCAAACTGCTTCATCAGTAGAATGAAGAGAAATCAGAATAAAATAAAGATTAATATTGTTTTGAGAGTAAAACATGTAAATCACTTAGAATAGAGTGTAACACATGGTAATAAATGTGAGCCAAACTGAATTTTCTATATAAATATAATACTTACTGCTACAGTCTTAGCAGAATGATGAAAATCACTGAAATCCAACTCTCATTTTAGGATTATTTTGTTACATAATTTATCTGAAGTTTACATTTTATTTTCCTACTTTAGGAACAAATTTTTCTCTTAGGTTCAGTTATATGTATTCTGAAGAGAAATCTTCCATCTTTTGTTTTCAAGATGTAAGAACTGACATATCTTTTCATTTAAAAAAGTGCTGTTTGTTATAGTGCTCTCAGTGACTAACTGGGTTTCCTATGCTGCCATGCAGACCGCCTTTGTCTAGGAGTTATTATATTCACCTTTCTGTATTTATGAGCAAGATAACAGAAACATTTATATAGAAGTACAGAGCTGCCTATATGTCTTTTATTTGACATAATTAAATTTCTTTTTATATTATTTTTATTATTTATTTCAGATTTTCTGAAATTTTGCTATGTATTTTTAGATTCGGATTATGATATTCAAAGTATATTGTTTGAAGTGCAATCTTATTGTTATGAAAGATTGTGCAAGAAATCACAGACTATATCATCAGTTGTAATATGGGATAATCACAAACTTGTGTACACACATGAACAAACACATAAGACAGACAAATCAATTGGCATAAGGACAGTTGACTACGTACTGATTTAAAATGCACTTTTTGTAAGCTGCCACATCAATTCTCTTCATAACTTATTTAATTTCTTAATTGTATTTGTTATACTTTTTTTTGTCCCAAAGTGCAAATGTAAGGATGTATTAAGTGCCTATAATATTTACATCAACTATGGCTTGGTAAGCACAAAAGCTGCACTCTAATTATTAGAAAAATGAAAACCAGGAATCACAGTTTATAATTTGTAGCAGTTCTCAGCTTTAACCTCATTCTCTCCCGGGAAATTTCTCTGACTGAGCAAGGTTCTCTTGTATTTGATTTCATAGCACTCTGTTATTTCCTTATTAAAGCACTTATCACTCATTATTGTGCTTGCATCTAACATTGTCTGAATTCCAGTAAATGTTCTAAATTACATGGCAACAAGGCACTACGAACTTTTTGCAAACTACTGTATCTTCGGTGTCTTGCAAAATATTTGAATCAATGTAACACTTGAAGATAAATTGCTTGAAGAAATGTTGAATAAATGTTGAATAAAAGAGATAGTTTGAGGTCAGAATGATGTTTACAATAGGACTAGGAAATATTTGATTTTCTGGGCGCTCCCCTACTTCCAACTGCATATTAGCTCCCCAACAAAAATTTTGTAGGATTTGACAAAAATTCCGAAAGAATTTAAATGCATTAAATGTTTATGGAACTATAATTAATAAATAATGGTGCTTAGAATTATTGCTATAATTAAATTTCTATTTGTTGAGATTGGTAGTAGGATATTGAGTACCAAGCTTTATTGCAATTATTGACACTATCAGAAGCAAAGTATTGGAATGCATGCAAAAGAGGTGTAGTTTATGACATTCTTTTCACTTTTTATATTGTATTTGTAAGTGTATTTCCAATCCTAATCAGTTTAGATTGAATGGAAGTGGACATTAGGAAAGACATAAAATCATTTCATATTATATTGCCCAGAACCGTCAAAGAGAAAGCACTAAATGTTAATAAAGCTTGTATAGCTACTAGTCAATATCTACCATATGCCAAACACTATATTGAGTATTTTACAAATATTATATAACCATACAACCATGCTATGTGAAATTACAGATACTAGCTTGAGTTAACATTTGAGCAGCAATCATGGGTTTGCCATTTAAATACTTCTGTGTGATTATAAGCCACTTAGATACAGCCTATTTGTATTTGTTTTATCATTTGTTAAAATGGAGCAAATGTTATTTTCTTATATTGATTAACCATATATTAATAATTGATTACAGTCTGTATTACACACATATACACACATATACAGCCTGTATTGCACACATATACAGTTAGTAAGCAGCAGAATTTGGTCTATATTTCTTTGGGTATTTTTTGGTCTATATTTCTTTATATCTTTTCTATGTGTCAGTTTTAAGCATCTCTTATCTCTTCTGTTTTATTTTAAATCATCCATGGTAGTTTACTCACCACAAGATAGACCTGATATTCTTTGTTTAATGTCAGTTTCAACAGCATATCTATACAACTTGCCAATCTCGGGAAAACTTCCCCATTGTGTTTGCCTGTGTATGCTTCTATGAGTGTGTGTGTGTGTGTGTGTGTGTGTGTGTGCACATGTGACTGCTCTTTGTGTTCATGAAAACATTTCAGCACAGTTGGATGTACTTTCTGTAATGTCATAAGGAAATATACAATAGAAGATTATAAATGACATGTAAACATTTGCCTCTCATAAGGTTATCCAATAAATAATAACTGCTATACAAGTTTTAATGGAGATGGCTGTGATCGTCTGGAGGAATTCAAACTCTACCTCTCACATTAGAACTTATCTTTTTGGAATCACTTACACAATAATTACAAAGTACAGATCTTGACTGTTCTCTCAGAAATTGATTTAAGTTTTACGATCGTTGCCAATTAGGTTTTTTTTTTTTTTTATTTCTGGCATATACTTATGTATAGTACTGGATATACATTCTGAGGCAATTTCATATCAATGTGCTTAAATAATTTAAATGACTACAGATTTAAATCACTTAAGCACAGAGATATAGGCTATGCATTTGCAAATTAGGTACTACTCATGAAGAAACTCAGTGTCAAAAATGATTTCTTAGCATTGAAGTATCAAATATACCAATTATGTCCCATAATTTGGAATTTTGAAACTCTGCAAGAGTAGGATTGCAACTCATATTCTCACAGAACTGGATGATAATTTAGTACCTTCTATGTAGAATGAGTAATACACTTATTGGCCATAGTGTTTCTTATAGTTAATGAGGCATCTCTCACAGATGAAAACATATGCCACATGAATTTAATGTACTTAATATAGCTTTCAAAATACTTTCTATATATTATATTCTAAAATTAAACAGGATGTAAGAGAATATTTTAAACAATCTAATTAAACTGATCATAAAGTAATGTAAAATTCAAACCTGATTGATTAGATACATCTTTGAACACACTGTCTTCAGAACTTATCTGTCTACATTAAACTACTTGGTAACCTTATTTTAAGAGCCCATCATTATCTCTAATTTTACTTCCAATATTCCATCATAAAAAATTAACTAAGAGAAATTGATTCAAGAAACAATGTGAGTTGGTTTTCTAATAAATTTAAGTTATGCAACTCAGTAGATTTTCTGTGAATAGAATGAGCTCCAACATCTTATTAGACTTGTAAATGTAAAATTTAAATGGAAACATTCTTTTGAATATGAGAATGGTTTATTGCCTTATCCTGGCACAAAATAACATAATAAACTGCTAGAATTTTAATTTAAAGCACAATTTAAAGGCTATTGTGGTTTGCCAAGACTATCTTCCATAAAAATTTCTTGAATATTTATTTGTCAACAACTTATGTAATTATCCCAATTTAATCTGAAACCAAAATTGAACCCAATACTTTCAGATATTTTTGGAAAGTAAGAAACTTTTTTTGGCTATGCATGATAAAAAGTAAAGGAATTTGAATTAAATAAGGAGAATGAGGGAGAGTAACGAGGAGAAAGCATGTCAGCTTTTGCAATAAGAACTACTACCCACAAATTTAAATAGACATTGTTTTATTCTAGGTTTTCAAAATACTTTGTTGGAGTCAAATGAGTGATACTTTTTTTTCACTATTTTATCTTTAATAATACTTTTGTATTGGCTAAAATGTTACAAACTTTGGTGTGATTTTTATCCTCTAGAAAGATGAATTGTATTAGAAACCACATTTTTCAGGAACACTGTGGTCATCTCTTTATTACACATTTGCGAGAGAATGAGTCAAGTGAGGGTGAATAACTCAAATGCCTCCTTTCTTTTCTAAGCACAAACTGAAGTCAGTAGCATGTGCTTTATTTTCAAAACTCAGCATTTCTCATATGTGTGTATGTGCATACACATATATTTACGTTTGATAGATATATGAACATGACCTACGATGTTTTGGAAACTGTGCTGCATTTTGTGAGCGTTTCACAGACACGTGAAATATAATGCTTTATTTGTAACAGGCTATAAATTAAGCCAGAATGTGTAAAGCACCCTGTTAATAGTTTGGACTGGTAAAGGGATAAGCACCAATGAAGTACCTCAAACCTACTGGGGAAACAGAGAACACAGTGGATAAAAATTTGTACATTACCTTTTTTATCTGTGAGGTTAAAGGGCATTAGACAAACATCCAGTGGTTGTCATACCATTTTATACGGTAATATAACCAAAATCTGTCTATGAAAGCAATTTTTGTTTACTGGAAAAAAATTAGTTGAGAAAGATTTTAGTTTTTACTGTCAGAAATCAATCATGTTGAATTAATTCCTCTTATCTCTTACTCTTTCTCTCTCTTCTGTGAAAAATTTGGAACAAATACTATTGTCTCTAACATAGCATTGATACTTGTGTGGCTAAATTTCTTGAAGTTCCAAGGCATCTACTTGAGATATGTACCTAATACTATCATAGTCATTAATTGCCTGACTTTAAATAGATTTTAAAAGGACATTGGGTTTAACAACAGCTATTGAATATGAAAAGCATGCATCCAGACTTCAAACTATGTCACTTTTGCAAATGTCATGTATATTTTATGGTCATGATAGTAGAGTATGCATTCTGTGCATACTGTGGCTCTCAATACAGATTAAACCAAAAAACAAAACAGAAACAAAAACCCACAACTCTGAAAACTGATGAATGTCTTTCTCATTATTTAGAAATAACTGCTATTTTCTTATTAAGTTATTGTATTGAGTGACAAGACCAAATTTAAATCAACACTATGGAGTAGAAAAGACTATATGAATAATCGTGTTTTGTCTGCCAGTCATTTTATGTGACAAAGACCACAGCAGCAAACTCCTTATGTGCCCTCTAATAGTATAGCAGTAAAAACAATTAGGACACTTCTTATTTTTTGTTTTACATATGTACATTAGAGGTCTGGATCTTTTAACCTACTACAGATCAGCCTTTGTAATGAATGGGTGCTTAAGCTAGAGAAGTTTTCCAGAAAAGCAGTTGAAAGCAAGCCTGTTCTGATTGAAGTACATCTGGGGAACTCGGAACACTGCTTCCTTGACCTCCCAATTCCCTCCCCTCATCACTAGGATAGGAGTTGTGGACCTCTAGAATCCCAATAGCTTGCTGAGCATTGTTTCAAAAATACAACCTGGAAAAACAGCATTCCTTCTTTTCCCTTTTCACCTACCCAAATGATTTGGCATGTTCAATCAGATTTCGCCTATCCAAATGATTTGGCAAGGTCAATCCGATTGCTAGAGGAATCTACTGGCACACGTGAACAAAATCTTGAAGTAATTTCAAAGGCATTTGATATGTATACAAGGAACCTGCAGCTGCAGGACCTTTGTTCTTATTTGGCACAGACTCTAAAATTCTGGAATACTTAAAATTGTATGAAGTGCAGAGAAAGAAATAGAAATAACTATGTGATAGTGTCTAGGTCTTTTCCTAAGTTATCATTCTTAGAAATTTGTGTACAGATGTCTTTGAACCATTTAGTGAATTTTTCCCTCAAGAAGGATCAAAATTTGTATATTTTTTGTCCAAAATCTGCTTTCATTAATTCTTGAAATATGAGAGACAATGCCTTTGTCAAGGTATATTTTGGTGCATTTTTAATCGTAAATATTCATTGGTAAAAATTTGTTTTCATTGTTCTACACATGGTCATAATCATGATATTCAAATGCTGCCCACCTAAATACTGCTTGTGAAGAATTTAAAGAAAGCCTATATTATATAAATGCCTTGTATATGATGCTAGAATCTGCTCTAGCTCCCCTAGTGTATTGTTTACTGTATTCCCTCCTGATATATCAAACACTTGCAGAAAGCTTGAAACAGTCAAATCTTGGCAAAACCCAGGAAAATTACAAGTTTTCCTCGTTAATGGTGTGCAGGCCTCTGTCTTCTCCAGCCTGCCCCACTCCCGTCTTTATTTCACAATTTCTAGGATTCATGAGATCACACATTTTCCCCCGAATTAATGATGAACTGCAGAGTACTTTTTGAAATCAGCCACTGGAAGGGAGAATGAAAATCAGAATTTTGTAATTAAATGGACAAAACTCTAGTCTTTACACATCAGAAGATAGAGTATGTTAAGGCCAGGGACATTCTTAACCCTGGAATTATATGTGGGTGAGTAAGAAAAGCTAAAAGTGAAATTAGTAAACAACTTAGACTCTCGACTAAGTCCTTTTTGTTTTATTGCTTAGAGCTTTATCTCTTGTTGTGAATAAGTATCTGCCAGAAACATTTCAATTAAATAATTTATACTTTAACAGCAACCCCTCCCTACCCCAGCCTACTCTGTGTGTCCCTTACAGGTTGATGCTGAAACCTAACAGGATCTACTGCACATTCCTTTTACACTTTGCCCTGAGAATATGGAATGTGCTTTTCCTTCACTTCTGTGCCATGGGAATTAATTACCTGCAGTTTTCAGCGCAGTGTGAAAGTCTTATCTGCTTTCTTTGGCAGTAAAATATTACTGCAAAGCTTTAAACTAGTTTTGAAGTTTTATTGTCTTTTTCCCCTTGGTTTTAATTATGGATGTTTAAAATATTTCATGTCAGTAGGTAATCTCATAGCTATTATGGTAAAAAAAAAACAATGAAAATAATCAGACTGAATTGAACTACAAAAGTAAAACTTTATATATAATTCTGGGCAAGCTATTAAAAACCATTGTTTTACTAGGTGTTATAGAATTTAAGTGATTTGTGTAAAGAAGAATCAATATTATTTACTAATAGGCAAAAAGTAGGTTATTTTCCAAAACTGCATATCCATTACATTTAATTGGATCCAGATGATAATACTAATATTTATGATGGATCCCAAACTCAAAACATAATATGAGAAGGGAAAGAAATAATGATTCAAATCCTACAGTTTCACGGGACAGCATAGGTTCCTGGTTTCAGGGGGAAATTAAAGTTGTAATATACAGTTGGAAAGAGAGTGATAAAAACAAATAATTATTTTATATTTTGAGAGTATTCCTTACCTTTTTAGCATATGATGATGTAATATTTGTTTTTCTGAAACTAAAAGCAAATAAACAAATTTAATAAACCACAAGAAGAAATATAGCATGCTTCCAAATAAACTGGATATTCAAATACATCAATCTTTATAAAAAACTCATTTTTAGTTTATAAAAAGGCCCCAAAAAGAGTCCGAATATATAACTCTGATACTTGGTCTGCAAGATTTTAAATATTTGCACTTTCTCTTTTTGTTTTGTGCTTCCACTTCTATGGTCTACTGATTTCATATCCAACTGTGCATAAGCTGATGGAAGTTTCAAATTAAACATGTTCTTATTCTCTATTATTTCTTCTGTAGTCAACCTATGCAATACATACATTCAAATTCAACTTGGAAAATGAAATACAATGTTATGTGTGGTAACAAAATATGTTATAATATATTTCTATGTAATGAATTAGAGATTAATTATTCAACTAGGAGGGAAAATTGTAAAGATTGCCATGCGTTTTTTGATTATGAGATTCTATGTGCTTATAGTTTTCTTTGGAAGTCATTTATTTCTTGTTTAGATAAGTACAGTAGATCTCTTATTTTTAAATCACATCATTATATAAGAATAAATGTCTTTATTATTTTCAAATGCTAATAATATCAAAAAGGGATTTGCTTATTTTATTTTGATTACCCTCAAAATATTTAATTTAAAAACAATAGAGATAAAATTACTATATTTAGAAGTTAATAGAAACAGAACTTTCCAGAAATCAACACAAATTTTTCTATTTTGTACCATTTGTCCAAAACTAAATAGTTTTCCTGTCTTTCAAAGACTGTTATTAGCAATACAGGCAAAAGTAGCTTCTGTTTCTTCTACTTTCATATTTAACTTCTGATTTTTGTTTACAACTCTTAGAAAATATGCCTTACTTAAATATTTTCTTTTAAAGTTATTTTATGATGCTTCAATCATGCCATTATTCTTTTTTTATGAAAGAAAAGAGAAGAAAAGAAAAAGAGTAAATATATTTTGTATCTTTAAAGGAAGGCTAGAAAGACAATTATTTTATTATAATACATTCTGAATCCTTTGGATAGTTCTTAAGTAAATAATTTTTTCTCTTTTTCAGGAGTAGTTCTCACTCTGTCTTAGGTGTGGAACAGTTTCTAGATTCTGAAATCCATAGTCTCATTGGTACAAAGTCAGTTGTAGGCCACATGAATTAGTTGTTCAATTATATACATAATGTAGTACATGAATTCACTGTAATCTGGACTATGTAATAAGCTATAATAAGCAATATTTATTCTATTTGTATCACAAAACTTAACCAGTAACCCAATTATACCAAAATATACAATGTAATTTAATTATAAATATCATCGAACAAAAAATGTGGTTTGTTGTTGTTTTGCTTTCTCTTATTTCTTCTTAATAAATTTTGTCAGAAACAGATCAAGGCATACAGATACACTTAAGAAGAGATGGTGCTAAATTATTACATAAAGAATTAGAATTGCATTAGAGAAATATTGGCACTAAAAAGATCATACCTTCTAATATAGAGAGAAAAAGATTCATAGTTCTTCATTTTTATGGGGCATTATTAGAGGCAGATATTTATCAATATGTATTTTACACATTTTCTTATAAGAGCTATGAGACATCATCTGAAAAATAAATTTGAAGAGTAAATTCTTATTTATTTTAGACACATTGTTTAATATATGATATTTAAAGAGATTACAATGGGAAAATTTTGGAAAAACATAAAATACTTAGACTGTATCATCATAGCCCAAGGAGTATAATTAAAGCCAATTCATACCCAGACAACTATGGTGAAACAGTAAAATGCCAAATATAAATAATATGCAAAATAAATCTAGGGAAAGTCCACAGCTTTCTCACCCTTGCCAACCCCCTCCACTCACATTCAGCCAAAAACAAGAGTTAGAATAAGAAAAGAAAAAAAGTCTATGTCTCAAATGCAAAAATGACATACAAACTATTGTAAAATAATTTCCTCATAGAACTCAAAGACTATAACTTTAAATGTAGAATCTGAAACAAAAAATGTATATTTCAAAGACAAGAGGGAGAAAGAGAAATACTTAAAAATAAGCATAAAATATGAAGGTTGATCACCCGGAAAGATATGCCAAGGTAACTTACAGAGAATATAGTTCAGGAGAAAGGGGAATGGTTCTAGGGCATTACCTGACATGAAGAAGGAATATAGAGCAAATAAAATTATGAAAAGTACAAGAAAATTTCCTGGATAGAGTAACAGTCATAGTGATGATAATGAGGATGGTGGTGGCGTTGGCAGCAGTGGTGTGGTGATGGCATGAAAGTCAAGCAGAGTCCAATTAGAGGTACTGCAGCCACCACCTTAACCATGGGAGATACATTCCAAGACTCCCAGTGGATTCTTGAACCTGCAAATAGTACCATAGGACTGCACTCTATAATCCTATGGTTTTATCAAATACATATATAATAAAATTTAATTTATAAATTAGGCATAGTAAGAGATTGGTAACAATAACAAGTAATGTATAACATCTACTGTAATAAAAGTTATATGAATATGCTTCCTTTCTCTCTCAAAATGTCTTATTTTACTATACTCTCCTAGTTTTGAATCATAGTTGACCTTGGGCCACTGAAATCTTAGAAAGAAATATTGTGTATAAGGGATGACTACTGTATTTGTATTGCTCAGAAGAGTAAGACACTTCTTTTCTTTTTAAAATTTACATTTTTTGTAAAATTTTCAAAGTAATTATTTAAAGACTAGAAATAGAGTATGAAACTGTCAAACCAGTTCAGAGAAATAAATCGAAAAACATTAGACAAGAAAACACATACACACACACACACACACACACACACACACACACACACACACATAGATATACTGGTAAATGTACATATCCATACACATGCATTCATTATATATATATATATATATATGTGTGTGTGTGTCTGTGTGTGTGTATATATATATATGTGTGTGTGTGTGTGTGTGTGTGTGTGTGTGTGTATAACATTTTTACCTATATAAAAACACTAGGTAGATAAATGAAATTTTGCAGGGGTTATTACTGGATGTAGAGTGCATAGATAATAAAAGACTTCCTACGTTTTGTTCTTTTTGAGACAATATCTTGTTCTATTGTTGAGAGTGGAATGCAGTGGTGCAGTCATACCTCACTACAGCCTCAAATTCTCAGTGAATAGCTGGGCTACAGGCAAGCACCACCATGCCTGGCTATTTTCAGAAATTTTTGTAGAGATGGGTCCTGAATACATTGCTTATGCAGGTCTCAGACCCCTGGGCTCAAGCAATCCTCCTGTCTCAGCCTCCCAAGTAGCTGGGAATACAGGCATGCACCACCACTCCTGGCAAATTTTAAAATTTTTTTTGTAGAAGAGGGTTCTCACAATTCTCCTTCATTTAAACTAGCAAGTAAATATTGTTACAATCAGATGAATACAGACAAAAGTTATATAAAACAAATAAAATTTCTTAGAGATATACTATTCCTGTTTGGTATTAAATTTAAGGGCAATATATCAATATGCTTAGAAAAAAATAAATTGAATAATATAACATTATCTTTAAAGTGTTAAACATGTTATAATTCATTTAGCAATGGTACGTCAATTAAAAATCAATTAAAATGGTCGATTTTAAATGAAATGAGAATATAGCCATTCCTTCAATTATTCATTAATTCAGCTGTTTAATATATAAAAATGAAGAAAGGCAATCCTTTCTTTCATTGTTTAGTAGTGGACTTACAGAGTTTTGTTTTGCTTTCTCAAATAAAGGCTCAAAAATATGAGAAAACTAAACATAGAGGTGTTACATAGCTGCCATTAAGGTATAACGTGGGTTGGAGAGAATGACATAACGTCACACAATCTGACTAAAGAAACAGTATTTGTTGGGAGAATATAAAAAAGAATTATCAAGAGGAGGCATGTGAATCCCGAATTTTTAATCCTCCCACAAAAGACATGTAGGTGATTCAACGGAAAATCAGAGGGTTGAAGTTCCAACGTAGATTCCACCATGAAAAACAACGTTTGATCTCCCTTTCTTAAATGGTGATGCTTAATATTTAACTTTGTCTGTGAAGGAATAGTGAGATGCCAGACAGCCTGTGGTTATATTCTACATTTTGACAGGATTGGTAAAAAGTCAGTGTCTCATTACCTGGGGACTTTGATGGCCCATGGAGAAGTAGGTTTCCATGCAGACACTTGCTGGAAAAAAACACCAATAGTTTAAGATGATTTCAAATGGAATCTCTTCTATTAGGATAAGGGAAGGAGACCCTTTCCTAGCTAGCACATTTTTTAAGTAATCAAGAGCAAAGTCCCAGAATCCATTTCAGAGCTTGAACTCCCAGGGAGAAACTTAGGAAGATGTCACTAGGAGTGAGCATCTTGAAAACTATAATTTTTGTCACATGCTTTATCTCACTCTTTTACATTTTTCCAAAATTATTCCAATGGAAGGGGAACATGGATGCTCTTGGTGCAGAGCAAGGAAACGAGTGGCATGAGGATAGTTTCACTCTGTAGTTTTGTTTCGAATATTATGAAGGAAATAATAGAGGATAACATGAATCATTTATGATTTATAGCATATTAGAAATGACAAAAGAGAGATATAAACAAAATAGTATATAAACTCAAAGGAAGGGTATTTCTAATAAGCACCCAGTTTTCTCTAATTTATTATGTAATAATAACATTAATAATTCATATAATATGTACTATGTTAAAATTTGACACTACAGTCTTACAGTTTTAAGTGGAATTACATTTACAAACTCTAAATAAGAAAACTTTTCTCATTCTTCTTTAGCTGTATAAAAATAACATGGAAAGATCTGTGAATTATTTTTATAAAAACTACGCTCTTCTGATCTATCACATTTATATCATGAGGAATATGATAAATATATTTTTGTGTTTCTAACAAATGCAATGTATTCCATTCGGAATTCTCAGAGCGTAAAATAGCAGAAAGGAAAGCAAAACTGTATATTTGCTATTTATATAGAAGCTTTTATTTTAGGACCTTAAGGTTTCTAAAATATTAATATGACCCTCTGAGAAGAAGGGTTCTATTACTGCCACTTTTTTCCTCAAATTAGGAAATTAGACTGTAGAGAGTTTAATATTAGGCTTTAAAACAGACATCCTGACTTAAAATAGTTCTGTATTTTCACAGCACTTTTCAAGTGATTGGAAAGCTATTTTGACTTACCACATAATACCAATGGCAGGAGTAGAACAAAAGGCACAAGGAAAAATACTGGATAGAAAAGTTCTGAAATCATTATAACAATCTAGAGTCATTCATTCAAATAGCATCTATTAGGCACATATTATTTTTTATCAGGAATACATGTATATACAGAAATATCTCATATAAAATATCACATCAAAGGTCGAATTAAAAGTTATAAAATCATAGAAGTGGTAGCAGCTAATTTTTCTAGCTGACTACAGTCTTCCCAGAGGAATTAATTTCTGAAAGGTAGAACTTTGCTTTCAAAAGCTGGATACCTTGCCTCATATCTGCTGGCCAAAGCAAGCCAATCTAATTGCAGCAGTGCTACCGACAGACCTTAGTCAGGAAAACTCATCTGTCACCACATGCCAATCGACAGTGGTGACCTGTTCTACCTACAAAAACCAAGTGAGCTAACCTAAACCATCTCCCCCTCACACCTACTAGTGTTGTTGAATCTGAATGAGAGTGCCAGAACCCACATGATAAAACTAAAAAGCCTGGCTGCCTGGTAAAATTAGTCCTAGAGGACTAGTTTTCTCCTAACATAATATTCAAAATACACTAGATACAACTGAAAATATCTTGTCATACCAAGATCCAAAAAAACACAACAAAATCTCCAAAACTCAATCAACTGACACAAATACCAGATCAGATATTGGCACTATCTGACAATGATTTTAAAGCAACAATCTTAACATTAAATTAGTTCAGCAAATAATTATGCATGTATTTGGGACAAGTGAAAAATGGGAAATGTTAGCAAAGATATCATTTCTAAAAATAAACCAAATACAAATTAAAAACAAAAGAATACAATAACTTAAAAGCTCATTGGAAGAGATCAAAAGTAACATGACGATGACAGTAGAATTAGTGAAGTCGAGAATACATCAATAAAATGTATAAGTTCTAAAAAATTTGAGAAAATATAATGAAGATAAAAACGAATGAACATCTAGAAACCAATGAGAAAATGACAAAAGTCAAATATCTGTATCCTTGGAGTCAAGAAAAAAGAGCAAGAATGTGGGATTGAAAGGTATTCAAAGAAATAATGGGTAAGAAATTTCCGAAATTTGGTGAAAGACAAACCTTATGTATTCTGGAAGCTAAATGAACCCCAAGTAGAATAAATGCAAAAAAAATCCATTCCAAAACACATCATACTTCTAAAAACTAAAGACAAAGATGAAATCTTCAAAGCAGCCATAGGGAAAAATGGACTACTATTAGAAGAACATTAAGGTAAAAGAAAATGGGGTTCTATTAAATAATATAGAAGCCAGAGGGAAGTGGAACGCTGTCCTGAAGAAAGGTAACTGTCCACTATAAATTCTACCTTCAGTTAATGCATTCTTTAGGAATGAAGAGAACGTAGAGATACTCTCAAATTAAAGAAATATTTTTAAAATTATCACTTGCAGACCTGCTTTTTATTTTTTCAAGGCTGTTTTTAGAGAAATTTTAGGTTCATAGAAAAAATTGTAAGGATGGTCCAGAGATTTCCCATATACCACATCTCCCAACACATGCATAATCTCTCTCATTATTAGAACATTCCAAACAGAATGGTATACTTGCTATAATTAGTGAGTCTACATTGACACCATGAGCGTTCAAAGTCCACAGTTTAACTTAGGGTTCACCCTTGGGATTGAACATTTTATGTTTTGGGGCAAATGTATAATAGCATGTATCAATAATGCATTTGCCCAGATTCCTAGGGCAGTGAAAATGCTGTACACACAGAGAGTATTTTCATTGCCCTGGAAATCTGCTGTGCTCTGTCTACTCACCTATCCCTCATCCTCAAACCCTGGCAAACACTGATCTTTTGTTTTACTGTCTGCATAGTTTTGCGTTTTCCAGAATATCATATATTGGAAATAATGCAATATGTAGTCTTTTAAGATTGACTTATTTTATTGATCAATAAGCATTTAAGTACCTTCCATGTCTTTCCATGGTATTTTATCTAATTTACTTTTGGCACTGAATAATAATACATTGTCCGGATGAACCACAGTTTATTTCTTCATTCACTTATTTAAGAATATCTTAGTAGCTTCCAAGTTTTAGCAATTATAAATAAAGCTGCTATAAACATTCACATTCAGGTATTTTTGTGGACAAAAGTCTTCAATTCCCTTGAGTAAATACCAAGGAGTGTTACTGGTGTATCGTTTCTGCTGGATTGTTTGGCAAGAGTATGTTTAGCTTTGTAAAAGAGTAGCAAACTGTCCCCCAAAGTGGCTGTACCATTTTTCATTTCCACCAGCAATGAATGAGTTTCTATTGTGACACATCCTAGCAAGCATTTGCTGAAAGTATTCTGGATTTTGACCATTTTAATGGGAGTGTATTTTATCATTTTAATTTACATTTTCTGATGATATATGATGTGGAGTACTTTTCATATACTTATTTGCTAACTTCACACCTTTTTTGGTTCAGTGTCTGTTAAAGGTCTTCGACTCATTCTAAACATCAGGTTGTAGGTTTTCTTATGATTGAGATTTAAGAGTTCTTTGTATATTTTGTATAACAGTTCTTTATCAGATGTGTGTTTTGCAAATATTTTCTCTGAGTCTGTGGCTTGTCTTTTCATTTCCTTGATGTTGTCCTTCAAAGAGCAGAAGTTTTAATTTTAATAAAATACGGCCTATTAGTTATTTCTTTCATACACAATGCTTTTGGTGTTGTATCTACAAAGTCATCACCGTAACATAGGTCATCTAGATTTTCCCCCATGTCATCATCCAGGAGTTTTATATTTTCACATTTTACGTTTAGGTCTATGATCTATTTTGAGTTATTTTTTATAAAGGGTGCAAGATCTGTGTCTAGATTTATTTTTTTTTTCACCTGTGGATGTCCAGTGGTTCCAACACCATTTGTTGAAAAGACAATTTTTGTTCCATCATATTTTCTTTAGTCCTCTGTCAAAGATCAGTTTATCATACTTATGTGTGTCTGTTTGTGAGTTATCTATTTTGTGCCCTTGGTATATTTGGTATATTTGTCTATTCTTTTGCCAATACCACGTTGTCTTCATTCCTGTCTTTATTAGTAAGTTTTGAAGTAGGATAGTATCATCCCTCCTATGGTTTTCTCTCAATCTGTATTGACCATCTGGTTTCCACTCTTCATGTAAATTTTAAAATCAGTTTGTCAATATCCACAAAATAACTTACTGGGGTTTTGATTGGGATAGCATTGAACCTATAGATCAAGTTGGTAAAAACTGATGTCTTAAAAATACCGAGTCTTCTTCTCCATGAATAATGGAATATTTCTTAATTATTTTGTTCTTTTCATCAGTTTTATAGTTTTTTTCATATAGATTCTGTACATATTTTGTTCTATTTATATCTGAGTATTTCAGTTGTGGGAATGCTAACATAAATGGTATTGTGCTTTTTGCTTCAAATTCAACATGTACATTGCTAGTATATAGAAAAATAATTAACTTCTGTATATTAACCTGGTATTTGCAACCCTCTTATAATTGCTTGTTAGTTACAGAGGTTTCTGTGGATTCTTTCAGATTTTCTATATAGACAAGCATGTTCTCTATGAACTCTCCATTTTTGATGTTTGCTGAGAGCTTTTAATCCTCATCACTATCCATTGTTCTGTCCCACATCTTGGAGTGCCATTTGGTAAATGTGAATTAAAATCACAGTGAGATAACTATTTTCACCTACAGCAAAAACTAAAATAAAAAGTAATGGCAACACTAACTTGTGGTGTCTTGTGGAGAAACTGGATTGCTTCTACATTGCTGCTATGTATGGAATGTAAAATGGTGCAGCCGTTCCAGAAAACAATTTCTTATAAAACTAAACGTGCATATACCTAATAGCTCAGCAATTTCACTATTTGTATTTCTCAAATAATTGAAAACTTACATTCACACACATATCTAGACATTAATATTCATAGGAGCTTATTTGTAATAGTCAATATAAACAATTCAATTGCCAAACAATAGGTAAGTGGGTAATTTAACTGTAGTCCATCCAAATCACGGACTATTACCCAGGGATATTAAAAAAAATACAAGAATAACAGCAACAATAAACAAAAACTACAATTCGGATGAATCTCCAGGAAATTATGCTGAGTGGGAAAAAAGCCAATCCCAAACGCAATCTCAGGAAAGCATAATTCTAATAACATAACAAATTTAAACTGAGAAAACTTATGGAAATAGAGAACAGATTAGTGCTATGAGGGATGGTGAGCATAGAAATGAGGGCAGTTATAAAATAGCAATACAGTGAATCTTGTGATGACAGAATTTTCCTGGTTTTTGTTTGTGATAATGGTAATACCAATTTATTCATGTGATGAAATTGTATAGAATCAAACACATACACACCTACACACACAAAAATAAGGGCACATAAAACTGATAAAGTCTCAGTTAAATCAATGGATTATATCAATATCTATTTTCTGGTTGTGATATTTTGCTGTTGTGCAAAATACTGTCATTGGGGTAAAGAGGGTGAAGGTTATGTTGGTTCTCTTTGCATTATTTCTTACAACTTTATGGGAATCACAATTATCTCAAAATAAAATATTTTTAAAGTCATCCTAAATTCATGATGCAGAAACAAATCATTGGTAATATTAGAGTAATATGTTTGTCTAGACGTCTTTCATACATATATATGGAATAATTCCATAAATATGAATTATACTTTTTTATTTATATTTAAAATATTACATTTAAACTTGAAGTTAATAGAAGTAATAGAAAATGAAGACAAGCTGAAGGAACTAGGGAACTAATTATTATTTTGTGCAAGTTTAACTGTGGTGACTAATAATACTGGTAATCTTGAATTCTGTACCAATGGTTTTATGTTATGTTATAACACAAGAAATTAAATTTTAAATCTATAGTGCTATGAAGTGCATGACACTGTCGATATTTATGGCATGGGAAAAAGATGGTTTAGGCAGTTTAGATACATTTCTAGAGATTCTATACAATTAATTGAGCTGGAGAATCCAGGCCTATTTAATTCATCAACCTGCTTCACTGAGTTATAAAATATCACAGTGTTTATAAGGACTGGTAACAATTTTACTTTGAAGCGCCTAAAGATAGAACATTTATTGTGGATATAGTTAGTGACAGAACTGGAAATGTAGTCTGTGTTTGGCACTGAAGTCAGATCCAGCCCAGACAAGATATTTTGTGAGAGCCACAGTCCTTTCCAAGGTGTTCCACTGTTCAGGTAACTCCTCTTGCTGAGATTGATTTAGATTGCCCCCAACTGGCTAGGTTTTGCTATCTTTGTTAGTTGATTCCATTTTGGCCATAAATGTCCTCAGCTCTGTTTTCATTCTTCTTATACAGGTAGCTGGTCACCCTTTTCTCTCATTTCTAATCTTGGCCTGAACCCTATTTCTTGGATGATGTTGACAAATTGGCAGTAATTATAAGAAAATTCATATTGAGTTTGCCTTGATTATATACATTTTAATTTAATGATCTCTGGGAGATATTTTAGGTTTAGAGCTCAGGGAGAAAAACAGCACCACACACACTTTCATCGGTTTGTTTATTTAATCAAAAAATGATTTAGCATTAAAGATAGGTGGAAATAAACATGTAAAAAATGATTTCTGACACTGAACGAGAGGGGAGACATGGCAGTATTAAAGAAGTTTCCCAAAGAGGCACTGATAAGTATTGATTATCAAGACAGAAGTAAGGGAAAAGAATCTTTGAAGTAAATATTTTATACATATGAACTGCAAATGATCTCTATCAGAATAAACTAGATATTCATTAAAATAATTTTGGATCCACGCTTGGGCCCACTCAATCAGAATCTCTGAGGATATGACTGCATTTCTGCAAATTTAAAGTTGCACAAGAGTTTCTTATGCAGGCTAAAGTTTGCAAACCACTGTTCTTAATAAACTGTTACAGAACAAAATAGCGAGCCAGGTGGACACTACAAAGAATTCATATAGCCACTGAATTTAGCAAATAAATAACTTTTTAAAATTTTAGTTTTAATTGACATATAATAACTTTTTTAGAGTTATACACATTTATTGTTTATTGCTAAGTCTTTTACTAAAAATATACTTGATCTACCTCTAAATATTGTAAACATTATGCCTATTATATAATAGATGCTCAGTATTTTTTGCCTTTTACATATATATATGTAATTGATTACATATATATGTATATATATGAAATATATATATATATTACATATATATACATATATGTGTGTGTATATATATATATATATACACATATATATATATATATACACACACACATATATATATATATTATTGTACTTTAGGTTCTGGGGTACATGTGTAGAACATGCAGGATTGTTGTATAGGTACCTACATGGCAATGTGGTTTGCTGCCTCGATCCCCCATCACCTATATCTGGCATTACTCCCAATGTTATCCCTCCCCATCCTCCCTACTCCATGCTATCCCTCCCCTAGTTCCCCCCACAACGGTCCCCAGTGTGGGATGCTTCCCTCCCTGTGTCCATGTGATTTTATGGGATACATTTCAATAGCTACATTCAATGTGTAATGATCAAATTCAGAGTAATTAGCATATCCATCACTTAAAACATTTATCATTTCTCTGTGTTGGACATATTCAAAATCCTTTTCTCTTGCTCTTTAAAAATAAATAAGATATTATTGTTAACTATGGTCACCCTACAATACCACAGAAAACTGAACTTATTGCTTCTCTTTAGTTATAATTTTGTATCTGCTAACCAGCCTTTTTATATCTCTTCTCCTCCCACTTCTTCCTTGCCTTTAGTAATCAGTATTCTTCCTCTAATATAGGGTAGAATGCTTGTTAGTACAACTTTTTAGCTTCCACATATAAGAATAGACAGTATTTGTCTTGCTGTGCCTGACTTAGTTTACTCAACATAATGTCCTTCAGGCTGGTCTTTATTACAACAAATGACAGGATTTCATTTTGTCTTGTAACAGAAGAGTTTCCATTGTGTATATCTACCTCATTTTAAATCCATTTATGTGTTGATGGAGACTAATCCCACAGAAATACAAAGAATTAGCAGATACTATTATGAATAGTTATATGCAACAAATTGGAAATCAAGAGGAAATGGATAAACACTGGACACATATAACTTACCAAGATTGAACCAAGAAGAAAACCTAGACAATCAATTAGTAAATAACAAGATTGAATCAGAAATAAAACGCCTCTCAAGGAAAAAAGTCCTAGGACTGTATGGCTTCACTGTCAAATTCTATCAAGCCTGTAAAAAACTACCATTAATTTTTCTCAAACTATTCCCAAACACTGAAGAGGAAGACATTCTTCCAAACTCATTCTATAAGGCCAGGATTACCTTGATACCAAGATCAGACAAGGGTAAAAGAAAAAGAAAACTATAAGACAATATCCTGATTAACAGAGATGTAAAAATACTTGACAAAATACTAGCAAACCAAATCCAACGGTACAGCCAAAAGATTACACACCAAGATCAAGTGGAATTTATCCCAACAAACAAAGAATGATTCAACACATGCAAATCAGTCAGTGTGATATAGTACTTAAACAGAACAAAAGAAAAAAAATTCATATGATCATTTCAATAGACACAACAAAACAGCATTTGATAAAATCTGACATCCCTTCATGATTAAAAACTCAACAAATTAGGTATCGAAGGACTACGCCAACAAAATAAAGGTTATATATGACAAACTCAGAAAAAACTTTATACTGAATGGTGAAAAGTTGAAAGATTTTCCTCTAAGAACTGAAACAAGACAAAGGTGCTCATTTTCACTGCTATTATTCGGTATATTATTAGAAGTCCCAGCCAGTGCAATTAGCCAAGAGAGAGAAATAAAGGGCATCCAAATTGAAAAAGAGGAATCCAGACTGTCCCTCTTTGTAGATAACATGATCTTACATATAGGAAATCCTAGACTACACCAAAAAACCCTTAGAACTGATAAATGAATATAGTAAAGTTGAAGGATACAAAAATCAACACACAAAAATAAGTAGAATTTTGTATACCAATAATGAAGTAGATAAAAGTGAACTTTTGATACAGAAATTTTGGTAGAGTGAAGAGACTGTAAGGCAATATTGAGTTGACAAGTAAATTTGAGTTTACATACTATTTCCCCAAACCCCAATAAATATTGTCAGTTTTTTTTACTCAAGAGAAAATATGGTAAGTTAACTATTGGGAAAATAGAAGGAAATGAGTCAAACGAAAGTTTGCCTTTCTGTACGGAGAGTTTCCCTTCTTAAACAGCAATGTAATTATGAAGGTGGAATCTACCTTAAGTATGGTGTTAAAATACAATTTCATGGTTTTTAAAAGTATACATACATGTGATTTAAAAATATATAGTGTGTACATATAAAAATGTGAAATGTTTGCAACTTATTTTAAACAAAAACATCATTAGATAATGTAAATATTAAGAAAATGTAGATTTTGTTTTTTAAGGTAACTTATTTGATTTAAATAATTAATTATATTTGTTTAATTTTATTAATTTTCAACTTTATTTTTTATTTCTATAGGTCATTGAGGAACAAGTAGTGTTTGGTTACATGAGTAAATTATTTAGTGGTGACGCCTGAGATTTTGGTGCACCCATCACCCAAGCAGTGTAAACTGTAGTCAATGTGTAGTCTTTTATCCCTCAGCCCCCTCCCACCTTTTCTCTGAGTCCCCAAAGTCCATTGTGTCATTCTTATGCCTTTGTATCCTCATAGCTTAGCTCCAACTTGTGAGTGAGAACATACGATGTTTGGTTTTTACATTCTCAAGTTACTTTCACTTAGGATAATAGTCTCCAATTCCATCCAGCTTGCTGTGAATGCCATTATTTTGTTTCTTTTTATGGGTGAGTAGTATTCCATGGTGTGAGTATATATCCATATATTTACACCACATTTTCATTGTTTAATGGGCATTTGGGTGGCTCCATATTTTGCAATTATGAATTGTACTGCTATAAACATGTGTGTACAAGTAACTTTTTAGTATGATTTCTTTTCCTCTGGGTAGATACCTCCATATTTTGCAATTATGAATTGTACTGCTATAAACATGTGTGTACAAGTAACTTTTTAGTATGATTTCTTTTCCTCTGGGTAGATACCTAATAGTGGGATTGCAGGATTAAATGGTATATCTACTTTTAGTTCTGTAAGGAATCTCCATACTGTTTTCCAGAGTGGTTGGTGGGTTGTCTACATTCCAACCGACAGTGTAAAAATGTTGCTTTTTCTCCACATCCATGCCAACATCTATTATTTTTTAATTTTTGGAGTATAGCCATTCTTGCAGCAGTAAGGTGGTATCACATTGTGGTTTTGATGTGTATTTCTCTGGTAATTAGTGATGCTGAACATTTTGTTATATGCTGTTTGGCCATTTGTATATATTCTTTTGAGAATTGCCTATTCATGTCCTTAACCCACTTTTTGATATGATTGTTTCTTTCTTGCTGATTTGTTTGAGTTCTTTGTAGATTCTGGATATTAGTCTTTTGTCAGGTGTATAGATTATGAATATTTTCTCCCACTCTGTGGGTTGTCTGTTTACTCTGTTGATTATTTCTTTTGCTGTGCAGAAATGTTTAGTTTATAAATCACATCTATTTATCTTTGTTTTTGTTACACTTGCTTTTGGCCTTGGTCATGAAGTCTTTGCCTACATCAATGTATAGAAGGGTTTTTCCAATGTTGTCTTCTAGAAACTTTATGGTTTTAGATTTTAGATTTAAGTCTTTGATTCATCTTAAGTTAATTTTTGTATAAGGTGAGAGATGAGGATTTAGTTTTATTCTTGTACATGTGACTTGCCAATTATCCCAGCACCTTTTGCAGAATAGGGTGTCCTTTCCTCAGTTTATGGTATTGTTTGCTTTGTTGAAAGTCAGTTGGCTGTAAGTATTTGGCTTTATTTTTGGGTTCTCTATCATTTTCCATTGGCCTATGTGCCTATTTTTATACTAGTACAATGCCATTTTGGTGCCCATGGCCTTATAGTATAGTTTGAAGTTGGATAATATGATGCCTCCAGATTTGTTCTTTTTACTTAGTTTTGCTTTGACTATGTGAGCTCATTTTTGGTTCCTATGAATTTTAAGATTGTTTTTACTAGTTCTGTGAAGAATCATGGTGGTATGTTGATGGGAATTGCATTGAATTTGTGGATAGCTTTTGGCAGTATGGTCAATTTCTACACTTCCATACTCACACTCATGAGCATAAATCCATTTCTTTATGTCATCTATGGTTTCATTGAGCAGTGATTTGTAGTGTTCCTTGTTGAGGCCTTTCACCTCCTTGGTTAGGCATATTCTTAAATTTTTTATTTTTACTTTTTGCAGCTATTGAGTTCTCGATTTGATTCTCAGCTTGGTCGCTATGAGTGTATAGCAGAGCTACTGATTTGTGTACATTAACTTTGCATCCAGAAACGGCTGAATTCATTTATCACTTCTAGGCATTTTTCGATGAGTTCTTAGGGTTTTCTAGGTATACAATCATGCCATAAGAAAACAGTGACAGTTTGACTTTCTCTTTATAAATTTGGGTGCCCTAGAATTCTTTCTTTTGTCTGAATGCTTTGGTTAGAACTTCCAGTACTATGTTGAATAGGAGGGGAGAAAGTGGTAATCCTTGCCTTGTGCCAGTTATCAGGGGGAACGCTTTCAACTTTTTCCTGTTCATTACAATTTTGGCTGTGGGTTTGTCATAGATGGCTTTTATTACCTTACAGTATGTACCTTCTATGCCAATTTTTCTGAGGGTTTTAATCAAAAGAGATGCTGGATTATGTCAAATGCTTTTTCTGCATGTATTGAGATGATCGTGTGATTTTTTTTTAATTATGTTTATGTGGTGTATCATATTTGTTGACTTGTGGATGTTAAATAATCCTGGGAAAATAAATTCAAATGGAATTAACATTTATTTTAATTTTGCCTTATCACACGCTGAACATAGTTTCCTAAAGAAGCATGTAGTCTTTTATTTGGTATATTTTCTCTGGCTTGAGCAATATATGCTACAGTTCTTATATAGTGGTTTAAAAGAATTAGGAGCTCTCTGAGATTTTCAACTATAGTTTAATGAATCTTTTCTAAATAAATATAATAAACCTAAAAAGGTATTGAAAGAGGAATAACCCCTCCTCTTAACTGAGAGATTCCAAACTTTAAAGATTTTACTGAGGAAAAAACTTATTATTAGTTACAAAAGGCAGGAGAGTAAAGAAATGGGGAAAAATAAGTTGCCATTTTCATGAGATTCACGGTTTGGAATCACTGAGTAGTGTGGTTTTATTCTCATGAAATAATAAAAAGAGAATAAGCCAGATAGCCTTAAACTTTCAATTATTTAATTGAGATCTGTGTATTTTTTCAATGGTTCTCGCTTTATTTTTAGAATGTGTCAACCAGCTAAAAAGTGTGATTCCTCTGCCGGAAAACTGTCAGTGAGATCATAGCAAACATGGATGCCCAGAGTGTAAATTTTCCTCTAAATTTTTAGGGAATACCACGGTGGCCCAGTTTCATTGTTTAAAAGGTCTGGGCATCATGTTTTCATTGCTAGTTGTGTGATTATTACCATAATTTACCATAGCAAGGGTTCAGTCATATTCATTCATTTTTGCTTTTATATAGCACATATATATTAAGTGATATACTAAGCATCTACTATGGATGAGACACACGTCCGGAATAATGAGGTAAAGAAAGGAAGAAAAAGAAACAAAACATTGCACTCATGGAGCTAACATTCCCGGCAAGGAGGCAAACACCATGTGAAATAGGTAAGTATGTTATCTAGTATGATGAAAAGTTTTACACGCTCTCAATAAAAATAAATAAGGTCTGGAAAGGGGATGAAGGTGTAATGAGAGTGAAAAATTTGCATTTTAAGTAGACGTTGAGGGAAGATTTCACCTACAAGGTGTCATTTGCAAATAGCACGGCACTGCATTGAAGATAGGCCCAGTGAATTTGCAGGAAGTATTGTATTTGACTTACAAAATGCTGTGACAGGAAATGGAGACCTTCACTCATGTCTGCTAAGTATTGGAAACTGTCACAGAGCCAGCTGGGGCACAACAGGGAAAGCCAAGATCAGGAGTCCAACTGGAAGGGCCTTGAAGACCGTGAATGTCTGGCAGGCACAGACCCAAGCCCAGGAGGTTAGACAGCACAGATATTGTAAGTCCAGAGAGAGATGACGTGCTCCAAGTCTAATGATTTTGTGGCAACAGGAAAGGAGCAAACAGGGCGTAAAATCCAAGTGCACAGCCTGAGGTCATCAACAAAGTTTCCAAATAGAGTGTGAAGAAATAGACAGGAAACAAAGATAGAATAGAAGGAGCAATTTAAGTGCCAGGATTCAAACCAAATTGAAAGTGAGTGGCAGAAGGTCACCTCAAAAGTAGTAGGCATATGTCAGTGCACAGTTACCAGGAAGAAGAGGTTTCTGTAAAATCAGGCAGTTTCACCAGGGAATCGGGAAGCACAATAGGATTCCGACAACGGTCTGAGAAAGAGATCAACTGCCATGGCCCTTAAACATAATATGTTAATTGGTGTGTGTGCGTGTGTGTGTGTGTGTGTGTGTGTGTGTAGAGAAAAGCACAATCAAACTCTAATCTGCTCAGCTCCTTGAGATAACTATAGATGCTTGCTTAGACAGCGAAACTGTCCTGACACTGAGTGAAGAAATTGGAGTACATTCTACCTTTGATTTATTGCCGTTACTTTACGTACATCAATTACTTATTTTTATGCCTGCTTTAAAAAGTAATTTATATCACTTTTTAATTTAAAAAGTTGTGAAATTTGTGAAATACACACAGACACACACACACACACAGAGAATAAAATATACATTAGGATTCCATAAACTTTATGACTATTATATTCAAATCTAGTGGTTCAAAAAAACATTGTTTGGAATCCTAGGCTCAGGGTATGTAAATAGATATTATATAAAAATGGATCTAGCAGTAACATGCATCTAGGAAGTGATGAGCTAAACAAGGTATTTGTTGGTGGGCTTTAACTGTAGGAACTGTATTACAAATATATGTAATATAAATGTATTTTTATTATATAATCTCAATTTTAAATATACTTCATTTTTAGATAAATTATGTGTTCATAGCAAAATTAAACAGAAAGAACAGAGAGTTCTCGTGTATCTCACAACCCACATTCTTGAAGGCTTCTCAATTATCAACGTACCTCACCAGAGTGCTACATTAATTACAATAAATGAACCTACACTGGTGCATCAGTATCACCCAAAGTCCATAGTTTACATTAGAGTTCACTCTTGGTATATTCTATGGGTTTGATAAATGTATAATATCATCTATCCATTATCATGACATCATACAGATTAGTTTTCCCTGATTAAAAATCTGTCCTTCACTTTAATTCTTCCCAACCCCACCTTTCTGGCAATCGCTAATCTTTTTACGGTCTGAGTAGTTTTGCCTTTTTCAGAATGTCATATGGTCCAAATCATATGGTGAAATAGCTTTGTCAGATTGCATTCTTTCATTGAACAACATTCATTTAAGAATCTTCTATGTATTTCAATGGTTTTTAGCACCGAATAAGAAGCCATTACCTGAATGTAACATAGTATATTTATTCACCTGCTAAAGGACCCCTTTGTTGCTTCCAAATTTTAGCAATTATAAATTGCTAAATTATAAATATAGTTGTTATAAACATAGCTGTGCAGTTTCTTTGTGCCTGGATGTAAGTTTCAACTCCTTTGTGTAAATACCAAGGAGTATAAGTTTCAACTCCTTTGCTTAAATACCAAGGAGCGCAATAACTGGATCATAGGAAGAGTTTTTTTAGTTTTGTAAAAAAGTATCAATCTGTATTCCAAAGTGGCTATAACATTTTGCATTCCCACCAGCGATGAATGAGAGTTCTTGTGTTCCACATCCTCACCAGAATTCGGTGTCATCAGTGTTCCAGATTTTGGCCATTCTAAAATGTGTGTGGTGGTACCTCATTATTTTAATTTGCAGTTTCCTAATGACATATGATGTTCAGCATTTTTTAAGTTTATTTGCCATCTTTATATAATCTTTGGTGAGGTGTCTGTTCAGATCTTTTGCCCATTTTTTAAGTTAGTTGTTTGTATTTTTTTATTGTTGAGCTGTAAGAGTTTTATGTACATGTTAGATACTGTTCTTTATTAAATGTGTGTTTTGCACATATTTTCTTCCAATGGCATGGTTTGTCGTATTCTCTTGACAGCCTCTTTCACAGAACACAAGTTTATAATTTTAATGAAGCACAACCTACCAATTATTTCTTTCACAGAACATGCCTTTGGTATCATATATGAAAATCATTGCCATATTCAAGATCCCTGTATTTTCTTCTGTATGTGTTAACATAGGAAGGTTACTATTTAGGACTTTTGTATCTTTCAATTCTGCATGAAATTCTATAACCTGTTTTGAGTTTATTTTTATTATGGTACAAGGTATATGTCCACATTTATTTATTTTGCATGCACATGTTCAGATATTTTAGCACCCTTAGTTGAAAAGACTATCTTTGTTCAACTGTATTACATTTGTTCCTCTATCAAAAGTCAGTTGATTTATGCAGGCCCATTTCTGAACTCCCTGTTCTGTTCCATTGGTTTATCTGCCTATCATATCATTAATACCATACTGCCTTCATTACTGTCTCCTTATAGTAAGTGTTGATTTTGAGTCTTGTCAGTTCCCTTCCTTTGATCTTCTTCAATATTGTAGGTTGGCTATTCTGGGTCTTTTGCCTCTTCATGTAAACTGTAGAATCAGTTGGTCAACATCTACAAAAGAACTTGCTGAGATCTGACTGGAATTGCACCAGTTCTATGAGTCAAGTTGGGAAGAACTGACATAATACAATATTGAGTCTTCTTATTCATGATCATGTCTTATCTAGCCATTTATTTAGCTCTCCTTTGATTTTGTTCAACAGTTTCATAGTTTTCCTCACATAGATCATGTATATATTTTAATAGTGTTTTACCTAACGATGGCATTTTATTTAGAGAAGGCATTAGTGTAAATTATATTTTTATTCTCAAATTCTGTTTAGCAATTGCTGAAATAGAGGAAAACAATTGACTTCTCTATATTAACCTCCTACTCTGTAACCTTGCTATATCACTTATAACAAGATTATAGTGCTAGGAGTCTTATTTGTCAATTCTTTTACATTGTTTATATAAATAATATGCCATTTATAAATACAGACAATTTTATTTCTTCCTGACTAATCAGTATATCATTTTTTTCATTTCTTATCTTACTGCATTAGCTAGGACTTCCAGTACAGTGTTGGAAAAGAGTGATAAAAGCCAACATCCTTGCCTTTCTCCTCATCTTAGAAGAATTCCTAGGTTCTCATTGTTACACATGATGTTAATTATAGAGATTTGTAGATGTTCCTTATAAAATTCGGGAAGCTTTCCTCCATTCCATTTGTTTTTATCATGTAAACCCATGGTTGATGGGCTTTATCATGTACACACATGGCTGATAGGCTTTATCAAACCTTTTTCTCTATCTATTGATATGATCATTTGGATTTTTTTAGCCTGTTGATGTGATGAATTACATTAATTGATTTTCAAACTGAAAATCGGTTTTGCATAATGGAATAAATCTCACTTGATAGTGGTGTATAACTATTTTTACATATTTTCAAGTTCTATTGCTAATATTTTATTGAGAATTTTTGCATCATGTTCAGGAAAGATATTGGTTTGTTGTTTTATTTTCTTTTAATGTCTTTGTCTGGCATTGGTATTAGTGTAATGCTGGCCACATAGAATGATTAGGAAGTATTCCCTCTGTTTCTGTTTTCTAGGATAAGTTGTAGAGAATTTGCATAATTTTTTCTTAAATGTTTGGTAGCATTCACAAGTGAATTCATTTAGGCAGTACTTTTCTTTTAATGAGATTATTAATTCAATTTCTTTAATAGTATAGTACTATTGTGATTGTCTATTTTTTCTTGTATTAGTTTTGGCAGATTGTGTCTTTCAAGAAATTGGTCCTTTAAAACATAATAATAATAAAATAAAAGAGATTCATTTCAAATATGTTTAATAGCAAATAGCTTTTTTTCAGGGTGCCTTTCACAGTAAATGTTCCAATTGCAGTAATTTAGTAAATATTGGTCTACAATATATCCTAATACTTCATATGCCTTGTATATTTCTTATAATTAGGTTAAGTTTATATGTTTTTTAATCACTGTTAGAAAATACATGACATGTGGGTTAGAAAATCCAGATTTAAATTTTGGAAAGTCATTGGTCAAAATATTAACACAGAGAGAGCACCTTTCTATTTTACCAATCTGTGAAATGAAAAAAAAATATTCTAAGTGGTTTTAAGTCCTTTTCTAGGTTGAAAGATAAAAAAAAAACAGATATATTAAAAGGAGACATGGCATATGGTGAATCTAAAAAAGGTGGATTGAATGTTTAAATTTAATCATCAAGTATTCTCTCATTTACCAAAATAGTATTCTCTAGAATTAAAGTTTACTCTTCAAAAATAACTTAAATAGATAGAATCAGAGCTGAAACTTAATATGTAGGTCAATGAATCTAACTAATCTGAATTCAAATAAGAGATGCTTTCGTTATACTATTAGTTATTTATTGGTGCACAACAAATTTAAACAAACTCAGAGGCTTAATACAATACAGTGTTAATGGATTGGAAGTCCAGACACAAATCATCTGTGTCCTCTGATCAGCCTACCCCTCTTTTACTAAGTTACAATCACGATGTTGGTTTCATTGCATAGTCATCTGGTAGCTCACTTGGGAAAGAAAAATTGATCCCAATCTCATCTAAGTTGTTAGCAAAATATATGTCTTTCTAACTTCCAAACTGAGGTTTTAGTTTTTTGCTAGCTGGCTGTTCAAAGATCCTAGAGGTCAAATACAGTACCTTAACATGTGCGATTTTCAGAAATGGTTACTTACTTTATAGAAGTTTTTTTCTTCAAAACCACCAAGGGAGAGTAAGAGTCACATAATGTAACATTATCACAGTAGTGATACCTATTACCTTTGCTGTCTATTGGTTGGAAGGAAGTCAAGGTATCCCTCACTCACACCCAAGGGAAGAGATTATGCAAAGTGGTAAAAATTAGGAGGTGGACATCATTGGGAGTCCACCTCACTGATGGTATTTTATAAATTAAAATGAACAGTAAGGTAATAATGAGTAACCAGGATGCAGTAACTACTATAAAATGTATTTTCCCACCATTTTCAGAAACTGGGTAAGAGTGTGTGCAGGATTGTGAGACTTGAGCTAAAGAAAAACAAAATAAAACAAAAGTATGCTAAATTCCCACAGGTCACAGGATTTCTGTTGGAAGATGATTTACAAAATTTGATAAGAGAAATGAAATTCAATCATCATAAGTGGTCTTGCTAAGTTATAGAAAAAGATAAGAGTTTTTGGGGAGGAGAAACTGAAATTTATAGGAAAGAATACTAGAGAACACAAATCTATGGAGAAAAAGAGCTCCTGAGGAATGTGCAGAAGTCACTTCAAATTTTTAGCTAAATTCTAATCTGCCTATGCATAATATGAAACTGTATGAGACCAGAAAACAAATCCCAAAAAGATATCAGCTGAATAATACTGAGTACAAGCTGGGGAGACAATAGAATTTTGATATTTCAGAGGATTAAATCACATCGTAATGATGACTGATGAAGTAACCTGTATTTCTAACTTCTAATACTATTTCTAGTATTAGAAATAAACTAAGCCTAAAACAAAGGGTACTCTTTAATTGCTACTAAAGGCTTTTAAATAAGTCTTGAATTAACTGAATAGATATGCAAGTAATTTAACTGCCTGCTAAAACAAAAGCTAGCAATACTTAAAGAATAATATTAAAATGCAAATACTAACAAATGTAACAAATGTAACTGGCATTCACTCAAAATTTACTAGGTATGATAAAAAGCAGTAAAATATGCATAACCAGGAAGAAAACCAGTCAAAAGAAGCGTACCTGAAAGTGACAGTGCTAAGGAAATTAGTTTTAAAAAGATGCAAAACAGATATTTGAAACATGTGTATCAATTCAAGTAAAATATAAGCATTAAGAAGATACACTGGAAATATAAAAAATAATAAAATCTAGTGATAATTTTGACATTTCATCCCATAAAAAACATCAGTAAGGGGGCTCAAAAATTAGAGTATTCCAAAAAGAAATTAGCTTGCTAGAAAGCAAAGCAACTGAGACTGTACAAAATGAAACTTAGAGAGAAATAACAACAAGAGAAAAGAAAAGAACAATCTCAGTAAATCTATTCTTATGAGGAAAAGTTCTAGGAGAAGGGGCAGCAGAAAAGTATATTAAAAGAAGTAACCACTAAAACATTTCAAAATTTATGAAACTATAAATCCACAGATTCAAAGAAACTAAACACCTCCCAAGAGGGATAAACACACACACACAGACACACACACACAAACACACACACATGCACACACTCACGCACGCATGCACGCATGCAGGCACACACGTGTGGGTGCACACACACACACACACAGATTCATCAGTTTGAAAATTTGAATATCAAGTACATTATATTCATACTGAAAAAACTCTGTGGCAGTGAGAAAAAAGTTTTAAAGGAGTCAAAGAAAGAAACATCATTTGTGGGAAAGAAAGGTTCTTTGCTTGACCAAACTTTAGTTAGGCTCCTGAGCTTTCTCCTAGGCCCATCTAGCTACTTTGCAGAATCCAATTTTAGCAAGGAATTCTGCTAAGTATAGACCCTTAGCAGATTTAGTAAGACCCTTCCACCCTTGATAACTTATCACCCTGATATCTGATTGAATTCCTCATCCTTCACCATCCCCCAGGTTATGTCTGATTACCCTGTCCTGTCCTCTGCAAGACTCCTGCTAAGTCATTTAGCCAGAATCCTCCATTACTCTTAATGTTTTATTTTAGCAATTTTCCATCCACTAACCCCTAAACAACTTCTTGGCTATAAATTGTCACTTGCCTGTGCTGTGTTCAGAATTAAACCCAATCTTTCTCCTTTATTACAAAATCTCATTGCTGAGCTCCCTATACCTATTGTGATGGTCCTGAGCTAAGTCTTCCTTATCATGCTTTGACCAATGTCATCAAATGATATTTTTTCTTTAGTAGGACATTATTCTAGTCACATTACATATAGTTGAGCAAAGATAAAATTGTTTTGCACTTTTAGTCAGAAAGAATTAAAGTAAGAAGTCAATGAAACTACATAAAGGATTTACAAAAAACAAACAAAACCAAACTAAAAAAACAAAAACCCTGTCACCTTTGAATTCCACATTCAGTGAGAATATCTTTCAAAACTGAAGAAGCAAGAATAAACCCTGATGTAAACTATAGGCTTTGGGTGCCGTTGTAAGTTCATTGGTGGTAACAACAGTTCCACGCTGGTGAGAGATGTCAACAGTGGAGATTGCATGTTGTGAGGACAGAGAGTATATGGGAGTTTTCTGTGCTTTCTCATAAATTTTGCTGTGAACTTTAAGCTTCTGTAAAGATGAAGATTATTAATTAAATATTAAGGTAATACAAAATAGTTTAAAGACAAACAAAAACTTACAGAATCTGTTAGTAGCAAATATTTTTACAAGCACTATCAAAGAAACTTCTTCAGGCTGACAGAAATAATGTCAGATGGAAAATAAATTTGGAGAAAGCAATAGTGTCAAGGGTGGTAAATGTGTTAAAAAATCAACCTTTTTCTTAGTTAAAAGTTAAAAATATAATAAGACTTTCCTTTATGACTGTGAATGAATATCTGGTTTATAATTGACTTTTGGATTGTAAACGGTAAGAAAATTGGACAAAACTTACAACAATACTACTTTCAGAGATTGAGACAATAAGAAATATAAGACTAGTTTCCTGAGAAAAGGGAAACAAAAAAGTGTCCTCTATAATTTACACAGGTTACCACTTGGAAGCAGTTTTCTGACCTGTAGTATGGGCAAAAGAAACAGAAGCACAGCCTAGTGACTTATTTATTTGAGAAACACATGTATTTTACAGAGTGGACTCAGCTAGAACCTGCAGAACAGAGAGCAAAGAGATAGAAGTTGGTAAGACTATCTCAAGAAAAATGCATGAGATGCCCTTGAGTATTTGGTTGAATATTAATTTGCACATGCAATAGGATTAAAATTCATGAAGCCAAGCCAATTAAAAAAAATACCATGAAGTTAAAGGATAATAAGTTACCCAGGTTCTCAGACTAAATCATTCAAATTTCATTTAGTCTGAATAGAGAAACCACGAAGAATACTCCAGACCTCCAGAAAGGCCATGCCTTGTGTTAAGCTTAAACTAGGCTAAGATAAAGCCTAGTTTTCTATGTTAGACCCATCAAAGCCGAGTTTATAAATAGGCTATTAAATGTTTAAAATGATCCACAAGTAAGTTAGCTTCTTGCCAAGCCAAACTTACAAACAGTCTTACAGAAGAAAACAAAATTAAATAAGCAACAGCATAGCCATTATAATGCTTAACACTAAATCAGGGGACAAAGCAGCAAATATGACACATAACAAGGAAAATAAGATAATACAAATAGATCCAGAAGTGACGGAGATGATGCTGGTAGCAAAGCCTGTTTTTTGACTTGTGAAGTATTATTACTTTTTATCATATATATTTATAGATACAACGTGATGTTTTGATGTATACATCAAATATGATACATATATCATGAAATGATTTTATCAAGTTAAATAACATATCCAACAACTCACATACTTTCTTTTGTGTGTGTGTGTTAAGAATGCTTAAAAATCTTACTCTCAGCAATTTTTAAGTACATGGCACATTTTTACTAACTGTGGTGGCCACATGGTAATCCATCCTGTCTAATATAAACAGTTCCCTTTCTCCAGCAACAAAGACTTTAAAACGTCTATTGTCAATGTTGCAAGTATGCTGAGGCATTTAAAGGAAAACATGAACACAATGAGAAATGAAACAGAAGATGTAAAACTGAAAATTATGGCGCTGATATACTTAATGCATGCTACGGAAAATTCACTGGGGATTAACAGTAGATCAGGCATGAAGAAGAATAGATCAGTGTAAAGAAATTCGAATCAATAGAAAAATATGTAATTAAGCAAAATAAAGTTTTAGATATCAATACAGAAACACAAGTTAGACAGAAATATTCTCAAAGCAGATCCTGGTTTATTCAGCAAGAGAAATTTAAACTGTACAATTTGTGGTTTACTCCTGGCTCATCATTTTAATTGTATTGCCGTCGTTTTGCTTGGTATCAAATTAAAACATTTCCTTATGAAACTTTTTTTTACATGTTGCTGTTTCTTGTAATATGTAGAATATTTTCTCTATGTAAACAAATCCAGTTTTTAAAAGAGGTACATTTTGGTGATAAACTAAAACAAATTAATAATATGTGGCATAAATGGCTTCTAAAAGTGAATCTCTTTTATAGAAAATATTTTTAAATAACGCAAGCTAAAGACCCTATTAATGGTGAAGCAGAATAACGAAAATGGTCTTTTAACAGCAATAAACCTTTAGATTCTGATTTCAAACTACCTCCACACATGCCAGAAAAGTTTCTTGAACTTCCAGGTTTTAAGAACTAATAGTGTGACCTAAGAAAAGAATGAACATCTTGTTTATGTAATGATCATGCCATTGTGATAACTCATCTCCCAAAACACATACTTATTTAAAAATAATCTCCTTCTTTGCTATTTAACAATAACTATCCATAACAGTTAAAGGTGAGCACATTTCAAATAATTCCCAAATAATTAATATGAGCTATCTTTACTACATTTTCCGTGTTATAAGTTACTATGGTAAAGAAAATAAGTTTAAGTAAGAAACAATCTCATATTCATTATTAATCTCAGGCTATGTTATTATAAATTATACCAAATAATTTGTGAGTTAGAAAAATCATAAAAATTTCTTATCAAGGAAACTCTTAAATTGTTCAGGTTTAGATAAATTTCAAAATCTTAGAGTAAATAGGTTTTTTTCTTTAGGATTAGATTTGTTTAATAACATATGAGAAGACCTTTCATGTCCTGACATAGTGATAGTTTCAGAGGAGTGGGGAGGCTGCAGGATACATTACATACTAAATGTAGGTACTGACTTAAAATCAAATAAAACAAAATGGCAAGCAAACCAAAATACAACAAAATCAAACAACTCTCAGAGCTGTTACATTTATCTATAATTCTGGTGATTACTACATATGTTTTTCTTTAGAGATAAATTTTACAGAAGAGGACAGAATTAGAGAACAGATTTTATTCCCCACTCTCTTCTGTATCTTACCTTAAATCTCAAAAGTCACCTTTTCACAAGGAGGCCTACTTGAGAATCTAATCCACTGTGTTTCACTACATGTCCTGATATAAGTATCAAATGGCCAAATATTTTGC
This sequence comes from Cebus imitator, assembly GCF_001604975.1. Taxonomy (NCBI): domain Eukaryota; kingdom Metazoa; phylum Chordata; class Mammalia; order Primates; family Cebidae; genus Cebus; species Cebus imitator. Next base: position 3,218,212 of record NW_016107461.1, on the reverse strand, counting down.
TTTTAAAGTAACTCCAAGAACAGGAAACATAACCTACTCATTATTTTAAGCTGTTTTATTCAAAGACAGAAAATGCAATAATAACATATTAAGAGAATACTAAAATTACTTATTTGAAGTACACATTTAATAGCCCAAAGTTCAAGACTATAAATATTGACACATATTTGCCATCAGTATCTGTCTCTAATAATAGCCCTGTGTTTTATATCATCTTTATTTCATTTTCAAGACTATGATAACTTTATTAGATGTAACTTAGAGATAAGTTACTTTCAGACTCAAGATTTTATACTTTTTCAGTGAAAAGGTAAAGCATCGAACAATTTAAGGTTGGTTCATTAAAAAAGAAGTAGGGTCATAGTGACTCCCATATTTCTAAAGGCAATGGTGTTTTCAATTGTCGCTCACAGTACTTGATTGTCAGCAAATTTTTCTGGGTTTTTTTCCCATTTATTTATTTTATTGCATTTTAGGTTTTGGGGTACATGTGAAGAACATGCAAGATTGTTGCATAGGTGCACAAGTGGCAGTGTGATTTGCTGCCTTCTTCCCCATCACCTACATCTGGCATCTCTCCCCTTGCTATCTCTCCCCAACTCCCCACCCCCCCCCGTCCCTCCCCTATTTCCCCCCAACTGACCTCAGTGTGTAGTGCTCCCCTCCAAGACCTGGAACCAACCCAAATGCCCATCGATGATAGACTGGGCAGGGAAAATGTGGCACATATACACCATGGAATATTTTGCAGCCATCAAAAACGATGAGTTTGTGTCCTTTGTAGGGACATGGATGAACCTGGAAACCATCAATCTCAGCAAACTGACAGAAGAGCAGAAGATCAAACACTGCATGTTCTCACCCATAGGCGGGTGTTGAGCAAATTTTTCTAACAAGGATTACTCTATACTGGACTTTTTTTTTTCTCACTGGGTTTCAGGGCATAACGTTCTCCGGCTTTTATCTCTACATTTATAGGCCTTCTTTTATTCCTCTTTCATTGGCTCAAAATTCTCTTGCCATTAATATTGTGGTTTTATAAGTTTCACTGTATCATTTATTTTTATCCAGGTAATTTTGCCCACATTTACAGTTTATTCTATAAAGTCCATTACTGACAAATATATATCCCTGACTAGACTTTAGTGGAAACTCCTTTGTCATTTCTACTTCTTTGTCATTTCCACTTTCATGTTTCAAAAGTCTCTCTAAATACAAAATGCACAAGACTAAACTTGGGATTATCACTCAAACCCCAATACTGACCTAGCACACTTATTCTCATGGAATGATACCACCATTCATATAGTTCCGCAAATCCTGTATGTCTTCTTTCCCCTCATAGCCTACTGATAGGAAATTCTACTTAGTTTACTTCTTAAATATTTTCAAGGTTTTCTACATCTTTCCATTCCTGTGGCACCATCCACCTTCATTGTGATCATCTTGCTTACCACAATAGCTTCTAAATGGTTTTGCTTCATTGGTGGCTGCACCTGACAATCATAGTCTCTACAGAGCTACAGAGTAGACAGAGCAAGCTTCTCAAAACTCAAATCTGATTATCACTTCTTGGCTCAAAGCATGTCAATGGCTTCACAGTGTTTTCAGAATAAAGGCCAACATATATTTAATGTGGCTGTCTTAGCTTTATGTAAGTAACAGAACACTTGAGGCTGGGTAATTTATAAAGAAAGAGATTTATTTTGGCTTATTAATCTTGTGGCTGGAAAGTTCAAGATTAACCAGCTGCATTTAATGAGGGCCTCATGCTGCTTCAACTCATGGCAGGAAGTGGAAAGGTGAAAGTCATGTGCAGAGATCACATGGTGAGATAAGAAGCAAAACAGAGAAACCAAGGATACCAGGCTCTCTTTTTGTAACCTGCTTTCACATAAACCAATTTATTCCATATGAGAGAGAGAACTCACTCACCCTTGAGGGAGGGCATTAATCTATTGATGTGGAATCTGTTCCCATAACCCAAACACCTCCCACTAAGCCCCACCTCCCAACACTGCTACATTGGGGATCAAATTTTAATATGAGTTTTGGAGGGACATGTTATATTCAAACCATAGCAATGGCCTTCAAGACCTTGCATGGCCTGGCTTCTACCCACTTCCTTAGCATCATCTTATACTACCTTCCCTTGATTCCTATCTCTAAGAACAAGGTTCTTTGATTTTTCAAGCAAGTTATAGTTCAACCTATGACATAAACTTTGGGTGTGTTGCCCTTTTGCCAACAATGCATTTCCCCATTGCCTAGGTAACTGCTTATAGTTCCAGTTTCAGTTCAAGTGTTTCAGTTCCCTAGGGAAATTATTTGTGAATGTCCTCCATTACCAATCAATGTGCTTTAGGTCATTTCTTTGTTATACAAAGAACGAGGACACTTTTCTCAGCTGACTTAAGCAATGAATAACCTTTTCATGTTGAACAGAGACCGGAAAAATAAGAAACTTTCTAACAAAATCTCAAATTATTTCTAGCACATTTTTTAATTTGATGCTTTTTCTTTTCACTATAAAACGAGTAAATCTCTTCAGTAACTTCCAAGTATTTGTGATTGATTCATTTATTCAATAGAACAGTGAAGTGAAAGCACATTTCATAGCAGACAGAATTCTGGGCTGCGGATACAGAGCTTTAAGCAATACAATAGCATTCAGAGTCTAGTACAAGAGTCAGCATTTACTGAGTATACGTACAGAAAATAAAATGAAGAAAAAGGAATATACATCAAAATGGCTCTAGAATTTTACATACTAAGAATTGAAGCTAAACTAGCTTAGGCAATACTGGGACTAGACAGCTTTATCATCCTAGAATTTTTTAACAAAGCTGGCAGTAAGTGAATAATTTATTTGCTTCCATTGGAAACAAATAAACGAGGAAACATCTGTAAAAAAAAAATTGTTACTGAAAACTGAGATGATAAACCAACTGATTTTTAAGACTCTGAACCTTCTTATCAAAACTCATTCCAAGATCTTTGCCTTACTCTTACCCCTCCTTCATTTGAAGCTATTTTCTGTTCAATCCCAGTTGATTTCCTGCCTAACTAGGCCTACTTAAAAAATTTCCCCACGCATGGTCCCAAAACTCTAACTCTGCCTTAATTTCCCATTTTGAGATATAAAGAGTTCATCAAGGTGGTATTCTCCTTTACTTCAGCAAGCCTAATACACTTAGTTTTGCTTCAGCAATAGTTTTGTTTGTTTGTTTGTTTTGTTTAGATTTGTTTTGTTTTTCTGGGGGAGTCGAAAAGTATATTTTCCAGTGCTATTGCTACAGCAATACTGATGGCAAAAGAAAGGAATAACAAAACAGAGGTGATGTTACTGCAAATGTGCCCGAGAATTGATTAAAATGTTAACAATATGGACTTTGCATATACTTTGGCCGGAAGATGACAAGATGAGAGTAATGCTTGGTGTAAGTGAGCTATTTGGGAGATTACACAAGGTTTTAAAATGTGCATAAAGACACCCAGGGAAAACCAGGACCTATAAAATCTGTGTATGGGGCAGGGGACTATTGGTGAACACTTGTAATTACAGATTTGTTTTGCTTAATATTTCATAATTGCCTAGAAGATTGACTTGTAGTGACTAATAAGTATGTCATAAACAATTGCGGCTGGGCGCAGTGGCTCACGCCTATAATCCCAGCACTGTGGGAGGCTGAGGCGGGTGGATCACGAGGTCAAGAGATGGAGACCATCCTGGTCAACAAGGTGAAACCCTGTCTCTACTAAAAATACAAAAATTAGCTGGGCATGGTGGCGTGTGCCTGTAATCCCAGCTACTCAGGAGGCTGAGGCAGGAGAATTGCTTGAGCCCAGGAGGCGGAGGTTGTGGTGAGCCGAGATCGCGCCGTTGCACTCCAGCCTGGGTAACGAGAGCGAAACTCCGTCTCAAAAAATAAATAAATAAATAAATAAATTGCATATTTGGCATCCAAATCAAGTGAATTCTTCAATATCCCCATTAACTTATGGAAATGGTGTAGAAGAGAAGATAAGAGAGATTGCATGTGTTCTCCAGCGAAAAAAAAAAGTATGTTCTATGAAGTAGTCAATAGAAGATTCTATGGCAAAAATCAGCTTTCTTTGGAAAGCAGCTGTATCAGAAGCAAACTTTTGTAAACTTTGTATGCTTATGGATAGATAATTAAAAGGACTCTGATTTAATTTAAACTACTTAGAAATCAGCTAGAAGGAAACAGTTAAGAGTTTATCACTTTTAAATGAAAAATAGAAATAACTTACTACTGTTTGAAAACAAAATCACAGAACCTGACACTGTGTTATTCTTCCATTCTCTTCCTAGTAATCCCATAGAAATGGAAATACAAGGAAAACATGATTTAACAGCAGGGAAACATAAAGAAGATACAACAATTTTATTTCCCCTCATCATGTTTCTTTGCAAGTGGCTTTGGTCAAAGAGAAGGTAAGAGAGCAAAGAGAATTCTATGTTAGGACATCAAACATAATTTTGTTCCCAATAGCAGATTTATAGTTCTGTAAAAATATATTGTAGTTTTTCTGTTAATACAATAAGAATATTTTTCTCTTGAACTTAAATAAGAAATAAGTATTTATATAACAATGTAAAATATTTTACAAAGTAAATTGCATGTATATATTTTCTTTAAATATAATTCTGTTGTGTACTTAAAATGATCATGTTGTGTATTACTATACTTGCCATTCAAAAATGTGTTTTACTTCAGAAGAAGCTGTAAGATAGTGTTTTTTCTAGAATTATTTCTGAATTATTGAGGTTTTATGGTAACGTTGAAGAAACTTCAAAACGAAAGGAGGGTAAAGGTCAAACAGATTTTTGTAACTGTTAGAAAAGTGCATTCCACATAACAGTATTCTTGACGCTTATCTTATAAATGAACTATTAAATAATCATATTGTTAACTCCCAGAAGAAGAAATGATGAGTAACAGGATCCAGTCCTCAATATGGGTAGTATATTATAGTAAACTATAATATAGTAGTGTAGTTATAGTATATCAAATGTAGATCACATGGTATATCTGGACTTCTTTATGGCATTTATTGATGTATGTAATAATAACATTGTAACTGGGCTGAAGGAAGAGTATGTGCCTCATAACGTTTACAAGATAAAACTAAATTTAGTTTCAAAAATATCAAAATCTCCTTATGATAGGAGGAATTTATGCATATATTAGTGGACGTTGATTTAGTAAAGACATACAGATTTTAGATTACAATAAACATGAATGGGAAAGGTGATAGACTTGCCGCACTCTTTGTTTCTCAGAGCACATTTGAATATTGAATTCTTTTCTGGGTGTCACATGTTAAGAGGAAGAAAAACACATGAACATGTTCAAGAATGGGGAATCCAGATGGTAAAGAGAATAGTTTGGACACAAACTGTATCACAGAAAACTATAGTTAGCAAATACAAGATAGTAGATTTTGGCTAAGTATAAGGAAGAACTTTCAAATAAAGGAATCTTTTGAAGAATAAATTGAGTTATTTTGGAAACATAGTCAACTATGTGTACTTGTAGGTGTATGTGTACATATATGTGCACATATAATATTTTTCCCTTGTTTGAACTGACTTTTAAAAATTAACATCTTAGTGGTCTTATTTTGTAAACCACAGCAATGGTGCCTTGTTTTAAGAGACTTACCTATTTAAAAAGTGGAATACTTGCTTAAAATATAGTGAAGCAACAGAATAGATAATTCTACATGTTTGTGATTTATTAATAAAATCCCAAACATCTACCTTGCCCATACCTATTTGACATAACTTGTCTCTAGCAACTTACTTTTACTGATTTTTTTAAAACATTCAACTTCATTTTTTAATTGGGTTCCATCTTATAAATTTAAAATTAAGTCTTTTATTTAAAAAATGACTCTGCTATACAAAGATTCAGAAGGGATGGTTCAAATTGTTGACTAGAGCATTGATTGCTATAGTGCCAAGAATAATTGAAATGAACTTCTATTATAATGTATAATTCTAAGTTACAGTAATGGTGTATTGTTCTTTTAGTTTCTTTTAAAATAAAGAATACTTGGCATATATTAAAAATTAAGAAGTTTAACCAAAAATACTAAATAATTTCTACTTTACACCTTTCAATCTAGTTTTTCTCCTTCAGCATGGTATTATTTAATTTTTTAAAAAATTCTTGTCCGGGCACGGTGCCTCACACCTGTAAGCCCAGCACTTTGGGAGGCTGAGGCGAGTGGATCACAAGGTCAAGAGATCGAGACCATCCTGGTCAACATGGTGAAACCCCGTCTCTACTAAAAATACAAAAATTAGCTGGGCATGGTGGCGCACGCCTGTAGTCCCATCTACTCGGGAGGCTGAGGCAGGAGAATTGCTTGAACCCAGGAGACAGAGGTTGCGGTGAGCCAAGATCGTGCCATTGCACTCCAACCTGGGTAACGAGCGAAACTCCGTCTCAAAAAAAAAAAAAAATTCTTTTATGTTCTTAATTCAGAAAAATGTCTCAGTAAAGCAACTGTTAATATTACCTGTTGTGTTCCACTGAGGAGGATAATGGAACAGACTCATTTAAACTACCAGTCACTGCTTCTTTCTCAATTTTCTTCTCCAACCTGAGTTTTGTATTAATCATTTTTATTAATTGTAAGACTAAATTTTAGCAATATGTTTATTCCTCAAATTCTGGATCCATTCACATCAAATGCTGTCTTTGGACCTTGTCATGGAAAATTAGGAATTTAATATATGCCTCTTACCTCCACACATCTACCTAGCTCCTGAGTTATTTGGGTGATGCCATACCTTTTACATTGTAAAGTCATATCATATATACCTCAATTCCAAATTTTATCAATGGCTTGATTCTAAAAAATTGAAAAGCACCTTTCATAATATACCTAAGTAGAGTTGACTGACTGTCAAAGAAAGTAATGTAAAACAACTCGTTAAAAAATTCATGTATTCTGCCACTAAGAAGGGCATTTTCAAGTGTTAAGTTCAAATTGCTCTCCTTTCTTACACTTCATTGATTGCTAAAGTGATAATATCAGACAACATTTTGCTTCATTTTAAACTATTACTTTCTTATATAGCTTTGTGTCCACTCAAGTTGCTAATCATTTTTCTTTCTTTCATTTGCAGAAAAAATTTGTTACTTTTTCACCAGATCACCATAATTTTCTAATTTCCTGATCATTATCTCTATTGCCTGTAATATATTTTATTTCTAGAAAAGATTCTATTCATACTTTAGTCTTCTTATTTTGATCAATATTTTGAAGACAGCTGGATAACTACCATTATAAAAGGATACTTGATACTTCACTGTGCTAAGAAACACTATTAGAATTAACTGTCTTTCTAATTATATATAATTAAGATGTTTCTAATATATGGTATTGTTAAGGGTATAGCTAAATAAATATATGTATATTATGTATGTAAATGTACATTATGTATAGCATATACTTACAAAATACAATGTAGTATATAAACAATTTTTATTTGGATTTTATTACACTTTTAACCCATGAAATATACAAATACACTATTGTCAAAATAAAATTGTTGTAGCCTGTTCACATGCTGCTAATAAAGACATACTTGAGGCTGGGTAATTTATAAAGGAAAGAGGTTAATTGACTCAGAGTTCTACATGGCTGGAGAGGCTGCACAATCATGGTGGAAGATGAATGAGGAACAAAATCATGTCTTACATGGAGGCAGGCAAGAGAGCATGTGTAAGGGACCTACCCTTTATAAAACCATCAGTATTTTGAGACTTATTCACATTATAAGAACAGCATGGGAAAAACCTGCCCCCATGATTCACTTACCTCCCACCGGGACCCTCCAATAACATGTGGTATCATGGGAGCTACAATTCAAGATGAGATGTGAGTGAGAATACAGCCAAACCATATCACATACAACATCGAAAAATTAGTATTGTATCAAAAATACAAAAGTACACAAAATAAAACATTCTAAAGATAACCACTAAAAACAGAGTAAAGTACATAATTTCAAATACACATAGAAATATACACATAGAAATGCATACTTTATGTACATATTTGGCATAATTTAGAATACAGCATGTAATTAATACTTCACAGTTCCTTTTTTATTACAATAAGTGTACACTGAAAAATTTTCAAAATTAGTACTTTTTGGCCTCCATCATTTGCTCTAACCTCTGCATGGTATTCCATAGTATAGATGTACTAAGAATTATTCAAGCATTTTTGTTGATTTAGCTTTAGCTTGTTTCTTTACTTTCAGTTTTACAGAGAAAGTCAAAGTAATTTTATTGTCAATACTTCTTCATGATCATGCATAAATATTTACATAAGCATGAAACTGAGAATTAGATCTGATATTAGAATGGCATCTACTTTAATAACGTAAATAGAAGTAGTCACATTAAACCATAAAATATTTGTAAAGCTTTCATCTTCCATCAACAGCTTATGACCCATTCTTCTGTCCCATCAAGCTGCAAATTCTTAGTGCTTGCTATAAGATTTCGATATTGCTTAAAACACAGTTTAGAAAGAAAGAAAATGTATTTGATGTCTAGATTGATTTGTCTGTCCTGGTGACCTCCTCTCCACTTTTTTTTTTCTTTTTTTTAATTTAGCAAAGCTAAGGAAACTAACTAGATAGCCTCCAGAGTGATTTGTTTTGTTTCATTTTATTGTACACAGAGGGTGAAACTGGGAAAAGCTTCTGATGGTGGAAATGTCCAAATAAAACTATATCTTAATAAAAACTAGGATTTAGAAAACAGATGAAATCTATACTTCCCTGGTTTTAACATAATTATATTTTGATTAGATATTAATATAATCAGTAAGTATTAGTATGTTTTACATGAATTACATTTGTGGACAGAGCCAATGCTAGCACTAATCTTAGCTAATTAGGTCTTGGCAACATTAATCACTAAACTACATTCCCTCTCTCTTTTGGCAAATAAGGGAACCACAGTCTTAGTGACTGAAAAGGACATGCTTGTAGAGAAGTAGTGTGTTTTTAAAAAAGCAAATATTGAACAAACAAAGAGTACTCAGGAGACGTTTAGGAAGAAGAAAAACATCATAAGAAATGACAACTGAAAAACAATATATACATATCCACATTATAAATTTTTATTCAACACACTGGGAGTGTAATTATGACATGGCATCTTCATCTTTACCTTCTATAACCATGAATGGTTTATGCACATTTAATTTCTTAAATGCCATCCCATTTCAAGGAGAATGCCTTAGAAACTGCACAATTTCTCCTCTAATGCATTTAAGTGTTGAGACTTAAAAAAAATTTAACACTACCACTTTTTAGAACATGATTAAATTTTTATGTATTGTCAGGATGTTAGTACAGTTAGCGATAATTAGATAATAAATGTATTAACAACGGTATCAGTAATAAAAATAACAATGTATTATTGGTGTTATTTTTTCATATTGTAATATATTACTTTGGAAAATCATTTTTATTATTTATGCTTTTTATATTTATGAATAATATTTGATTTCCCAAGATGTTAAAAAATCGAAATACATAATGTGAAAAAGAATTCTGTTTGCAGCCATATTCATCAATGATGTTAAGCCTATATACAGTGTTTCACCACAACTGGTTAATTATCTGAAGCTGATCAGGGACCTTGAACTTCCAGTGAACTAATTTGTTTGACCCTTACAAGATTTGACTGAGATATCACTTTTCTAATCAATAAAAAATAGAACTTTTAGTCTACTGTACATTGACTGATACATACATTTCATATTATCTGGAGAGTGAATTTTCAATGCTGACTTAGCTTAAGCATCATGAAACTACCTTTCTATTTCTATCACCAAAAAACCCTTGATTGTTCCTCCTTAAAGAATTTTCTCTTTGGTCAGTGTTTCCTTGACTGTCAGATTAAAAGATTCAAAATAAATGGGTTATTTATTAATTTATTTATTTATTCATTCATGCAATTTTTAATTTATGTTTTCATTTTTACACAGTAAATGACGCATAAATTTTCATTTTTAATCATAATAATTTGTTTAGTCTTTTTGCCTCTTTGGTACTAAGCTACACATCATTTTTCATATGCCCTTATTAATTATCTGTTTTACATTATGCAAAAAGTGATTTAATTGTATATGGTTTTGGAAAAGTTTCAAGTGTTTGAATTTCTGTGCAATCCTATACATCATTCCCTTGCCTTTTTAATAAAGGCCTTTGAAAAATTTTTATTCAGTAAATAATAAAATCATGATTATAGACCTATTAATATAATTTCTCTTTCCATAAATATTACGTTTTAGAGTAAACTGAATAAAGCAAGTACTTTATCAAAGGTGTACTTAGGTATAACTTGAAGTATACAAGTGATGAGTAGTATTTTTACTAAATGCATATCTGAGAAATCTTAAATACGAATATTTCCATAGATGAAGAAAACTGTGGTAACTGGATAATTTGTTTTTCTATAATGGCAATATGACACACAAACATGATAAAGCAACAGAAGTCAAAATTATACTTACCCATCATAATTGTATATTAAAAATGCCATTTTAATCAGTAATGGAGACTGATTAAAATGTCTGACAGCCTTTATGGAGATTACATTTGTTTAAACGTACATGCAGCCACAGGCACAGGGCCTGACACATTTTAAGTCTTCATTTATGTTTGTATTTCTCTGGGTGTGTCTTTTTCCTTCTCCAAATACTTAGAGGAAGACTTTTGGCAGACAGTATTGCTCTCTTTTTAAATTAATGTTTATATGATTCTCCCTGTGTCTGTAAAGATTATAGATTCTATCCCTACAAAGCTGAGAAAAAGAAGGTACAGTTGATCTGAAAACAGGGAGAGAAAGCCATAGAAATAATAGAAGAGAGAAAATGCCCTAAGTAGTTATCTGAGACAGAAGTAGGCCCCCATCTGTTGGCCAGATTCTGAACCTCTGGATAGAGTCTGTTTATTGGGACTGATCCCAGAGACATCAGCTGAAGTGGCTGACTATGAGAACATGGGGAAGGTGGTAAGGGATTGGAGGCATTTTATTTTTTTTTGAGGGGAGGTCCCTGTTTTTTGAATTCCAGGTCAATGAGAATGTCTGGAAAATTGATTCCATCTGTTTACATGAGCACATGAAGAAGGGAGGGTTGTCATTGTGTACAGACTGGTGAATTAGACCTAAACAAAATCCAGAGTTAAGGAAGTAAGTTTTGTTTGTGGAGAAATTTCAGCTCGAGTGTAAATGCCAACTAGTGAAGTCAGCTTCCAGAAGAAAGTAAGGAACAGCAAAAGGAGGAATCTGCCAGAAGTAAATTCCAGCTGGAATATTGTAAAGTGACATATGTGTGAGGTGCTGTACCACAGCTGGTTTACTTCTCTAGTTATCATCAGGCAGCTGAACAGGCTGGGTGAAACCATTCACGGCACAGACTTCTTGAAGATTCAGTGAAGGACCCAGACAAGCCAAGATAATTCATTCACTTCCAGACACAGTCTCCTCTAATATTTTCAAATCAATGAATTTTATGTTTTGTTGGAACAATTACTAAATTACCATTTCATAGTGTATCTATCTGATCAGCATTTTTTTCTCCTGAACCCAAAAATAGTTTTACTGTAGAAAATAATGAAGTTATGCTGTCATCTGAAAGTTTGTGTCCTCCTAAAATTCCCAAGTTGATGGTATTAGAAGGTAGGACCCTTGAGAGGTAATTAGGTCAAAAGGGAAGAGCCTTCAGAAATGGGATTAACGCCTTTCTGAAAGAGATTGCAGACGTGTGCTTTGCTTATTCCACCATGTGAGGGCAATAGTGAAAACTGAATTATGGTTAAATGCGATAGTACCTTTCTTTGTGAATCAAAAAATGATCCCTCACCAGACACTGAATCTGTAGGTGTCTTGGTCTTGTGTTTCGCAGACTCCAAAATTTTGAGAAATTAATTTCTGTGGCAGATAAGCTATCTAGTCCGTGGCATTTTGTTATAGCAGCCTGGCCAGACTAAGACAGACTATAATTGCAGTTTTTTAAAAAACATTACATGTTGTGCAGACATTTATGTAAAGTTTGCGGTATCTAAACACTTAACACTAAAAAACAAAACAGGACCTGTCTTATCACAGATCAACTATAACAAAGTAACAACAACAACAACAACAACAAACAACCCTTAAGTGTAGGCTTTATGTTTTCTACTAAAATACGCTACTTACCTTTCATAGTCAAAATCAAAGAAAAAAAGATATCTTATTAGTCAGTTCTACTCAAGTGAGCACATGAGAGACAAACATTTCCGGATTAAGATTAAGAGGGATTAGGTTCGAGACAACATTTTAACACCTGTGTGATTGATCACCACAAAATCCCTGGATTCTGATTCTTTATCTGCACATCATTATCTCTTACCTACTTTCCACACTAAATTTTGGTATAATATTGATCTCCATTTTAGGGTAAATTGTTCAAACTGAATTGTGGCTAAATATGAGTACCTCCAATCTACATTTATAGTCTAAATGAGAGTTTCAGTGGTAGACAGAAAAAAAAATAGCAGATTTTCTCATTTCTTAAAATGTAAGAATTTGCCTATGTGCTAGACTACTTATTGCAGTAGCCCTAAAATATCAAAATTGTTCTGTCATTAACTATAATGAAGACAGATATCTTTACTTTCAAAATTAACATTAGGATCAGTTAGGGTTAGCGGAGTAAATTATCATACTGTTCCATCTGACACAACTCCATTTTAATCTATGGTGATTTATAAACACATAAACACGTGGAATATGTGCATCTACTGATGTAAACTCATGTTAAGTCATGGGCTGCAGCAGGATGGATGAGCAGGACCCAAATCTGGAAACCAGATTTACCAGTCAGTGTGAAATAGATGGGGCTAATCATAGGATGACAAACCCCAGTTACTGTTTTTTGTGTAGACCAAGGAACTGTGATCATAGTCAGAGAGAAAATGAATTCAGCCAGGGTTGGAGGTCTAGATCAAATCAGTCATAAAAAGAAAAACGATTTAAACGTGAAGTTTTGAATTTAAATCCAAGATTAAATTTTGAATTTTGAATTGGGCAGGAAGCATGTTCAGAAGACAAACGAGTAATAATGATCAGAGAAAGAAGCATAGTAATCCCTGGCCCATTGATGACCTGCTGTGGAAACTTTGTATTGTTAGATATATCCGACTTCCCGGGGCAAAATAGACCTCTTGGTAGTAACAACCAATGATTGCAGCTTCAATTGCTGAAAGTGTTATATTGATGGAGAAATTCTTGACCATCTTAGCAATGTGTGTGTGCAAATATCCATACATTTATATGAACATCTTCAATTCATTCTATGACATGGTATAAAATAATAGATCATTGAAATTTTAAAAATTTCAAAAAGCCAGTGGGGTTTGTTTCACAACACTCTAAGGACTTTCTTTGTATATAGTACCTGATGAGATTCCCAAATGATGACATTGTTATAAAATGTTACTCTCACTGTCCTTATAAAGAAGCAGAGATTTGGAGAAGAAAAACAATGTGCCCAGGTTGGCATAATTCAGGAAGATGTAGAATTAGGATTCAGAGTCAAGTCAGCGATTCCAGAGTTCTTTGTTTCTACCTCAGCACAAATGTCTACATTAGATTGATTAACATTATTTTACCCAAATGTTCCCGAATATTTTGTTGCATCATTTAGTACATCTGTCTAACAAATATGGATTTGAGTGATATTAATTTTAATTTACTTTGTTAGCACTCTGATGTTAAACAAAAATTATGGGAGGCTACTGTTTGGGGCTGAGCTCCTGCACGAGGCCCCAGCAGACCAAACCAAAACAAAGTGGAGCTGCTTATGCTATATGCCACATAATATATGCCACAAACTGAAGCTTTAAGGAAGCCAAACATTCCAAAAGAGACCAGCCTTTTCTGAGTAAGACCATCGTCTACCTTAGTCGGCATAGATAGAAAATTCCTTCCGTATTAACCCTTACAAAAAGTCACTGGAAGTAACCTGATGTTAGACAGCTTTTTTTTCCCTATTGTTCTGTTTTCCTGTTTCTCCCTTATAAAACCCACCGTTCTGGGAGCTCTTATTCTATTTTGTAGAGTGAGAGCTGCCCATATTCATGAATTGCAAATAAAAACCAATTAAATCTATAATTAAATTTGTCATAATTTTAACTTTTGACAGTGGTAAAGGTGCAATTGTCAGCAAAAAGGGAAAAAAATAAGTAATTCAAAAAATAGGACAAAAATATAGTGTATCATGAATGTCCAGAGAGTAAGATAAAATATGCTGAAGCAAGGGGATGCAGAAAGGAGAAATTTCCTCATTTGCCATATTTTCCGTTTTGTTAACTCCTGTTTTTCAGTCAGAAACTTTGACTTATTTCCTATTATGAAATTAAATTCAGCATTTATAGAGTTAAATTTTGAAAGGAAACAAAATTCTATATAATAGATGAGAGCTTATGACTTAGATTCACTTCACTCTGGGTACAGTTGCGTTGTCTTGTGAATAGAACACTGCTCCTTTTTTTTTTCTAATTTTAGGTGAAATGTCTGATATATTTAAGTCTAGAAACCATGCGGAACTATATGTTTTATGGCATTTTACTTAAAATTGTATAAGTTAACTGCAATTTCTCTCTATCACTCTTACAACTTGACAATCGGTTTTGTAAGCAATAAATGTTTTCAATTCATAAAATATAACTTCAGGCTACAGACAGAGATTATAATAAAACTAGAAAAATCAGGTATAAAAGTTATTTATAAATTTCTTCCCTTCATTTACTCTTAATTCTGACAAATACTGGAGATATAAACAAGGTTCCTGGTAAGAAAATTCTGTTTAATTTTGAAATGCATACATTTGGCAATTTCACATTTAACTGCCTAATCTTCCTATTTGGAGGACACAGAAAGCTTCTACACATACTGTGGACTAAGCAATAAAGAGTTACCAAAAATAATGCCTGATTTGACCTTCATCACCCTTCCTCTAATTCATTTAGTTAACTGTGCCAGATATGAATGTCTCTAGTTGGCTGAGTACCCAAGGCCACCATTGTGACTAATAATCATTGTCTGGGTAAGGATACTATTGTTGTTTTAAAAGGAATGTTAGTGTTTCTGAGTAAATAAGGAAACATGTGATTGTGGTTTTAATTAAAGTTAGTTCTCATGCAAATTCCAAAGATGCGTAAAACGAATTTTTTACTTACTCTCAATTCACTAGATTATAGGGTTACTGAACACAAGAATTATACCAATTGATTCCTTAGTGCCTAGCAGAGATAAGTATACAATAAATACTTTGACAAGAAATGTCATTATAGTTTTTGTCTGATATTTCTCTTTTTTAACGAAAACGTGAATCAACTTTCATGTATATGGAATCATGCCACTTGATAATAAAGTAGTCAATCTGTTGCAGCTCCACAAATTTGTATGTGTCAATATTACAGGTTTCTTTGATTTACAAAGCATTTAAAAATACAGGAATATCACTTTGGTTAGTAAGGTTTCTTTGATAGGTTTTCCGGTTTTCCTACAATTTTTTTTCTGTCTTTTTTAATATACCATCTATTCTTTCTCCTGCATTTAAAGAGAGACTCGTTTCTGCAAAGCAATGTGCTGATCCTGAGAATAAAACGGAAACGTGCTCATAAAGCTACAGGCAGCATCTAAAACAAGAGGATGTCAGGAATGGCAGCAGCTTGTAAGACAGGCCCTTACACTGGAGCCCCAACTGAATCATTCTTTTGAGATTAAAATTAAGGGATTATATAATAATTTTCTAATTTTAATCTGTTAAAAATTAATTATAAAACAAATTGGTAAAGAGAATGAGCAATCTCTATTTAAGATCATATTAGAATTAACTATACTCAAAATAATATTTTCTTTCACTGGGTAATGTATTGTAAAAAGTGCTATATGAAGATATGAGAACAAATAGTGATAGCTGCTTAAATCTTGCTGATTTCTCTAAACTCTTTGTTAGATTTAAAATGAATTTTGAAAGATTTGGAAGCAGGGATTACGAAAATATAAAACCAAGGGAAAATAAAGAATAGAATTTTAAAACTCTGGTCCTATAGAAAACCTTGAATAATCTCTATGGCTTTAATTTTTGGTTTAAGATGACCTTGAGATAAGGAACTGAATATCAGTGTATCAATATTAATTTCGTTTTCTACCTAAAAGCATAGTAAATAATATAAAAGACAATTGTAGAATGAATAACTCCATAGATAGCAAGAATAATTCTTGAGGGAGAAAAAGAAACAGAATGAATCAGTTGAGCAGTCAATAAAACAGCAGCCAGTCACAGAGTGGTGACAACCGCTGCACAAGTAGGAGTGATTCTTGGGAACTCTAATTTCACTATAAGTAGACACAAGAAAAGGAGCCTCAGGAACTCTTTAAATGATGACTTGGTAGTGACACTTAGGCTAGCCAGGGTGCCCTGTCATCCTCCTGCCTTTGAGAATTGGCTAAACAGAATTTGTAAGCTAAAACTGAAAGTACAAATGTGAGTTCTAGTTTAAAAGCTGGAGAAGCAGAGCAGTGTCCTAAGCAGCTACCTAACCCCAGTTACAGAGGGACACTATGAAGCCACTTGTGGCAAAACATGTCTCCCTTCCTATGTAGTTAGCAGAAAGGTTATTAATAAGCATGACAGAGAGATTAACTGGGATTGTTGAACAAAAATGTGCCATGAGACACGTAATAGAATGGTGCCTAGCCCATAGTGAGATATCAATACATTTTGGTCATTACCTGTCTTTTTACCTTTTGACCAAAATTTGTGGGCTCAGCAGAATTCTAAGCACTTTTTCCATCTATGTCTACATCTACATTCATATCCAGATTCAATCCATATCTATGTCTATATTTATGTAACTACATCTAAATGTAGTAGCAGAATGTGCCATCTCCAAATATGCCACTTTGGCATAAGAATTATTTTGAGCTTGAGACACAGTTGAAAAACATCAAGTCTAAGAAGGGCTCTCTGACTTCCCCTTTCTCTTCTTGAAAGCAGGAAATAAAATCCCCACATGGAAGATGCCCTCCTTATACTAGGGAGAAAGTTACATTCCTACCGCCAGGGATGGGAGTCAAGGCCAGGAGAAATCTGCACAAGCAAACCTTATAATGTAACTCTTTTCTTCCTATTCAAGCCGCTCTTTGCTCACGTCAGTGTATAAGTGTCCAACTCTGTTTTGTTGAAACTTCCTTTCCTAATAGAGATCTGTGTCATGAAAAACTTATATTAAATAAATGTCTATACATTTTTTCTTGTTAATCTGTTTTATTGCAATTTAATTCTCAGGCCCTCCCCCAAAAAACCCAGGAGGGTAAAGATAGCATATTTGTCTATCCTGTAATATCAGTATCTAGACCTATTTTATACTTAATCTCTATTATCTATCTAACTATCTACGTATCTATCATCTATATATCTGTCTTTCATTTATCTAATCTATTTATGTTTCACAGAAAACCTATGAGGTACATGGCATCAACAGCTTTATCTAATACATGAGGAAAATGAGGTACAAAAAGGCCAAGTGCTTTGCTGAATGTTGCAGGTGTAGTAAGCTAATCATGGATTCCAACCCTATATGCCAGTTTAGAGCTAACAATCTTAATTGCTGCACTATGGCTAGTTCTTAAAATTATGAGTAAACATTAAGATTCATGAAGAGTATATCCAAAAGTCCCAAAATCATTCTGAAGTTCAGAAAAAAAGATAATAGAGAAAATGCATGAAGGAAATACACAAGCAACCAATAGAAAAAGATTTCAGAGAGACAAAGAAACAGTAAATTTGAAGGGCTTCTATAATTTACAGAAGAATGATTTTGAAAAAACAAGAAAAGAAAGCACTACATATGTAGATATATTGTTGTAAAATTTGGGAACTTTAGGGCAGCAAAAACAAGTTAAACATTCTAAAAGTTTCCAAAAATAAAGAAAAAAAGACAAATTCTGTATTTACAAAGAAAAGAAAATCAAATTATCATCAGTAATGACAATAAAAATATCCAATAATCAACATGACTCCCGGAAGACAAAAAAAGTCTTTAATGATCTCAGTGAAATTTACTTTAAATTCCTATTTTACAAATAGTCAAATTAACATAAAATGAGTAAAGATCTGTTTTCAAATAGTAAAAGGTGTTATATGTGTAAATAAATAATCTGAGTTGCCCTAAAGGGGAAAAGAATATAGAAGAAAAGATTTGATAACATATTATGGGAAAGAAGATTTTATCTTACACTCACAAAGCAAAACTACTACTGCCAGAACTCCTCAACAAGTAAAATACTCCTATGTTTTGCATGAGACCATGGCCACTGTACTTTAAAATACTTAAGCAGAGACTAGGTAATAATAACAACATTAACTTCTTTGGTAAGGTACTAAGAGCAATTTTATATTAGTTTATAATATGTGAGAGACATTGCATCACATATTTTAAATAAATTATCCTCGATTAAATCACAATTTTAATACCTTGTCCCTGACACATATTTGTGGAATAAATTGATGAGTAAATGCATGATAATGGAAAAGATAACATCTAATGTGAACCAGAATTAGCATTTTTCTTAATTCAGAAACAAGAAGGCTATAAGTAAGCTAGAAGTCAAATGGCCAGAAATGAAATTTAACAGTTTTATTTCTTTGAGACATGTGTATTCAGACATTTCAATAATATCAAAATCAAGATATTTTAAAACTATTTAGTTTTAAATTAAATTCATTAGAATAAAATAAGTGGCAATCTGCAGGGTTTTCTTGCTTTGCTTAAAGTTAAAGAATGACAGTAATGTTGTGGTTAACATCCTATAATATAATTTCACATTTACATACTTATTTCATCTAAACAAGCCAAGGAAAAGAAACTCAAATTGAGATTGTCTGTTTTTTGCAAAATGTAAAACAAATCCATTTTATATATAATATATCCCATACTTAAGGCAAAAATATTAATGTAGAAACTTAATATCATAGAAAATAAAAATTTAAGGGACAGTTACATTAAATAAGAAAAGTAACTATATTTTCACTTTTTATTTTTAATCTTTCCTGTTGGTTTATTTTTTGCATTTCTTATAATAGAACATGATAATTATGACTTTAACCACAGCTATGATGATTCCCCAATTCCAACAACAATTCTTAATTTTTTCACTTTCAATTCCTTTATAAAAACAAAGTTTCTTTTTCTTCTTTTTAGGTAAGCCTCTGCTAATGTTTAAAACATACACATACATATAACTGCTAATATGTGTATTTACCACAATAAACATGCCTACACATGAGAAAAATGTATTTCCTTCAGAAACACTTGATTATAATTCCATTCACGTACATACATTTGTCAGTTCTTCTAAATGTTTAGGCTATTAACTTTCTTAAAATAACATGAAAAAAAATGATTGGCTAGACAGATTTATGTTTTTATGAAAAGAAGGCAGAAATGCTGTAAAAATTATAAAATGGACAAATTCTACCTTTAATATTATTCCAAAATCTCTTTATCTCTTACTTCTCTACTTTTTAAAATTTTACTTAAGTTCTAAATGTTCTTCCCACCTGTTTGTCAAACTACTCATTACTAGTACACACTGACCTCAGCTGGCTCTTCCAAAGGAGAGACTTCTAGCATAGTAACTTACATTGGTGTGTATCACAACAGTCAAGGATTACTTTTATAGGATAAAAGTTTATACCATAGCAAAGGAAAGGACAAAACTTAAACACTGAAATTTCAGTAAGCAAGGGATAGAACATTTTTTATCTCCTCTGAAAGATAAGGATCCATCAAAATCCACCATAACATGTTATCAATGAATGATGTTTTAAGTAATTTAAGACTTCGCAGTGAAACCCCTAATTTTAATATTCTCTCCCCCTCAGAAAAAGTTGAAATTATAGTCATGAATTTCCAAAACTAGTCATTCCTTTAAAGGTCAATTAACATTTTAATTACACAGCAGAATTAATGTTTCCATACCTAGCCACATAGTGACAAACTGGATAATTTTTATAACCTTTTAAAATGAACTTGATTGATAAATAGGTACGCTTGATCATGTTGTCAAATCAATCTATACTGATGCCAATGACAGCTGTAGTGACTGGAACAACAAACTATAGAAATGTCTAGTATCCCTATCTCAAATATCTTACCTTATAACTTTATAACTTGTCATTCTCAAGAGGTAAATAATGCATGCTGTTTCTTTCATATTTTTCTTACAGACAGAAGTCCAAGCAGGAAATTAAATTTAGATTCTTTAAGTGATGAATTGTGTAAACATTTATTACATTTTCATCTGAGTAAGACAGCTAAGCTGGCCTGTTTTTTACAAGGATCATATAAAAGAACATAAGGCAATAATTGTGCATGGATCCAAGGACTCCATTTGTCTTTATGATCTCTTTTTCCGTTGGCTTCATGTGGAGCTTACTGGTAGCTAGGGTTAGTGGTGCATATTGAAACTTGATTAAAGTTGTAGATGCAATATCAAGACCTTTTTAATCCTCACAAAATTTATTTATGCAAGACATCACAAACTCTTTCACAGACGATTAGTGCTGCTCACTTTGCCTGGATGGCTGTGTGCTTCTATAAGTCCTCTTTCTACTTCTACAGTTTGTCTACCATAAAGATAACAGATTTAAATATTTTTCCTAGCTGTGTGATATTGGGCACTTAGCTCTTTCACTGACGTACCACTTTTTGACTTGTTAAATAATGATACTATTAACCTCCACAGTACTTTTGTGAGCATAAAAGAGATAATACACATTAAGAGTATCCATAGGCACATACTAGTAACTCAACAAATGTTACTGTTTGACCTCTTCATTCACATATGTACTGCAAAAGTAAACATTGAGTCTACTCATTAACATTTTAGAAGTGAATTAATTTGTATTTTCACTGATTCATAGAGCACAAATATTAACATTAGCTTAATGGCAAAGTAAAATCAATTTACAAACATACACTTTTATCTATATTTCATATTGGACAATCCACTTTTAGCTGAGAACATAAATACCTCTGAAGAATTATCCTAAGGAAAAAGAAATTAATCCTGCAAGCTAACTCATTATTCATCAATTGATGATTTATTTCTTTATTTCCTTAGAGAACAATTTTAATCACTCAGTATAAGGTAGTATTTAAAGCATATTCCAGGAGAGAGATTCAGTAATCAATACATTAATATACTTATTCTCCTAAACTTACACTTATTTTAAAATACATTCTGTTACTTTAAATTCTCACAATTTTATTTCCATTGCAATATAAGCCAACCCACTATCATTTCATTTTGTATCCATACATGCCTAATTGATCTAAATCCTTCCTGTTTTTCCCTTAATCTATTTTCAATAACTCTTGAGAGTTATCCTTAATTTTGTTGGACCATAGCCTTTCTTTCTTTAAAGGATAAGGAGAGGATACTATTGCAGAACTTCTCCACCTTGTTTAGTATTGCTGTTTGTTGCATTTTAATGCAGATAATTTCTTTATTTTCTTTTCTCTCCCACTCTCTCTCTCTCTCTCTCTCTCTATATATATATATATATATATATATATATATTTATGCAAGACATCACAATCTCTTTCACAGTAGATTAGTGCTGCTCACTTTGCCTGGATGGCTGTGTGCTTCCATAGGTCCTCTTTCTACCTCTACAGCCTCTTTGTCTACTATAAAGATAACAGATTTAAATATTTTTCCTAGCTATGTGATCTTGGACACTTAGCTCCTTTTACTGAGGTACCACTTTTTGACTTATTAAATGATGGTACTATTTACCTCCACAGTACTTTTGTGAGGATAAAAGAGATGATATACATTAAGAGTATCCATAGGCACATATAGGAACTCAACAAATGTTACTCTTTGACCTCACTCAAATCTTTACTGAAAAATCCTTTCCATGTAGGGCCAGCACTTTGAGTTTCAGACTACAGTATATATATATGTGTGTGTATATATATATATATGTACTGTATATATATACTGTACATGTACATATATGTGTACAGTAATATACTGAGTACATATATATGCACTGTACATATATTGTACATATATATACATATACAATATATATGTACTGTGTATATATATGTACGGTATATATAGTATATATACAGTATATACAGTGTATATACTGTACATATACATACAGATTACATATATATACTGTATATATATATACAGAGTATATATATATGTACAGTATACATATACATATATAAAACATATATATGTATTATATATGCATATGCATGTATACATTATGCATTATATATGCATTATATATGCATATGTATATATGTATATATGTATACATTATATATTATATATGTATATATACATATACATATATAATACTGTACAGTATATATATACTGTAATTCTCAGCTTTAATGCAACTGATCTACATAATTTTCTAAGTATATAATTCTCACCTTATAATTTCCTAAGTATATATTTTCTCACCTTATAATTCTCAGCTTTAGTGCAACTGATCTACATAATTTCCTAAGTATATATTTCCTATATATATATAGAGAGAAAGAACCTAAAGTGCAATATATATATATTATGAAGAACTTAAAGTGCACATATATGTGTGTGTGTATATATATATATATGTGTGTGTGTGTGTATATGTGTGTGTGTGTGTGTATATATATATATATATATATATATATATATATATATATACTGTACTCTGAAACTTAAAGTACTGGCCCTACATGGAAGGGATTTTGCAGTAAAGATGTAAGTGAAGAGGTCAAAGATTAACATTTGTTGCATTCCTAATATGTGCCTATGCATACTCTTATTGTATTTTATCTCTTTTTTCCTCACGAAAGTACTGTGGAGGTAAATAGTATAATATATAT
Organism: Cebus imitator; assembly: GCF_001604975.1. NCBI lineage: Eukaryota > Metazoa > Chordata > Mammalia > Primates > Cebidae > Cebus > Cebus imitator. The sequence goes on along the minus strand of NW_016107461.1, from coordinate 3,195,186 downwards.
ATGGTACTATATATATATATATATATATATATATATATACTGTAATTCTCAGCTTTAATGAAACTGATCTACATAATTTCCTAAGATTTCTTTGTTTGTAAACAATTATTCCTAAGGTATGTTCTTGCATCACTAGATTAACAACTATTTCATTCTGCTTTGCATGTGTTATTAGGTGTTCTTCTGCCTGTCTCCACACTAGAAATTTTTTTTAACACTAAGAAAAATACCTTAGTTGTCACTCTATTTTCATAATGACTTTTCCTATGTTTTGAATATATTCAAACAATAAAGCAACTATTTCTTTGAAAAATAAAGGTCAAACAAATCTACTAAAATTAGACAATGTACATTCAAGCAAATCTCTTTGTCTAGGGTTATTTAGATTTTGTAAGTCAAAAAATCAATGAACGGCAGAATATCAGTGAGTCACATGATACTCATTTTGAATATAGTCACTCATCTCTGTGACCATTTTTCTGTTAAATTATCTTTTTGTGTCTTTAGGATAGTGTCTGTAATGAAAAATGCATAACAGTGAAATCTACTACTTTTAAAATTCCTTTTCTCCAACTCTATGCTTGTATGAGTTAGGATTAGGTGGGGCTGTGAATAACAGAGCCTTCCCTAAATGGCTAGTTAAGCATGATAGAAGTTTATTTTTCATTCTGAGAAATCTGGATGTGAACAGCTCATGGCTGGCTTATAAGTCTTGGCAGTCATATGGAATCCAGCTTATTTCCAGCTTTCCTTTCTGCCATTCTTAAGGTCTGGCCCTCAGTTTCATGAACTAAGGATGAATTCTAGCCATCCCTTCCATGTAGAGCCAGCACTTTAAGTTTCAAAGTACAGTGTAAAATGAAAATAGTAAACTCTTTTACAAAAATCAGGAAAAAGATAGATTTAAAGGTACTAAAATATAAAGCTACTTCTCTTTCTAAATATTTTTTCTTCATATTTTCTTTTCTTCTTCTTTTTCTTTTTTTTTTACAAAGGATTTTGCTTTGTCACCCAGGTTGGAGTGCAATGCTGAGATCACGTGTCACTGCAGCCTCAACCACCCATGCTCAAGCAAACCTCCCACCTCAGCCTCCCAAGTAACTAGGAGCACAGGTATGCCCTGCTACACCCAGCTAATTTTTGTATTTTGTAGAGAGCGGATTTCACTGTGCTGCCCAGGCTTGTTTCAAACTCCTGAACTCAAGTGATTCACCCACTGGGCCTCCCAAAATGCTAGTATTACAGGTGTGAGCCATCATGCTCAGTCAGATTGTTTCTTAGGTTGTTAGGGGTTTTTTGGTTTGTTTGCTTGTTTTTGCTCTTAATGTTCTTCTGTGTAAAGAAAAGTTAAAATTTTAAGTTATCAGCATGAATTTTGCCATTCCTTGTTTACATTTATGATGGCAAGTTTTTTTTTTTAATTGCATTTTAGGTTTTGGGGTACATGTGAAGAACATGCAAGATTGTTGCATAGGTACACACATGGCAGCGTGATTTGCTGCCTTCCTCCCCTTCACCTATATCTGGCATTTCTCCCCATGCTATCCCCCCCAACTCCCCACCCCTTGCTGTCCCTCCCCTATTTCCCCCCATCAGACCCCAGTGTGTGATGTTCTCCTCCCTGTGTCCATGCATTCTCATTGTTCAACACCCGCCTATGAGTGAAAACATGCGGTGTTTGATTTTCTGTTCTTGCGTCAGTTTGCTGAGAATGATGGTAGTTTTAAGTGCAAATATAAATACATTTAATTCATATGTTTAACTCACCAAAATTACATGATTCATATTTCATAGTTCAGATATGCAGAACAGTGGAAACACTACATAAAACTGACTCAAATGTTTTTATTTCACTTTTTGTATGCACACAATCTAACTATATTCTCTACCTTTAGCTTACTAATGAATCAGGAAAGACTGAAAGGAGAAAGACCTTTATCATTTTCAGTAGTTGACTAACGATACAGAGAAGTGACACAAGTGAAAAAGGACTTGATAGGACTCTTCAGACCTTTTTGTCTCTTAGAATGCTCTTATCTTCTCCTTGAATTTGAGCCAAATTTTTCCTCAAATAATGTGGAATTCTGAAGCTGACAGTATTTCCTGTTTATTCAGTTGAACATAACATAAAATGTTTACTATGTACTCACTTTGCCTCTTGAGAAACTCTCATACATTATCCACTGAAATTCTGACCTCATGAGCATCCAGAATGCCATATATGCAAAAGGGAGGGATGCCAGGAAAACATATTGCATGCATCTCTTCTGCTCCTGCACATGCACTGTTGTCCCACAGGACTTCACTTACAAAACACAAGTTGAAAGATAATATTATTAAAAGTTTCAAGAAGCCTACAGTGGAGCAATAAATCAAGTATTGATCCCTTCTGAGCACAGAGTCCAGTGTGATCATACTGCTTAATGGTATGAAGCTGACTTTGGCTCCTAATTTCACTTTCAGGGAGGTTGGAGGAAGGAGAGGAGAAAAGGTAGAAGACGAACATCAATTATTTTTTAAGATTTCCCAGAAGCTGTCTTATAATACTCTATTGAATCCCATGACCAGAACTTTGATATGAGGTTGCAAGTAGCTGCAAGAGAGGCTGGGTAGTGTAGTCTTTATTTGCAGACAGCCATGTACTCAGCTAACAATTATAGAAGTGGAGACAGATAAGTAACAGTCTCCATCATAGTATTTCTTATTTTAACCATGACAATAGAAGAAAATTGGTCAAAAGTGAATTTCATCTTTTCACTAGAGAATTTTAAAAATAGCTTTTCAGAAGTAGAAAAACTAGTTATAGAATATTTACTTCTCAATTAAAGACGGCATGTTAAAAACAAAACAAAATAACCAGGCAATAAATTTCAAATTTTGACTCAGAACATCAATTTATTTCTTAGAAAAATTTGTCCAGTCTGATAATTTTGCAAAAATACTTGTTAGATTTTAAATTCTATTCAACTCAAAAATTGTTCATGCTTACATTTTGAAAGAAAGTCATGTCCATCAGACTCACAGCGAATCTCTCAGCAGAAATTCTACAAGCAAGAAGAACGGAGAGGCCAAAATTCAACATCCTTAAAGAAAAGAACTTTCAACCCAGAATTTCATATCCAGCCAAACTAAGCTTCATAAGTGAAGGAGAAATAAAATCCTTTACAGACAAGCAATTGCTGAGAGATTTCCTCACCACCAGGCCTGCCATACAAGAGCTCCTGAAGAAAGCACTAAACATGCAAAGGAAAAACTTGTACCAGCCACTGCAAAAATGTACCAAATGGTAAAGACCATCGACACAATGAAGAAACCGCATTAACTAACAGGCAAAACAATCTGATAGTATCAAAATGGCAGGATCAAATTCACACATAACAATATTAACCTTAAATGCAAATGGGCTAAATGCCCCAATCAAAAGACACAGACTGGTAAAGTGGATAATAAGTTAAGACTCATTGGTGTGCTGTATTCAGGAGACACATCTCACATGCAAAGACACACATAGACTCAAAATCAAGGGATAAAGGAAGATTTACCAAGCAAATGGAGAGCATAAAAAAGCAGGGTTTGCAATCCTAGTCTCTGTTAAAATGGACTTTAAACCAACAAAGATCAAAAGAGACAAAGAAGGGCATTACATAATGATAAAGTCTTCAATGCAACAAGAAGAGCTAACTAGCCTAAATATATATGCACCCAATACAGGAGCACCCAGATACATAAAGCAAGTTCTTAAGGACCTACAAAGAGACTTAGACTCCCACACAGTAATAGATGGAGACCTTAATACTACTTCATCAATATTAGGCACATCAACGAGACAGAAAATTAAAAAGAATATCCAGGACCTGAACTCAGATCTGGAACAAGTTGACCTAATAGACATCTACAGAACTCTCCACCCCAAATCCACAGAATATACATTCTTCTCTGCACCACATTGAGCTTACTCTAAAATTGATCACATAATCAGAAGTAAATCACTCCTCAGCAAATGTAAAAGAACAGAAATGGTAACAACCAATCTCTCAGACCACAGTGCAATTAAATTAGAACTCAGGATTAAGAAACTCACTCAAAACCACACAAGTACATGGAAAGTGAACAACCTGCTCCTAAGTGACTACTGCATACATAATAAAATATAAAATGAAAGCAGAAATAAAGATGGTCTTCAAAACCAATAAGAGTGAAGATATAATGTACTAGAATGTCTGGGACACATTTGAAGCAGTGTCTACAGGGAAATTTATAGCACTGAATGCCCACCAGGGAAGTGAGGAAAGATCTAAAATTGACATCCAAGTGTCACAATTAAAACTAGAAGAGCAGAATCAAACAAATTTAAAAGCTAGCAGAAGAAAAGAAATAATAAGATCTGAGCCGAACTGAAGGAGATAGACATAAAAAAACCCTTTGAATAATTAATAAATCCAGGAGCTGGTTTTTTGAAAAGATCAACAAAATAGATAGACCACTAGCCAGACTAATAAAAAAGAAAAGAGAGAAGAATTGAATAGATGCAATAAAAAACTATAAAGGGGATATCATCACCAATTCCACAGAAATGCAAACTACCATCAAAAATTAATACAACCAACTCTATGCACATAAACCAGTAAATCTGGAAGAAATGAATAAATTCCTGGACACTTATACCCTTCCAACACTAAACCAGGAAGAAGTTGAATCCCTGAATAGGCCAATAATAACATGAGAAGTTGAGGCAGCAATTAATAGCCTATCAATCAAAAAAAGGCTAGGTCCAGAAGGTTTCACAGCCTAATTCCACTAGACATACACAGACGAGCTGGTACCATTTCTTCTGAAAGTTTTCCAAACACTACAAAAAGAGGGAATCCTCCCTAACTCATTTTATAAGACCAACATCATCCTGAAACCAAAACCTGGCAGAGACACAACTAAAAAAAAAAAAATTCAGGCCAATAATGATGATGAACATCGATGCAAAAATCTTCAATAAAATACTGGCAAACCGAATCCAACAACACATCATAAAGCTTATCTATCACGATCAAGTATGCTACATCTGGGGGATCCAAGGCTGGTTCAACATACGCAGATCTACAAACATAATCCATCACATAAACAGCACCAAAGACGATAACCGCATGATTATCTCAATAGATGCTTAGAAGGCATTTGACAAAATTAAACAGCCCTTTATGCTAAAATCTCTCAATAAACTAGGTATCGATGGAATGTACCTCGGAATAATAAAAGCTATCTAAGACAAATGCACAGGCAATATCATACTGAATTGGCAAAAACTGGAAGCATTCCCTTTGAAAACTGGTGCTAGACAAGGGTGCCCTCTGTCACCACTCCTATTCAACATAGTATTGGAAATTCTAGTCAGAGCAGTCAGGCAAGGAGAATAAATAAAGGGTATTCAATTAGGAAAAGAAGAAATCCACTTGTGTCTATTTGCAGACAACATGATTGTATATTTAGAAGACCCCATCATCTCAGCCCCAAATCTCCTTAATGTGATAAGCAACTTCAGTAAAGTCTCAGAATACAAAATCAGTGTGAAAAAATCACAAGCATTCCTATGCACCAATAACAGACAAACAGAGAGCCAAATCATGAGTGAACTCCCATTCACAGTTGCTACAAAGAGAATAAAATACCTAGGAATACAACTAAAAGGATTTGAAGGACCTCCTCAAGCAGAACTACAAACCACTGCTCAAGGAAATAAGAGAGGACACAAGCAGATGGAAAAACATTCCATGCTCATAGTTAGGAAGAATCAATATCGTGAAAATGGCCATACTGTCCAAAGTAATTTATAGATTCAATGCTATCACCATCATGCTACCATTGACCTTCTTCACAGAACTGGAAGAAACAACTTAAACTTCATATGGAACCAAAAGAAAGCTTGCATAGCCAAGACAATGAGCAAAAAGAACAAAGTTGGAGGCATCATGCTACCTGACTTCAAACTATATTACAAGGCTACAATAATCAAAACAGCATGGTACTGGTACCAAAACAGAGATATAGACCAATGGAACAGAGCAGAGTCCTCAGAAAGAACATCACACAATTGCAACCATCTGATCTTTAGGGCAAACCTGACCAAAACATGCAAAAAGCTAAAACTGGACCCCTTCCTTACACCTTATACAAAAATTAACTCCAAATGGATTAAAGATTTAAACATAAGACCTAATACCATAAAAATCCTAGAAGAAAACCTAGGCAATACCATTCAGGACATAGACATAGGCAAGGACTTCATAACTAAAACACCAAAAACAATGGCAACAAAAGCCAAAATAGGCAAATGAAATCTAATTAAATTTAAAAGCTTCTGCACAGTAAAATAAACTATCATTAGAGTGAACTGGCAACCAACAGAATGGGAAAAAAATTTTGCAAGCTACCCATCTGTCAAAGGGCTAATATACAGAATCTACAAAGAACTAAAACAAATTTATAAGAAAAAAAGAAACTACCCCATCAAAAGTGGGTGAATGATATGAACTGGCACTTTTCAAAAGAAGACATTTATGAGGCCAACAAACATAAGACAAAATGCTCACCATCACTGTCATTAGAGAAATGCAAATCAAAAACACGGTGAGATACTGTCTCACACTAGTTAAAGTGGCAATCATTAAAAAACCTGGAGACAACAGATGCTGGAGAGGATGTGGAGAAATAGGAACACTTTTATACTGTTGGTGGGAGCATAAATTAGTGTAACCATTGTGGAAGACAGTGTGGCAATTCCTCAAGGATCTAGAAATAAAAATATCATTTGACCTAGCAATCCCATTGCTGGGTTTATACCCAAAGGATTATAAATCATCCTATTGTAAAGACACATGTACATGTATGTTCATTGTGGCACTGTTTAAAATAGCAAAGACTCAGAATCAACCCAAATGCCCATCAAGGATAGACTGGAAAAAGAAAATATGGCACATATACACTATGGAATGCTATGCAGCCATAAAAAACGATGACTGTGTGTCCTTTGTACAGATATGGATGAATCTGGAAAACATCATTCTCAGCAAACTGACACAAGAACAGAAAACCAAGGACTGCATGTTCTCACTAATAGGTGGGTATTGAACAATGAGAACACATGGGCTCAGGGAGAGGAACATCACATGCTGGGGTCTACTGGAGGGTGGGGAACTAGAGGAGGGATAGCAGGGAGTGGGGAGATTGGGGAGGGATAACATTAGGAGACATACCTAATATAGATGACAGGGGGATGGATGCAGCAAACCACCATGGCATGTGTCTACCTATGTAACAATCCTGCACGATCTGCACAGGTACCCCAGAACTTAAAGTATAATAGTAAAAGAAAAAGAAAGAGTTCCAGACATTTTTTTTTTTAATAAAAAAGGAAATTAAGTCATGTACGGAAGATTAATTTACCTCTGACTTTCTCCAGTACCATTTAGAAATTTGGATTAAATTGTAAATCATTCCTGTTTGAAATTCACAACAAAACCCTTTCAGGGTAGATGCTATTACCTTCATTTTGTACAAAAGAAAACAGGACTTTGAATGAATAAGAAACCAAAGATCCCATCATTATAGACAACTTTACCTCATATAGTAGTTTCTATACTCTAATGTCCTTTCTCTCTTTATTCATTTATTATTTTGGATGTCACTTTCTTGAAGAGAGAGATAGAGACAGAATGACTGAGACCCAGAGGGACTGAAGCACAGACACACACACACACACGTGCACACACACACACACACACACACACACACGAGCCTGTGTAATATGGTAAAAATTTAGCATTCTGAAAAAACTGAGAATATCTGAGCTATAGATATATTATCTGGATGAGTAGCTATGTGACTTCAGAGTTTACCTCATATACTGGTTTCTATACAGAGAAGCTGTGTGGCTTCCAAAAATTATTTAATTTCTCTGGATATAAATTCCTTTATTTAAATTTTAAAGTCTTTTTTAAAATCATCAATTTTCAACCTATGGCCAATAGACTATGTGTTTCAGAGACCATGAATTTCAATTTATATTTATTTTTAGCATAAATTCATTTCACTTTTTATGTTAGTTTTATTCTAGAATTCACTAGAAACACTGAATTATTAAATACTTAACCATTGCTCCGAGGAGAAACAGGTGTGTGTGTATGTGTATTGATCCTACATTGGCGACACACACACACACACACACACACACACACACACACACTGTGTGTGTGTAATAATCTGATATTGCATTTATATAACACAAACACATGTGGTGTGTGTGTGTGTGTGTGTGTGTGTGTGTGTGTGTGAGTGTGTATTCTTTATTTTTCAAAAGAGAGAAGCAAGTTCACATTATTAAATCACCTGCCTGAGACTATCCCACTGCAGGCATCAGAGCTAGATTTTATACCTGCTCCAATTGGCCCCAAAGCAAGAGCTTCTTGCATTGCACTGCCCTGCCCTCAACCATTTTCATTCTCTGGCCATTTCTGTATGGGATCTGAAACAAGAAGGCAGAGTGATATGGTTTGGCTATATCCCCACCCAAATCACATCTTGAATTGTACTCCCACACTTCTCATGTGTTGTGGGAGCAACCCAGTGGGAGGTGATTGAATTATGAGGGTGAGATTTTCCTGCACTGTTTTTATGATAGTGAATGAGTCTCATAAGATCTGATGGTTTTAAAAATGGGGGTGACCCTGCACAAGCTCTCTAATGCCTGCCACCAACCTAGTAAAATATGACTTACTCCTCCCTGCCTTCCGTCATTATTGTGAGGCCTCTCGAGCCATGTGGAACTGTAAGTCCAATTAAACCTCTTTTTTTTTTTTTTGTAAATTGTCTAGTCTTGGGTATGTCTTTATCAACAGCATGAAAACAGACTTGTTCAATCTTAACTGGGAATATACATGTTGAGGGACTCCATTTTTTTGCAGCTCTGCACATGTTGGGAAAGACAGAAAAAGGCAGGGAGTAATAATTTGGGGACTACAAATGAACTGCAGTGAGTAGGCCAATTGCAAATATAGACTCTGAATAATCCAGATCAAATGTGTTAACTCTTAAAGCAAATGTGAAAGGAGATTCATAATCATGGTATTATATCACACACCAACACAATAAAGCACCATCTGAATTTCAGTATGAACACTAACAAATATTTTAATTCTTGAAAAAATTATCATTGATTAGGGAGATGTCAATTGTACATTACTCTTTCAATCTTTCTCTCTTGGTGGGTTAATGTATGTCTGTGCATGTCCATTCATGAAAAACGTACCTGGAATATATTCCTCAGCACATGCAAGCCTTCTTCAATTAAATGTCAAATAAGATTCAAATACATCAGTTCATTGAATGTTTCTGTCATGGTTTAATAGTCATTAGTGGTGAGTTCTATGGAGAAAAGGCATGTGCAACTGGCAATGTTTCATAGATCTTGATAGCAGCAAGAGACAGACAAATTCCTAGGAAGATGGGGCAGGTCCCCATTGAAACCCAACCTTCAAGTCAAAGAGAGCCTGAAGCCTGAAACTGGGCAGTCAATTCCAGTAGAATCCAAAACGGGAGTGAGAACTTCCTTTCAGCCAATCAAATGGTACTTTTTTCAGGCCAGTCCATGGACCAATCAGCATGCCTTTCCTCCTATCCATGGACCAATCAGCATGCACTTCCTCCATTCTGAACCGTAAAACCCCCAGGATCATGCCACCTCAGGTATACTCTCTGCTTAGAACTGGTTTGTTGGAAATAAAATGCTTCACCTAGCTCATTTTCTAGCTGTCTGCATAACCTCATTCTTCCTGGACGTGATATAAGAACTAGGGTCCTGCCAAATAGTGAGTCTGAAAAGGGTTGTAACACTTTCATGGCTGGCTCACTGATCTGTGAGTGGGAGCAGAAAGTGCTCTAATGTATTCCTGGAGTGGTCACCAAGTTGTGGGAGTGACATGCTCATTCGTTGTGCTGTGGGAGTGCATAGTTGCAACCCTTCCAGAGGCCTAGACCTTGAAATTTCCTGAGCCAGAGCTGCAACAGTATAGCCTTCTCATCCTCTGTCAGCATGGCGTGGCTGCCCCACATGCTGGGAAGCAGCAGTGGGGCCCAGTCAGCCTGGGAGACTCAGGCCCAAGCAAGGTAGTGGGACTCACTGAACAAGCTGAAAACGTGTCCCACTCTGTCAGCTGTGCTGTGGGAGGTAGAAACAAGAGAGCTGTAGCACACCTCCACCACTCCTGAAACTCCACAGTTGCTAGTGTCTTAGAGTTTTTGAATGAGCACCACCACATTCCCCTCATCCAGATGCTGGTGCCCACAGCAGAAGCCACTTGTAGTATGCCTGGTCTCTCTGTGGCCTCCTACAGACCTAGTGCCTGAGCCAGCACCTAAAGCTGTCCTCCCCACCTGCAGTAGCTGGTGCACCTAGCTGATGCAATGTGAACTGATGCTGAAGGAGAGGAGTGTAACAATAAATGCTATTTTGTGGGGTGACTAGGCGTTAACTAAGGACAAAGAGGGGAAAAAAGAGGGCTCAAACAGTGGGATCAACATGCCAAAGACCTTCTAGTGGTATAAGACAAATGTGTAGGAAAAGAGGAAAGACCTGAGCGATAGTGAGCATGGAGAACCAGAGAACTGAGAGGTGGTTTAGGGGCCAGGGTATGCAGAGCTCTGTAGGTCTTTATAAGAGGAGCGATAGAAAGTCACTCCTCTTAAAAAGAGTGTATTCTAAACAGTGTGCATGAATATCAAATATGATTTTTGAAAAGGTCCACCAGTATAATATGTGGATGAGTGATCAAGAAGGACAGAATAGATTTGGAGAGATTCTTTAAGAGATTATTTCAGTATATCAAAGAAGGAATGATGGCAGCTTCAACTAAGAACAGGGTTAGACAGATGGAGATAAAATTAAGTACATATATTTGATTTGTGTATAATTTTAATATATTGCCATTTCAATGAAACTTAAGGATCTTGCAGAAGATAAACTATTTTTGGGTAAGTACTCACATATATTTGACAAAAAGCAATTTTTATACTGAAAAGCAATGAGGAAATAACAAGAGAATTAAAGGGATAAATCATGACAATTATTGACATCAGCAGAATGCCTTTAATGTCAGAGGGTACATTTAGCCAGTTGTGGTACTGACCCAATGTGGGGAAAAGAGCCTGGAAGTAATAATATATATGGCTAGTGTCATTCTACATCAATTTTTAATTTTTTAGAATAAGGATTTTTTGTCCCTTACATAACTATCTGTTAGAATGAAACCAGTGACAGAATCACTTAATCATTGCTATCCCTGTATTAAGAATTATTATCTTAGCTGATAACAGGTATATTGCTTTCAATTGTTAAAAAGAGCTACTATAAAATGAAAACAGTTTTCTAGTTAGTTGTTTCTCTAATATGTTTATAATTATTTTCCTTGAAATATTAATAAGCTTGCTTGGCATAAGACCACCATAAAACCCCTGACAGTTCTTGTCAAATTATTAATATTTTCTTGTTTTCTCAGCAGGAGATTTAACAACCTAAAGAAGTCATGGCAGGCATGATCTCAGCTCATTTTGTTTTCCCTAAACTTTTTGTGCAATGATAATAAATTCCATTCAATACCCTAAAATAGAATGTAATTCTGCCTGGGTGTCAACAATTTGTTGTTTACAGGTTGTATTTTTTAAAAATACCATAGCAACATTTTCTCTTTAGAATAACAATACAGGAAGACATTTAGTTCATTGTGAAGATAAAAGTATGCTCCATATCAGCATATCTGGCAGATATTCTCTTCATAGGCAGAGAAAATACATGACAAGTTAATGTGTCCAACTGGTTCCTAAATCATTCTGAAATTATCTGTGTACACTCCCAAAAGATATAAATTGGCCCATAAAGAGAACAGCAAGTGATGTGACTATAAAAAAAGAAAAGAAAATAATTTATATTACAGGAAGAAGCTAAAGACAAGAAGGAAAATTTACTGTTATTTAAATAAAGTAGGAAAATTAAGACCTCTGTATGAATTTACTATTATATTCAGAAGGTTTAATATTCAGTCAGCCAGGAAGTAGTTATCTTTTTTCTTTAAATTCTTGATCCTCCATTGCATTGTTTTCCAACTAGCCAGAGCCTAGTTTTGATTTGCTAAAGGTCCTGCAACAATGGAGTACAATGAATAATTGCTGTGAGCAGTTACTTTTAACTAACACCTGAAGTTACTTCTGGTTTAATATGTAAAAAACTTAGAAGTTGTCACTCCCATCCTCCCAACAAGGAATGATTGTAGAAACTGCACAATCAAAAACTCTTTTTAGACTCATTATAGAATTGCAAATGACTTTCCCCAAACTGGAGAGTCAGATGGTTGGATATAGAGAATTGCAGCCTATTAGCAGAAAAAGCAGAGGAACAAAAACCCACAACGGAAGTCAGAACTGATAAGATCGTATTAAATTGTAATTGACAAGTTGCTAAACATTTAGTTAACCGTGCTATATTAAGGGGAAGCCAGACTTGGGGAGATTCCCAACACTTTCTTGAGTTCTATTTTCAGGAGACCTAACCAGTTCTAACAATGAAGATCTGAGAAAAATTCCCTTGTGCTTCCAGCAGAAAAGAGAAAAAATAAGCATTTGAAATAAGACAAGAGCTCTCTGTTCTCCTTAATAAGATGTGTGCTCAACAAAAGCTATTTTATCATAGCCTTAACAACTGGGGTTTCACCAAAGGCTAACCAGTCTGAAGAAGGGAGGAAACTGTAGCCTCCTTGAGACTTTAATATGAGGATAGAGAAATTTCCAACTCAGGCTCAATAAAAGACCAAGAAGTAATCATAAGCCTATAAATGCCTCCCCTCTCCCCACAACTGGTACCACATGCTAGAGATTCTGTGTAATAACACAGGATTATAGGTAAAACATTGTAATCCTCAGATGCTATTGTAGTAGCCCTTAGTAAAACCCAAAGACAGTAAAGGGGACAAAGATGGGCACAAGAGAAAAATTTAGCCACTGACACTGCAATTACAATAAACAGTAAACACAGCATAACTTCTAGCCAGATATACCTAAGACCTCATGCTAAAGACCCATCCAGCTCAGTTCCTTTTACCCTCAACAGACTAGGCATCAAATGAAAGTGCCTCAAAGTAGTAAGAGCCATCTATGACAAACCCACAGCCAACATCATACTGAATGGGAAAAATGTTGAAAAATTCCCCTTGCAAACTGGAACAAGACAAGCATGCCCACCCTCACTGCCCCTATTTGATATAGTTCTGAAAGTCCAAGACAGAGCAATCATATCAGAGAGAGAAATAAAACAATCCAAATATAAAAAGAAGTCAAACTATCTTTCTTTGCTAATGATATGATTCTATACTTCAAAAATCCTAAAGATTCTTCCAAAAACTACAAGAACTGATAAATGATTTTTAGCAACATTACAGGATACAAAATCAGTGTGCAAAAATATGTAACATTTCTATTTATCAAGAACATCCACGCTGAGGGTAAAATCAAGGACACAATCACATTTACAATAGCCACACAGAAAATAAAATACTTAAGAATATAGCTAGCCATGGAGTTGAAAGATGCCTGTGAAAACCACAAGTCACTGCTGAAAGAAATCGGAGATGACACAAATAAATAAATAAATAATTCTCATGAATAGGAAGAATTGATATCATTAAAATGGCCATACTCCCCAAAGCAATCTATTGAGTCAACATTATTTATATCAAATTACCAATGACAATTTTCATAGAGTTAGAAAAAAATAACTCAAAAATTCATATGGAAATAAACAAGAGCTTGAATAGCCAAAGCAATCCTAAACAAAAAGACCAAGCCAGATACATCACAATATCCAACTTCAGGTTATACCATAAGGCGACAGTAACCAAAACAGCATCGTGCTGGAAGAAGAAAGAAAGAAAGAAAGAAAGAGAGAAAGAGAGGAAGGGAGGCAGGAAGGAAAGAAGGAAAGAAGGAAGGAAGGAAGGAAGGAAGGAAGGAAGGAAGGAAGGAAGGAAGGAAGGAAGGAAGGGAGCGAAGGAGGGAGGGAGGGAGAGAGAGAGAGAGAGACAGACATAGATCAATGGAACAGAATAGAACACTCAGAAATAAAGCCACATAGCTACAACCATCTGATCTTCAACAAGCCAGACAAAAGCAAACAATGGGGAAAGGACTTTCAATTCATTAAATAGTCAAGATATAACTAGCTATCTAAATGCAGAACACTGAAACTGAATTCCTACTTTTTACCATATACAAAATTCAAATCAAGATGGATTAAAGATTTAAATGTGAAACTTCAAGCTATAAAAATCCTAAAAGAAAACCTAGGACATACTCTTCTCAATATCAGCCCTAAAAAAGAATTTTTGGCTAGATCCTCAAAAGAAATTGCAACAATAACAAAAATTGAAAATTAGGACACAAACTAAAGATTCTGGATACATATAAAGATCATGAGTTGATGAATGACTTTAAGTATTCACATTTACTATAAGGAGAATAGAAATAGGTGAATATATAAAATTTCTAGAATTTATAGGATAAATTGTCACAAGTTACAGATTATAAATGAAAGAAAGATGCATAATAAATGTAAATGTGGACAACAGTCAACTTTACCATTTTATCAATTTTTTTTTTTTTTTTTTTGGGGACAGAGTTTTGCTCTTGTTGCCCAGGCTGCGGCTCACCACAACCTCCGCCTCCTGGGTTCAGGCAATTCTCCTGCCTCAGCCTCCTGAGTAGCTGGGATTACAGGCACGCGCCACCATGCCCAGCTAATTTTTTGTATTTTTAGTAGAGGCGGGGTTTCATCATGTTGACCAGGATGGTCTCGATCTCTTGACCTCGTGATCCACCCGCCTTGGCCTCCCAAAGTGCTGGGATTACAGGCTTGAGCCCATTTTATCAATTTTTAAAGGTCTTTCAGGAAAATCTAGAGAAAGTAGGCAGCTTCAGAGTCATTTCTGTTGAAATAGAAAAATCATCTAGACTTAACATCTAAATACATGAGTTTTATTTCTAGGGCTATTGTTTGCTGATTATTTGTGATACAGTTTTGCTCTGTGTCTGCACCCAAATCTCACGTTAAATTGTACTCCTCAGTGTTGGGGAATGGGCCTAGTGGGAGGTGATTAGAACATGGGAGCAGATTATGTCCCTTGCTGTTCTCATGGTAATAAGTTATCATTAGAACTCGTTGTTTAAAAGTGGGTAGAGCTTTCCCCCTTACTCTCTGTTGCTGTCATGTGAAGACATGCTGCCTCCACATCACCTTCCACCATGAGTGTATGTTTACTGTGGCCTCCCCAACTGTGCCTCCTGTACAGCCTGTGGAATTTTGAGCCAATTAAACTTCTTTTCTCTATAAATTACTCAGTCTCAGGTAGTTTTTTACTGCAATATGAGAACTAGTTAGCACAATTTGATTCTCAGTAATTACCTAATCTCTATGGGTATCAGAGAGATTAGGTAATTGCTCTGTAATGTAATGGAAAGTATAGTACCTTCCTCTTATTTGTGTAATGTTTAAATGTTGTAATTCATGGAAAAATTTTAAAATATTATGCATGCTGTTAGTTCTATTTGCATTTTCACAGTATGGGTTTCAGGTAGCCTGTATTGATTTCATGCTTTTCTCCAGAGTTATTAGTTTTGTCCAAACCTTGAAGCCATGAAGCTAATGATTTCTAGTTTGTCAGTCTTGTTTAGTAATAATAATAATAATTATGATGACCACTTGGTTTTCATAGAGACTTGGATTTGGAGAAGTACAATTAGGACTGGACAAAATATGTCTCATTCAAATGAATATGTATGCATGGCCAGTTCACCATAAATATTCTCACCAAAAGCTAACTTAGGTGTTCTGGCACCAAGGTCTTTTGCTGATGGTTCAAGAGCAGATCTCAATATGCTTTCTGTTGTACCTGGCCCATTCTGGGATGACCAGCTGCACTTGAGATCTCAGGAAACATTTCAATGTATAACTTTCCTTTGTTTTGCTATTCTCTTCCCTTTGCCTGTAATAAAGAGGATCTAGGGGTAAAAACTGTTTGAAACTTGTGTGTTCTTTCAGCACTCCAACACTAACAGTGATTACTATGTCATTAACACAGACATGATAGATGTCATGCTTTAAAAAAAAAATTGATAACACTTGAAGTGTAATTTCCCTTATCTTCTTAAGGTGCACATGGAGATCCAACATTAAGCATGGAAACAAAACCAAAACATTTCTGCTAATTAGCAATATATAAGGGAAAATATACATAACTAAATGAAAACAATATATTTTGCAATAATTTTTAAACAATATTCTGTAATCTATAATCTTGGTTGTAGTGTTTCATGAAGAGCTTAAGGAAATTTATAGCCTTTAGACAAACAAAAACACATAAAATTAGCTCATTCTTTTTCAAAAGATTATGACTCTCCTTTAATGTTCAAGGCATTGTACGAAGTTCTGAGATACCAACAGAACAGAACAACAGAAGAGTTCCGATTACTATAGATCCTACAGTAAAGCAGAAGACACTGACATTAAATAAGTAACTACACAATAAACATATAAAAATAATTGATATGAAGTAAGATAAATGAGTGTTCTGAGGGACAATAATGGTAGAGCGTGGCATTAATTTTCTATGATCTCTTTCCAAAAGCCGTCTGAAAGGAAACAGCGTTTCAATGGCAACTTGAAGAAAATGGAAAAAGTAGCAAAGGAAAGAGTGGAAAGAGCACATTCTAGGCAAGAAAAGTAACATGTGCAAAAAGCATTTAAAAATTTATAAGCCATAAAGAGTGTGGAGTGTCCTATGAGCTGATATCAGCCCACTGTGTTGGGTACTCAATGGCCAAATAGAATGAACTGGGGGTACTAGATTCAAAATAATTTTAAATGTAAAGAGATATAAAGAAACTAAAGAATTATAAACAGAATGGTAACAGCGTATAATTTATTATTTTAAATTTTCGTTTTCACTGTTAGGAAAACAAAGGTATGCGGATGTGGTTGTGTAAAAGGGAAATGTGATGATTAATACTGAGTGTCAACTTGATTTGATTGAATGATATAGTGTTGTTCCTGGGTGTGTATGTGAGAGTGTTTCCAATGGAGATTAACATTTGAGTCAGTGGATTGGGAGAGACATATCAACCCTCAGTCTTCGTGGACGTCATCTAATAAGCTGCCAGTGCAGCTAGAAAAAAGCAGGCAGAAGGTGGAAAGAGCAGACTTGCTGAATCTTCCATCCTTCATCTTTCCCCTGTGCTGGATGCTTGCTGTCTTTGAACATTGGACTCCAAGTTCTTCAGCTTTTGCGTTCTTGGACTTAAACATCAGTGGTTTGCCAGGGGCTCTTAGGCTTTTGGCCGCAGACTGAAGACTACACTGTCAGCTTCCCTAATTTTGAGATTTTGAGACTTGGACTGACTTTCTTGCTCCTCAGCTTGCAGATGGCCCCTGTTGTGGGACTTCACCTTGTGATCATGTGAGCCAATACTCCTCAGTAAACTCCCTTTTTTATGTACATCAATCCTATTAATTTTGTCCCTCTATAGAACACTGACTAATACCAATTTGGTACTAGGAGTGATTATAGAGGTAGAGAATTTTAAGGATGGAAATTTTAGTTGGTTTTGGGATTTATGGAGTTGCCTGCTTAATTTGATGAGACACCCAAATACTAAGAACTCTACTTCTGATATTATAAGAAACACTGATAGCCCTTGGAGTGAACTGTATAGAGAGTTAAGCAAAATAAATACATTTGCTACTCCTGATGCACTGCTCTTGAGAAGCAAGGAACGAGTGACTCTGTACATAATATCTTTGACCATATGTGGAGAGCTAAAGAATATAATGAAGTTGGTTGGTCATTCCTAAGTTTGCTGGACAACGTTGTAACCACCCAATGGGCTCACCTTGCCCACTGCCTAGACAGAACCACCTTATCAAGACAAGGGACTTGCAATGGAGAAAGAGTAATTCATACAGAGCTGGCTGTTTGGGAGACTGGAGTTTTATTATAACTAAAATCGGTCACCCCAAGCATTAAGGGATAAGAGTGTTTAAGGATAATTTGGCGGGTATGGGCTCTGAAAGTGATGATTGTTGATTGGTTGGGTTGAAGATAAAATTGTAAGGGTGGAAATGAGTTCTTTTTGCTGGCTTCTGTTCCTGGGTGGGATTGTAGAACTGGTTGAGCTGGATTATCAGTCTGGTTAGTGTCCTCTGCTGCATCAGAATGCAGGGTCTGCAAAATATCTCAAGCACTAATCTTAAATTTTAAAAAAGTGATACTATTCCCAGGAGCAATTTTTGGGAGGTTTAGACTCTTGCAAGCAGAGGCTGCATAGCTCCTAAATCATAAGTTCTAATCTTATAGCTAGTTAGTCCTTCAAAGGCAGACTGGTCTCCAGGCAGAAAGGGGTTTTTCCAGGAAAAGGCTATTATCCATTTGGTTTCAGATTTTAAACTATTAACTAAATTTCTCCCCAAGCATAGTTCAGCCTACACCATGGAATGAACAAAGACAATTTAGAGGTTAGAAGGAAGATGCAGTTAGTTAGGTCTGATGTCTTTGACTGAAATGATGTCCTCAGTTAAAATTTTGCAAAGCCAGTTTTAAAGTGATGAAAGA
Organism: Cebus imitator; assembly: GCF_001604975.1. Classification (NCBI taxonomy): domain Eukaryota; kingdom Metazoa; phylum Chordata; class Mammalia; order Primates; family Cebidae; genus Cebus; species Cebus imitator. Next base: position 3,176,494 of record NW_016107461.1, on the reverse strand, counting down.
AACTATGAGCTCAGGGACGCTTAACTCCTGGCTTCAGAAGCACATACTAAACCTCAAATCTTCTAAGATGGTCCTGAGTGAGAATCTTACCTCCTGTAGACAAAGGACTGAAATTGTAAAAAATCAGACACAAGCTCTTATCATAGGAGTAGCTGACCTGTAACAAATGGTACATGCTCAGCCTCTTTAATAGTGTCTACTATTAAAGTTAAGGCATTGATTGGGAAAAAAAAGGGGACCCTGCAACTTGGAATGGGGACATGTGGTAAAACTCTAATGAGGCTGGGGACATTGAGCTCCTAAATTCTGATGAGGCTTTCTTTGCCAGAGGAAACAGTCTCTTTACTCCTAGTGGTGGCAACATCACCTCTCCCACCAAGGCTGCCATCAGCCTTCCCACCTTTGTCTGAGGTGATTAACCATGCACTGCCTGAGGCAACAGTGCTGGCCTCCCCTGAGGCAGTTGCCGGGCAAGACAATGTTGATCCTTCTCAAAACCCACAAACACCACCCCTGTTTTCTTTTAGACCTAAAACTAGACTCAAGTCAAGATAGGCCCCTAGAGGTGAGATTCAGAGTGTGACCCATGAGGAGGTGTGCTACACTCCAAAAGAACTGCTTGATTTTTCTAATTTATATAAGTAGAAATCTGGAGAACAGGCATGGGAATGGATATTAAGGGTGTGGGATAATGGTGGAAGGAGCATAAAGTTGGATCAGGCTGAATTTATTAATATTGGCCTACTAAGCAGGATTTAATGTTGCAGTTTAGGGAGTAAAAAAAAAAAATAGGTTCTAATAATTTATTTGCTTGGTTAGCTGAAACATAGATCAAAAGATGTCCCACTGTTAGTGAGCTGGAAATGCCTGATCTTCCTTGGTTTAATGTAGAAGAAGGGATCCAAAAGCTGAGGGAGATTGGAATGCTACAGTGGATGAGTCACTTTAGACCTACTCATCTCAGTTGGGAGGGCCCAGAAGATATACCCTTCATCAAAGATATACCCTTCATCACCTTTTACCTTGCAAAACAGATTTGTGAGGGGAGCACTTGCATCCTTGAAAAGCTCTGCAGTTGTTTTTCTCTGTATGCGAGATCTTACAGTGGGAACTGCAGTCACACAAATTGAAAAACTTAAATGCAATGGGACTAATTGGATCCCAAGGTGGCAGGGAAAAAGTGGCAGCACTCAACCATCAAAGGCAAGGTAGGTATAGTCACCCTCGTGTACAGCAGAGGCAAAGCAGCAATCAGAAAAGTCTGACTCATGTTGAGCTCTGTCATTGGCTAATTAATCACAGTTGTTCTAGAAGTAAAATTGATAGGAAGACTACTGCATTCTTGCTTAATTTGTATAAAACTAATTTGTATAAACCTGGGAAGTAGAAAACTTCCCAGGTCAAGCGGACAAAAAATAATAACAATCTGAATTGTAAATACAGAGAACTGCAGCTGCTCAATCACAGATCCAGAACCCCTTGAATCAAGGGGAGGCCAGGTCCTACTACACTACCAACAACTTACACTGTTACCCTTTCTCCCATCCTTCCCCAAAGGGACCTCCTGCCTATTCTCAGGATAACTGTGCACTGGGGAAAAGAGAATTATCAGAACTTTCAGGGACTGCTGGACACTGGCTCTGAACTCATGTCGATTCCAGGAGACCCAAAACATTATCATGGTTCTCCAGTTACAGTAGGGGCCTATGGAGGTCAGGTTATTAGTAGAGCTTTGGCTCAGGACTTACAGTGGGTCAGCTGGGTCTCCAGACTCATCCTGTAGTCATTTCCCTAGTGCCAGAATGCATAATTGGCATAGACATACTTAGCAGCTGGCAGAACCACCACATTGGTGAGGGATATTATGGTGAGAAAAGCCAAAGAAGTCCATTGAGCTGTCTTTACCTAGAAAAATAGTAAGTCAGCAACAATATTGCATCCCTGGAGGGATTGCAGAGATTATGCCACCATCAAGGACTTGAAAGATGCAGGGTTCGTGATCCCCACCACATCCCTGTTCAACTCCTCTATTTGGCCTGTGCAGAAGACAGATGGAATTTGGAGAATGGCAGTGAATTATTGCAAGCTTAATCAAGTTGTGATTCCAATGGCAGCTGCTGTATCAGATGTGATTTTATCGCTTGAACAAATTAACATATCTCCTGGTACCTGTTATGCAGCCATTGATTTGGCAAATGCCCTTTTCTTCATTCCTGTCTGTGAGGCCCACCAGAAGCAATTTCCCTTCAGCTGGCAAGGCCAGCAATATATCTTCACCGTCCTACCTAGGGGTATATCAACTGCCTGGCTTTGTGTCATAATCTTGTTCACAGAGATCTTGCTTACTTTTCCCTTCCACAAGATATAACACTGGTTCATTACATTGATAAAATTATGCTCATTGGATCCAGTGAGTGAGAATTAGCAAACACATTGGACTTACCGGCAAGACATTTGCATGCCAAGGAATGGAAAATACATCTGGCTAAAATTCAGGGAACTTCTACCTCAGTAACATTTTTAGGAATCCAGTGGTGTGGGGACTATTGAAAAATTCTTTCTAAGGTGAAGGATCAATTGCTGCATTTGGTCCCTCCTATAACCAAGAGGCACAGCACTTAGTTGGCCTATTTGGGTTTTGGATGCGACACAGTCCTTATTTGGGTATGTTACTCTGGCCCATTTATCAAGTGACTCAAAACGCTTCCAATTTTGAGTGGGGTCCAGAACAAGAGAAGGCACTGCAACAGTTCCAGGCTGTTGTGCAAGCTGCTGTGTCACTTGGGCCATATAATCCAGCAGATCCAATGGTGCTTGAGGTGTCAGTGGCAGATAAAGATGCTATTTGGAGCCTTTGGTAGGCCCCCATAGGTGAATCACAGTGGATGGCCTCTAGGGTTTTGGAGTAAGGCCCTGCCATATTCTGCAGATAACTACTCTCCTTCTGAGAGATAGCTCTTGGCCTTTTACTGGGCTTTAGTAGAAACAGAATGTTTGACCATGGGTCATCAAGTCACTATGTGACTTGAACTCTCTATTATGAACTGGGTGCTTTCTGGCCCATCTAGCCATAAACTAGGGTGTCCACAGCAGCATTTCATCATCAAACAGAGTAACATATACATGATTGGGCTCAAGTAGGCCCTGGTGGCACAAGTAAGTTAACAAAAAAAAGTACGTCAAATGCCCATGGTCTCCACTCCTGCCATCCTGCCTTCTCTGTCCCAGCCTACACCAATGGTCTCATGGGGAGTTCCCTATGATCAGTTGACAGAGGAAGAGAAGACTAGGGCCTGGTTTACAGATGATTCTGCACAATATGTGGGCACCATCCAAAAGTGGACAGTTACAGCCCTAAAGCCCATTTCCAGGACATCCCTGAAGGACAGTCGTGAAGGAAATCCTTCTAGTTACAGTTGTGCTGCTCAAATTTGCACACTTTGCTTGGAAGGAGAAAGGGCCAGATATGCAATTATATACTGATTTATGGGCTGTAGCCAATGGTTTGGCTGTATGGTCAGGGACTTGGAAGAAGCATAACTGGAAAATTAGTGACAAAGAAATTTGGGGAAGAGGTATGTGGATGGACCTCCTTGAGTTGTCAAAAACTGTGAAGATATTTGTATCCTATGTGAGTACTCACCAACAGTAATCTCAGCAGAGGAGGATTTTCATAGTCAAATGTATAATGGACACCACTTGACCTCATCCCCCAGTCATCCTGTCATCCCTCAATGGCCCATGAACAAACTGGCTATCGTGGAAGGGATGGAAGTTATGCATGGGCTCAGCAACATGGACTTCCACTCAAGAAGGTTAGCATGGCTACAGTTACTGCTGAGTGCCCAATTTGCCAGCAGCAGAGACCAACAGTGAGGTCTAGATATGGCACAATTCTTCAGAATCATCAGCCTGCTACTTGGTGGCAGGTTGATTATATTGGACTTCATCCATCATGGAATGGGCAGCAGTTTTTCCTCACTGGAATTAGACACTTACTCCAGGCATGGGTTTGCCTATCCTGCACTCAATGCTTCTGCCAAGACTACCATCCGGGGAGTCACAGAATCACTTATTGTCATGGTATTCCACACTGCATTGCTTCTGACCAAGGCATTCAGTTTACAGATAAAGAAGCGTGGCAGTGGACTCATGCTCATGGAATTCATTGATCTTACCATGTTCTTCATTATCTTGAAGAAGCTGGATTAATAGAACGGTGAAACGGCATTTTGAATTCACAATTACAACACCAACAATATTTATTGTATTGTTGTCACAATACTTGTGACAATACTTTGTAGGGCTGGGGCAAAGTTCTCTAGAAGGCCATGTATGCCCTGAATCAGCATCCAATATATAGTACCATTTCTCCCATGGCCAGGATTTGTGGGTCCAGGAATCAAGGAGTGGAAGTGGAAATGGTACCACTCATCATCACCCCTAGTTATCTACTAGCAAAATTTTTACTTCCTGTTCCCACAACATTACACTTGACTGGCCTAGAAGTCTTCATTCCAAAGAGAGAAGTGCTGCCACCAGGAGACAATGATTTCATTAAACTGGAGGTTAAGATTGCCGCCTGGACACTTTAGGTTCCTCCTATCTTTAAGTCAACAGGCTGAGAGGGAGTTAGAGGGCTGGCTGGGGTGGTTGACCCAGGTTGTCATGATGAAATCAGTCTACTACTCCACAATGGAGGTAAGGAAGAGTACTTATGGAATACAGGAGATCCACTAGGGCATCTCCTAGTATTACTATACCCCATGATTAAGGTCAATGGGAAACTACAACAGCCCAATCCAAGCAGGACTACAAATGGCCCAGACCCTTCAGGAATGAAGGTTTGGGTCACTCCACGGTGAAAAAAAAAACAAAAAACAAAAAAACCCACAACCTGCCGAGGTGCTTGCTGAAGGCAAAGAGAATAGAGAATGGTTAGTAGAAGAAGGCAGTCATCAATACTGGCTATGACCATGTGACCAGTGGCCAGAAACAAGGACTGTAATTGTCATGAGTATTTCTTCCTTATTTTATTAAGAGCATGTTTGTGCATGTATACACTTGTAATAAGAAAATATCATCAATTTATTTCCTTTCTTTTTTCTTTATCACGTGACATAAGATTTACTGACCTCATATCGAGATTTAAGTGTCATTAACTTTACGTAACTATCATTTAGATTAAGGATGATTGCACTTCCGTTTGTACAAAGGATCACTATATCATGTTAGGCATAATTATAACTTCATTATTGTCTTTATTTGAAGATTATATATCATTTTAGGAGATGTGTATGGATTCAAGTTGGCAAGGGTTAAACTTGTGATGGTTAGTATTGAGTGCAAAATACTGATTCTGGGTGTGCCTGTGAGGATGTTGAGAAAGGAATTAACATCTGAGTCAGTGGACTGGGAGAGGCAGACCCACCCTTGATCTTGGTGGGCACCATCTAATCAGCTGCCAGTGTGGCTAGATAAAAGCAGTCTTCAAGACTTCATCTTTCTCCCATGCTGGAGGATTCCTGCCTTTGAACATCTGACTCCAAGTTTTTTAGCTTTTGGACTCTTGAACTTAGACCAGCGGCATGCCAGGGCCTCTCAGGCCTTTGACATCAGACTGAAAGCTGCACTGTAGGCTTCCCTACTTTTGAGGTTTTGGGACTTGCACTGGCTTCTTTGCCCCTCAGTTTGCAGATGGCCTATTGTGGGAATTCACCCACCTGGTTGATCTGTGAGTCAACGCACATTAATAAATTCCTCTTTATATATACATCTATCCTAGAGAACCCTGACTAATACAGGAAAGCTAGAGGAAATTTACAGGCTCTTTCAAATAGTCCAGGTGAGGAATGGTAGTGGTTTGAATTTAAGTGGTATCAATGCAGATACAAGTGTATATAAAGATACAAGGTGTATTTTGGATGATTTAAAATTTAGAATTAGTTTAAATTGGGAAGATTAATAAACTTTAGTTGTGGCTGGATGTGCAAGAAAGACATTTAAAATAAAGTTATACAAAACTTAAATTTGGCATTCCTGTTCAATTTTCAAGTTAAGAAGTCGAGTATTTAGTTCATATTATACAAACTTAAATCTCAAAGATGGATGTGGGTAGGATGGCTACAGGTGAAATTCCTTAGCCAAACATTGTAGGATGAGAAAAGGGTCTAGGATATTATTGCAAAGACAAATAATTTTCGAATTTTCATTGCTAAGAGAATAATCTGTTAGGAAAAAGAGAGGGCTTAATTACGTTAGGTGCTGTTTTATGGGAAGCTCTTCATTGCCAGGTTAAAATTATTTGCAAATTAAATCAATCCCAGATTATACAACAGAAACCTATCACTTCACTTCTTACTAAAATAGAGAACAAGAAAGTTGTTCTGAAGTGGGCAGTAAGGAGATGAAGTGGTAGAAGATTCAGTCTACATTTTTCATGATACATTTAACTCTCCAAGATATCTCTACCACCATCTCCTGCCTGACAATAAAAGAAAGAATCAGGCTGGGTGCAATCCAATTATGCGTGTAATCCCAGCACTTTGGGAGGTTGAGGTGGGTGGATTACCTGAGGTCAGGAGTTCAAAACCAGCCTGGCCAACACGGTGAAACTCCTTCTATACTAAAAATACAAAAATTAGCTGGGCATGGTGGCGCACACCTGTAATCACAGCTACTTGGGAGGCTGAGGCAGGAAAATTGCTTGAACCTGGGAGGTGGAGGTTGCAGTGAGCTGAGATTGCGCCATTGCACTCCAGCCTGGGCAACAAGAGTAAAACTCTGTCTCAAAAAAAATAAAAAAGGAAGAAAGAAAGAAAGAAAGAGTCAAAAATAAACTGAAGACAAATGGTCATTCTCCAGCTCCAAAGCCATTTTAGGCTTGTTTTTTTTGTTCAACTCTTCTGCACTCAACTTTCCCATCGTTTCAATGTGGTACATTTTAGATGTCACTATGTTTATGAACCACTCTAACAATTGTAGCAATGAATACTTATACTATAGGTGATGGCAAGAGGTGCATGGTTCCTGTTTCCTTGGTGGTACAGGTTGCTGCCTGCTTCACATATAGCCTGCCTTCCCTTCTTCCAGTCACTCCAATTTAGCGAGCAATATTGGACACCCACAGTGCTATGACACAGGTCGACCAAACGGAGGAGGATAAGAGGTTACCACACAGTGAAACATATAATGCTTTCACTTATGTTTCCCACATGTGAAATCTTTCCTTTAAAGACCTGACTTAACGCTCATGCTTGCATTATTTAAGTCATAACATTCTCTACTTTTTATTTTTTATTTTCTCAGTTTTTGAAACTAACATGCGGGTATTATAATGCACCATATGCATATTATTACCCTCACTGTAGGTGTCTATTGATATTGTGCATTCTTCTATGATTCTAGAATGGTGCAGAAAATATTATGGTTCATATATACCCTGCTTGTAACTGAAGAAAATATTGTAAAAAGATTTTATACCATTCATCTGCAGATTAATGCTTCCTGTGTTTTAAAAGACATGGTACACAGCAGCAGATGAATGGTATAAAATATTTAATTAAAGTCAGTCATAGCCTGCTGGCAAGAAATGACCTTACCTTCAACTGAACTGTGAGACCAAAAGCATCTATTGTTTTCATTTGAAAGGAATTCGATGAAGAATATTATTTCTTGGTTCAATTCCGAAAACATTTATTGAGTACTTATTATATGTAAGGGCTTTTTTTTTTTTTTGGCTGGCATTGTGGAGTCTCAAACATGAATTTTTAAGTATTATGTCTATAAGAAGCTCACAATCTGGTTGTCCAAACAAGCATATTCCACAAGCTGGGATGCATATCATATCAGGGTAAATGCTATGATGAAGACAAGAGAGTCATGTTGGGAATATGGTGAGAAGCTTTCAGGAATGCTTTTAATAATGAGCTACACTTCACTTGGGATTTGAAGAAAGAACTGTATTTCAAATACTAGAAAATAGAGTACTTGCAGTCAAGCAAGTAATCTGCCCACTACATCATTTTAGTGCTGAGTGCATGACTGATCTTTGATTACTTACCAAACCTTTTGTACATCCTGATGTCATGAATAACAGCACCATTGAGGAATGTTCTCATCACAAAATTGATAAACCTCCTTGATTCCCCTTTTTGAATTGTTTCCCCACAAAATTTTCTGTCACTTTCTTGTCGATTTTATCTCTAAATATTTCTCAAGTTGTCCTTTCTTAATTTCACGTCTATTGCCTGACTTCAGACAGTCCTAATTCCTTATCCATGTTACTTATGACAGTCCCTTAGACCATCTTCTCTAATTTATCTGAAGCCACAGATTATCTTCTACGTTTGTGCCAGAATGAGCTTTAAATTGCAAATACAATTGTGTCATAAGCCTGTCGCCAAATCATGGAATTTGCCTTTATGACTCTATTTCAAACTCTACTCTGCTAGAAAAGGTTCTTTCTGATTTGGCCCCACTTCCTTGCTTTGTGTCTTTCACTCACGACTTTTTCGTATTTAGAGTCCAGTGCTCTTCAGTCTTCCAGTCAGGCTCTCTCTATCTCTCTCTTTCTCTTATGAAACACACACACAAACACACACGCCCTTGTATTAGTGACTCTTTACCAAGAACACCATTCTTCTTGCCATTTTACTTAACTGACTCTTCTAACATTTTAAGACTTGCTTGCTTATTCATGACAGTATCTTTTCTGGCTGGTGTAAGCTCTATTTGACCTCCAAAACTCATGTCTAAATGATATGCTCCTGCTATATGTCTCCATAAGCTTTGTATGTCTCTGCCATAGCACATACCACAATGTATAATAATTATCCATTTGTTTTTCACTTGGCTGCCATTTTTTGTGATTTCAAGATTATTGTTTTCAAAAGTTGTTCATGAATTATAATTAAAGGGAATTTAATTCTAGAATTTAACCCTGGACATTTCTGCAGAAAGTCCAATTTGGAGGCCTGATACATAGTAGACACACAATCAATATTAGTAAATGCATAGAATTAAATATACTAGAATAAATGAAAGAATAAAAGAATACACACAATGAAATAATGTCTACCTATGTATATATGTTCTTAAAGGATGGTAGTTTCAATAAAAGGTGTATATATGTGGGTATATATATGTGTGTGTGTGTGTGTGTGTGTGTGTATATATACATATATATGTAGTTGTATATATAGTTATATATATGTAAAGTTTATTTTTTACATTTATTTTAGCTTTTAATTCAATACATAAGAAATGAAAGTTGTTTTTTCTTCTTTGAGGTCCATTATTAGTTGAACCAGAGAATCATCCAATATGACTAAGAGCTGAAATCACTTACCTTGTTTACATCCAGAGATAGATAGCATCATTACAGCTTGTAGCCTGGAAGTATCAGCAGTGCAATGGGAAAAAATTTGTAAGGCAAGCTCCAACTCTATTAATTTTTTTCAGTCACCATAATTAAATTCATACATAAATTCTCCTCTCTTTTTTCTTCTGAAATTATCCTGTGAACCATAAAGGTAAGAAAAATATGAAAGTGTAAAGCCTTTTTATAAGTTATAAAGATTCTGAACTGATTTGTATCCCCTTTTGGTAAACTCTTTGCCCAGTATTCTTTTTAGTAGCAGATCTGACACTGGATGTCTGACCTCTGCTACTCTAATAGTTGTTAATGGAAACTTCACCTCATGCAAAGATAAAATGGATTTTTGGCAGCTGTGAGAGATTATGAAGAGTAAAACCAATCTTAGTTGGAATAAGAAGAAAAGAAGTCATCTGTACCTTAAACTACTCAGCTGGTTTTCATTATATGTCAAGCCTACATTTATTACAAAAAGGGTAGCCAAGAGACAGACATTGATAGGTCTCTGTACTTAGAATAAGGAGGCCAGTACTTGATAAATTCTACTTTTCATCTTGACTTGAGTTCAAATGACTCTTAAATCTGTTTGAATTAAATGGTATATATCTGGAGACAAACTCAGGAAGACCTTTACTTCTGCCCTTATCAGATTGGTTGGCCCTTATTTCTATCTTGAGTATAGTGAAATCTTAGTCCTTCCAACTCATTAAAAGAAACAAGTGGTTCTATAAATCCCTAAAGTTATATAAATAAAACTCATTTAAATTGGTTTTATGATATGCTTTATATATTTATATTTAATATGGCTTTTTGTGATGTCCTGAGAATTTACAATATGTCCAAACAAAGAAAGAGGCTATACGCATAGTCCTGAGGTAGAAGCAGCTTAGTATGAGTCTAGTTTCCACAAGTGGGAAACAATTGCATCAGAATTTCTAGAATCATTTGTTCTGTTTTCTTTTAAATTGTTTAAACTATATATTTAAATGCTAGTGAGAGAACAAAAGTCTGACTCTTCTAATATAAGAACTTTTAAATGTCAATAATTTTAACTGTAGATCTAAAATAATATTTTAGAGAATCGGAGGAGGAATGAATGCCTATACTCACATATGTAAATCAAGGACTTAAAATAATGACAGATAATAGCTCTAATAAATATCTATAATCTAATAACTATCATACTAAAATGATGTATCCATATACAATTTACTTCAGAAATTTTACATAAAAATTTATTATATAAATATGTCAGCAAGTGTGATATATTTAAGTTTAGAGCCTAAAACTGTAAAGGCACATATATACATATTGAATATTTGGGTTCAGAGATAGAATGATAGTTTCAGACATGACATATTTGGAGTCATTTTTGGTTTACTTTGAGAGAGTGGTAGGAGAAAGTGAAGACACAGTGCATTAAGACTATGAAGACAATTAGTTCTATGTAATTTAATAAAATTTAAATATACTTTATTTTTCTTCTGTCATCTTTTATTTTAGGCTCATGGGGTACATGTGCAGGTTTGTTATGTGAGTAAATTGTGTGTCACTTGAATTTGGTGATTTCATCACTCAGGTAGTGAGTATAGTATCTGATAGGTAGATTTTAGATCCTCACTTTCCTCCCAGCCTCCACCCTTAAGTAGGCCACAGTGTCTTACGTATGCATTTTAAATATGTAAGACATCTGTGCCAAATGTCTTACATTTAAGTATATAAGTATATAAGATGTTTGTGTCATACAATGCATTGTATAAGTATTAATATGGATAAGAGCACATTATTCCTATCTTAAAGGAGATCATGAGTTAATGAAAAGATTTTACAAGTGATTTTGCTCCACTGAGAATGAAGAAGATGAGACTGGCTAAGCTTTTAGAATAAACAGTATATTTTTTCAAACTTATTGGCGATAGTCACATGACCCAAAGATAAAAGATATAAGAACGTGTGTAGTTAAAAGTCTTATCTTTGTTCCCCATAGCTGGTAACAAATATTACTAGTTTTTTGAGAATTGTGTTTACATATGAAAGTCAATGCAGATATATATGGTTTTTCCTCATTTTTATAAAAATTGTAGCGTACTATACACGCTTTCTGCATTTTGGTTCTTTCATTTTATAAAAGATGCTGAATATATTTTCATACGAAATGATAAAGAGCTTCTGTGTTTTGTTTGGTGTTCTCTTCTGGTTACAAATCGTTTCATTATATGAATATTTCAGAGTGTATTTAATCACTACTGAGGTACATTAAAAAAACAATTCTGCAATCCAAAACCTATTAAATATATGTTATCCTTACACTCTTGGTATATTTGTATGATGAATTTTTACATGAAATTGCTGAAACGAAGGGTATATGTTTATATAATTTTGCTTATTTGGAGAAATATTCTTAATCTTGACAATAATGGACTAAATTGTGTGACATTCAATATACGATTTTCAGGAATGGACTTATTCTTTTATTTTGGGAATATTTTTCATAATTAAATAATTAGATATTTTTTGTATAACATCATTTTAATTTTCTTTTTGAAGGTTTCAATTATGCATCTGATGGAAAACTTTTCCTTGCTTTTAACATCTATCTTTTCTCTCTAATTGACTTGTGAACTTTACAAAAATTAACTGTATTTAGTTTTTGATTGTGCTTTCTATGTCTTTTGCTTTAATTTTTGCAGTATGTCTTTATCTTTGTGTTCCTTCTAATTTTATATTATTTTTGTGATTTATTTTATTTCATTAATTAATTTATTTTGTTTCAAGACAGAGTCTTGCACTCTGTTGCCCAGGTTAGAGTGCAGTGATGCCATCTCTGGCTCACGACAACCTCCACATGCTGGGTTCAAGGGAGTAGCTGAGATTACAGGTATGAGCCACGATGCCCCCGCTAATTTTCATATTTATAGTAGAAGCAGGGCTTCTCCAATTTGGCCAGGCTGTTCTTGAACTCCTGACCTCTAGAGATCTGCCTGCCTCAGCCTCCCAAAATGCTTAGATAGCAGGCATGAACCACTGTGCCCAGACTATGTGATTTTAAAAAACCTTTTAGTTTTTCTAGGCAGTGTTTCATCTCTCATCACTTTTTCGTATCTTTTTATGTCTTCCTTAAGTTTTTCTTTTTGTTTTTGAGTTTTTCTTTGTAAAATAGTTTTACTTATTTTAATGCATTTGATTTTTTCAGTGTTTATCGTTTTAATAGTTATATTTTTCTTAATAGTCTTAATTTATAATCATTTTTGTAACTTTTTTTCAAATTGCATGTATTTCTAGACATTGTGCTTGTCTCCTTTTCAGATTTCCTATAAAAGCATATTTTGGTAACTTTGGACCAATTATTTTAAGATTTTTACACTGTGAGATGTGGTCAGGATAATATTATAATTGTTTTTCTTAATTTAAAATAACTTTTCTCTTAGCTGTCACAAAGCCAGGGTGCTTTCTGCAAACATTTCTGTGTAAATGTTTTAATTATTTATTTTCTTAATTTTATATATATTACTGTTTCTTTCTTCCTTTTGTGTGTGTGTGTGTGTGTGTGTGTGTGTGTGTGTACCTCTGACCCTTTTATTTTCTCTGAAATCAAAACAAGGGGTTTTCAAGCATCACCCAGATGTCTCAGTTTTCACCGTTTGCATATCAGAGTGTGACCCACAACTTGATAATTATGTTTGAAGTTGGCAACGACTTTCATTAAAATCTTGTTTTCTTCAACTCATTTCTTCATGGATAGAGGTTGTATAAACTTACTGAGTTTCATCAGCCCTTAAAAATGTTACAGACATAGTGTCTTGTTTTGTTAAAATTGAAGTTTGAATTTCTGTCTTCCATTCTTTTATTTGAACTACATCTAGAAAGAGAAATGAAAAATGCCTTAATTTACACATCTGTGTTTATGCTAGGTGTCTCAAGTGGGCATTTACTTAATAAGCATTGCTTATATGGAAATGGCGAAATGACCTTCCAGTTTTTCTATTTTTTCTTTCCTTGCATAAACACATATTGGATTTTTTTTTTTTTCAGAACCAATAGTAGAGAACTAACAAAATTGTCATCATTTAAGAGCCAGAGACTTACAAGGGTTTTGTTTGTTTGTTTGTTTGTTTTTTGAGACAAAGTTTCATTCTTTCACCCAGGCTAGAGGGAAGTGGCTCAATCTTGGCTCACTGCAACCTCTGCCTCCTGGGTTCAAGGGATTCTCTTGCCTCAGCCTCCCAATTAGCTGGGATTACAGGTACACACCACCATGCCTGGCTAATTTTTGTATTTTTAGTAGAGACAGGGTTTTGCCATGTTTGTCAAGCTGGTCTCAAACTCCTGACCTCAGGTGATCCACCTTCCTCAGCCTCCCAAAGTGCTAGGATTACAGGCAGGAGCCACTGTGCCTGGCCATGGCATACAGTTTTGGATTGTATTATGATAAATCAGTCTAAAAACAAGGTCCTAAATTATCAAACATGGATGCTTCAGCATAGGTTAACAGTGAATTTGAAATTGTAATTTCAGATGTCAATGAAGGAGTTTATTTTAAAAATTATGTCTAACCATGTAAAATCAGATTAAACGGAGTTCTAACAAATTGATTCAAACCTACTTTATGGTCACCTCATATTCCCCTTTGGATCACCACATCCTGCAACTGGCAATTAAATTTATCAAATGGATACAACTACCAAATGAGCAAATAAATATCATGCACTTGTTAATTCCTTAATTCACTCTTTATTAGTTAAATATTTATTCAACACACAATTATATACTGTGTGCCTGTTGCACATTCCTGGTTAAGATACTTGTGGACTTTTCCTTGAAGAGTTTAAAATCTGTTGGAAAGAAAAATACTTAGAAAATAATTAAAAATGTAAAATTTTTTAAAAAGGAAAAATAAAGAGTTTTATGAGAGTGTTTAAAATTAAACCTTTCCTATTTTAAACTTTGTTTTTACATTTTGTAATGCAAAGGGTAAAATAGCTTTTGTTAATGTCCTATCCATTTGTCATACTGAAAAATTAACAATAAAATTAAAGCTGTATAATATTCAAATATATGATTTCATATGAGATATTTTTCTATTATTTTTGTATTTTTCTCAATCATTCAATTTCTTCTATTCTAAGTATTTGTAAGTTCAATAACATGACTCATTTTTCTACACCGTATTTTAGAGAGCTATTTTATATGGAAGGGTAAAATTTATAGGCAAAATATTTAAACTACTGCCAATTTAATATTATATTTAATAGTGTATTATTTAGTTTTATTTTATTCTGCAAAATCCATTTTTCCAATAGACAAATACTCATCAAAATATTAGAAAGTTGCTATTTTAAAGTTAGGTTTCTTCAGCTGTTGCAAATATTTGTAGAGTAACCTAATTATATTAGTGGTATAATTTACAACAGTAATTACAATTTATTGGATATATATCTTGTGACAAACATTATGCTAAGCACACATCATGCATATTTTTCATTTAAATTCCCTCTAAAGTGGGAAATGCTATTTTACCCATTTTAAAAGAGAAAACTGGAAATTATTAAGGATTTTTCAGCTGTCTCACTAACATAATTTAGAAGCCAAATTTCAACTCCCAGTTTTCTGATTCCAGATCCTACATTCTTATAATAAATCTCCTTAGCTGCCCACATGAATTAGACAATTTTGTACCCTATTTAAAAAATGAAAGCTATTTACTGAATACTGTGAACAGAGAATAGGGTATCACCAATTATCCAACGTCGGTTATCCCACCTAGTTTTCCATATAAGAATATATTCATGGCCTAAGTAAGTATCCTCTTCTTTTGATGTGACAGATGGCAATATTAATGGCTTCTTTATTAATGACGTTTTTTTTTTTTGAACCATGGCTTGGCTGTGTAGTGATTAGATTTCTTTTCTCCACAATGAGTTGAGAGTCTCAGAGTATAAGTAAACAGTATCAGAGTAGCTCAAGTCCAAGTAAGATCCTGATTTGGTTTTAGTGCATAGTTATTTCAAACTAAAATCAGTTCGAATAGGCTCAAATTCTCTCTAAAGATGGTTTTCTTCCACTATCATAACCTTGAAAACAAGACATAATTTTCCATGAGTGTATTAATAACCAACATTTAATAAGAGAGTTATGAGCTTAAAACATAAAATAAGTTCTTACTGTCCTTATGTGGAAAAAGACATAACCATTGTTAATCCTTTTTGTAAGATCCAGGCCACGAATGTCTTATTTATTTTTCAGTTTGAAACAACATATATTTAATATATAAATTATCTTTAGAACAAGGTTTATTTTCCATATTCCAAGGATAGTAAATTTTAACAATATTTTGTAGGACTTCTGCCATAATGTGTGAATACTTGTTTTGCTTTTTACTTACTTCATACCACTTCATGCTCCAGCCCCAAAAGAAAAAGAAATTACAAATATAACTGCAAATAATCACCCAAGTATGTACTGTACTTTATAAATTTGTGACTATTGCTTTATTTAACAAATATTTACTCACCACCCACAAAATGCCAGACACTATATTTCATAGTGGAGAAAAAAACAAAATAACATAAAACCTACCAGAGCCCTGCTGTCATGGAAATTGAATTCTGTCTAAAGACATCAACCAACATATTAAAAATCATTTTTAAAATAAATGCTAATATACCCTATGAATGAGTAGTTATAATATGAAGAATTTAACCTTGAAAAAAGGGTAGGGAAGGCTTTCTGAGCAAGTGTTGATTGAACTGAGATTTGAAGGAGTAGGTTGTACCTGAGTAAAAAGGAAATTGGCTTTCAAGTACACAGGACAACAGATGAAAGAGCCCACAGTATGACTGTTAGCGGGTGAAGGACTGGTGGACATTTTGGCAGGCACAGGTATCAGGATCCAAGGAAAGGGTGCATAATGATAGTGTTGCTGAATGCGGAGATCAATATTCAGCCACATAAAAGTTTGGTGCAAAATGTAGTTGAAGTGTGAGAGTTGGGTTAGACCCTAAAGGATCTTATAGACCACAATGCTGGATTTTATTCTTAGAGAAATGAGAAGCCATGGAAGGAATTGAAGCAATGAATGTGTCTGAAGGTGGGGTTGTGGCCATAATTTGATTGATATTTCATAATTATCTCCCTTTCAGAGAAAGGAATTTGAGCAGAGCAAGAGTAGGCACAAGTAGATGCCTGGCAGCAGTCCTGATGAAACATAAGATATTTTGATAAGGGATAGTTGCCTGACAGGATGAGAGAAGTAGATAGATTCAAGAAGATTTAGCAGCCACCTGATAGGACATGGTATTGAATTATCGGTGAAAGAGGAAGGGTTAAAGAATAAAACCTGAACTATTCTACTCAGAGGATATATTTTTTAAAAGTACAGTGGGATAATATGCAAGAATACTTGTCTTTCACCCTCACTTGTGTAGGATCAGAAGAGAGCATGTTGCTTTAATTTCAGCCCGGCTTTCCATGTTTGGGCTTTGTTTTCTGAGGGATGATTAGCAAGCGTCTATTTTTTTCAAAAGCTAGCCTCATGACAGCAGGTAGTTTGTCCAGAAAAGAAAAAGTGTCTGAAGGAAAAGAGAAGAACTAGATAGTATGTTTCCTGAGATCCAAGGGACAAAGAGAGAGTGAGGGGTGGACATTTGTGCTCTGCTCCCAAGATGGTCATAGGAACATGTTTCTTCCTGAAGATGGAGTGGTGGGTCAAAGTGAGACAATGTGACAAAAAGCTCTGAGGGCTGTTGGAGAGATATTGGAAGAGGGGAAATGGATAATATAGACAGCAAAATCTGCCTTCTAATCAACGATGTACTTTGGAAAGTAAGCAATTCCAAGTCCACAATGGACTGAAGTCCTGAGAACTTTCCCCAAGATCCTTAGTTTTCTTTTTTTAAAAGAGAGGAAAATGGGCTCTCTTCCCCACAACAACTCAGAAAATCAATTTCCTACAATCCTGGTAAGGTGTAGACTCTACCAGATTTAATGTGATATACAGATACAACTCCTGCAACTCAAATGTCATACAACAAGCATTTATTAGCCACCATGGAGTTATGTGTAATGTGTCTGCTTCTACTTAGTAATAGATTCTTTTGTAATTGGTTTTATAAGAAGTCAATTCTTCTAGTAACACATTGCATATACATCATCCAATCCCTTACACTATGAGCAGAATCTGAAGCAACTGACATATGGCAAAATGCATAGCTTCAATTGGCATTTTTCTGATAAACCTAAATAACAAACAAAAATGTCTCTTTGAGCAAAATGTAAATCTCAACTTTTGGAGAGGCAAATCATTGAACAACAGAAAGAGCTGCCATTAACATGCAATAAATTCCTGGGACAAGATTTACTGTAAAACATATTGAAGAAACATTCCTTAGAAATAATGTTAGGTTAATGGGCACAAAAATATAGTTAAAATGAGTAATAGCTAGTATTTGATACCACAATAGGATAACTATAGTCAACAGTAATTTATTGTATATTTAAAAATAATGAAAAGGCCATAACTGTATTGTTTGCAACACAAAGAAGGGATAATACTGGAGGTGATGGATACCTCATTTACCCTAATGTGATTATTACACACGATATGCCTGTATCAAAATATCTCATGTACCCCATAAATATATACACCTATGTACCCACAAGACTATAAAATTAAAAAATAAAATATAGATTATGGCCAAAAAGGAAGAGCTCTGGTCTGCAGTTCCCAGTGAGAGCGCACCAGAAGACAAGTGATCTCCACATTTCCAACTGAGGTACCAGGTTCTTCTCATTGGGATTTGTTAGACAATGGGAACAGCCCAGGTGGGCAAGCCAAAGCAGGGTGGGGCATAGCCTCACCCAGGAGGTGCAAGGAGCCAGAGAACTGTCTCTCCCAGCCAAGGGGAGCCATTAGGGACTTTTCCAGACACTCCAGCACTCCAGCTGAAGCCAGGGGGCCAAGAGAGCTGGTTTAGTGGGTCCCACCCCCCACAAGGACTGGCAAGCTAAGATCCACTGGCTTGAAATTCTTGCAGCCAGCACAGCATTCTAAGCTAGACCTGGGATGTTTAAGATTGGTTGGGGGGAGGGGTGACTGCCATTGCTGAGGCTCCAGTAGGCAGTTTCAACAATGCCTGTAGATTCCCTTTTTGCTGGGCAGGGCATCTCAGGAAAAAAAGACAGTAGCCCATCAGGGACTTACAAAGCCCCAACTTCCTGGGACAGAGCACCTGGGAAAAGGAGTGGTTGTAAGTTCTGCTTCGGCAGTCTTGAACAACCCTGCCTGGCAGCCTTGAAGGGAGCAATGCATCCCCCAGCACAGTGTTTGAGCTCCATTAAGGGACAGGCTGCCTCCTCAAGTGGCTCCCTGACCCCCTGTGTATCCTAACTAGAGGACACAATATACAGGAGAGGCTCTGGCTGACATCTGGCAGGTACTCTTTTGGGATGAAGCTATCAGAGGAAGGAAGAGACAGTAATCTTTGCTGTTCTGCAGTCCCCATGGGCAATTTCCAAATAAGCAGGTTCTGAAGTGGACCTCCAGCAAACTCCAGCAGACCTGCCGCAGGGGGGCCTGACAATTAGAAGGAAAACTAACAAACAGAGAGAAATAGCCTCAATGTCAACAGAAAGGACGTCCACTCAGAAACCTCATCCAAAAGTCACAAACTTCAAAGACCAAAGATAGATAAGCCACAAAGATGGGAAGGAACCAGTGCAAAAAGGCTGAAACCGCCAAAGCCAGAATGCCTCTTCTCCTCCAAGGGATCACAAACCCTCCCCAGCAAGAGAACAAAACTGGGTGGACAATGAGTGTGACAAATTACAGAAGCAGGCTTCAGAAGGTAGGTAATAACAAACTGCTCTAAGCTAAAGGAGCATGTTCTAATCCAATTCAAGAAATCTAAGAACCATGAAAATAGGTTAGAAGAAACGCTAACAAGCATAACCAGCATGGAGAACATAAATGACATGATGGAGCTGAAAAACACAGCACAAGAACTTTGTGAGGCATTCACAAGTTTCAATAGCTGATTTGATCAAGCTGAAGAAAGGATGTCAGAGACTGAATATCAACTCAATGAAATAAAGTGAGAAGGCCAGATTAGAGAAAAAAGAGTGAAAAGAAATGAGCAATGTTACCAAGAAACATGGGATTATGTGAAAAGGCCACATCTACATTTGATCAGTGTACCTGAAAGTGACAGGGAGAATGAAACCAAGTTGAAAAACACTCTTTAGGATATTATCCAGGAGAACTTCCACAACCTAGCAAGGCAGGTCAACATTCAAATACAGGAAATACAGAGAACATCACAAAGGTATTCCTCAAGAAGAGCAACCCCAAGGCCCATAATTGTCAGATTCACCAGGGTTGAAATGAAGGGAAAAAATGCTAAGGGCAGCCCAAGAGAAAGGTCCAGTTACCCAAAAAGCGAAGCCCATCAGACTCACAGTGGATCTCTTGGCAGGAATCCTACAAGTCAAAGGAGAGTGGGGGCTAATATTCAACATCCTAAAATAAGAGAACTTTCAACCCAGAATTTCATATCCAGCTAAACTAAGCTTCATAAGTGAAGGAGAAATAAAATTCTTTACAGACAAGCAACAGTTGAAAGATTTCATCACCACCAGGCCTGCCCCACAAGAGCTCCTGAAAGAAGCACTACACATGGAAAGGAACAACCAGTACCAGCCACTGCAGAAACACCAAACTGTAAAAATCATCAACACTATGAAGAAACTGCATCAACTAATGGGCAAAACAACCAGCTAGCATCAAAATGGCAGGATTAAATTCACAATATTAACCTTAAATGTAAAGGGGCTAAATGCCCCAATCAAAAGACACAGAATGAAAAATTGGATAAAAATTTTGGATAAAAATTTGGATAAAAAAAAATTCAAGACTCATTACTGTGCTGTATTCAGGAGACTCATCTCACATGCAAAGATACACATAGGCTCAAAATAAAGGGATGGAGGAAGACTTACCAAGCAAATGGAGCATAAAAAAAGCAGGGAGCAATCCTAGTCTCTGATGATACAGACTTTAAACCAACAAAGATCAAAAGAGACAAAGAAGGGCATTACATAATGGTAAAGGGATTAATGCAACAAGAAGAGCTAACTATCCTAAATGTATATGCACCCAATACAGGAGCACCTAGGTACATAAAGTAAGTTCTTAATGACCTACAAAGAAGCCTAGACTCCCACACCATAATAGTGGGAGGCTTTAACACCCCATTGTCAATGGGTTTGGGGTGCAGAGGAGCTCTAGTGTTTGTGGGCTCCAGGTTCTTTGTCTCTTGGTGTCCCAAAAATGGTAGAAGGGACCACAGCAGGTGCAGTACCCTTGTAAAGTAAATACCAGACCCCCAAAACTATTTGCAGAAAGTGGTTTGCTTAGGCAGAGAAAGAGAAAAAAGAGACAGAAAAAGTTGAGAGAGAAAAAGGCTTCCACGAAGAGTGTGGAAAGAGACCCAATTATGGAAACCAGAAGGGGAAAAGCAGCTTCCATGAGGGTGGAAAGGGAACCTAGAGGGGGAAATCTGCCTGGATGTGGGAGATAGGGACTTTTAACTATGGGAGGAATTCCCACTTTCTCCAAGTCCGCTGGCCAATGAAGAGTTTCCTCAAATTTCCGCTGGAGTTATTTACTTTTGATTCTTTCCCTTGCCCACGAAAATTAAACAGAAACTGTTAAATCTCCCGGATGGAGAGGCTTGAAAAGGGAATGCATAGTGCTGGCAAATTCCTGCCCTTGAAACTACGCCTCCTGATGGATCCAGAAAGAGAACACCTTCCTTCATCAACACTAGACAGAGGAACGAGACAGATTAACAAGGATATCCAGGACATGCACTCAGATCTGGACCACGAGACCTAATAGACATCTACAAAACTCTCCACCCCAAAACCACAGAATATACATTCTTCTCAGCATCACATCACACTTATCCTAAAATTGACCACACAATTGAAAGTAAAGCACTCCTCAGCAAATGCAAAAGAACAAAAATTATAACAAACATCTTCTCAGACCACAACGCAATCAAATTAAAACTCAGGATTAAGAAACACACTGAAGAATGCACAACTACATGGAAACTAAACAACCTGGATAAATAATAAAGTGACAGTAAAAATAAAGACGTTCTTCAAAACCAACAAGAATGAAGAAACAACATACCAGAGTCTAGAGGAAAATTTATAGCACCAAATGCCCATCAGAGAAGTGAGGAAACATACAACTGACACTCTAACATCATCATTAAAAGAACTAGAGGAGCAAGATGAAACAAATTCACAAGCTAGCAGAAGGCAAGAAATAACTAAGATCAAAGCAGAACTGAAGAAGATAGAGACACAAAAAAACCTTCAAAAAATCAGTAAATCCAGGAGCTGGTTTTTTTGAAAAGATCAACAAAATAGATAGACTGCTAGCCAGACTAATAAAAAAGAAAAAAGAGATGATTCAAATAGATGCAATTAAAATTGATAAAGGGGATATCACCACTGATCCCATAGAAATACAAAATACCATCAAAGATTACTGCAAACACTTATATGCATATAAACCAGTGAATGTAGAAGAAATTGATAAATTCCTGGACACTTACACCCTCCCAATACTAAACCAGGAAGAAGTTAAATCCCTGAATATACCAATAACAAGGTCTGAAGTTGAGGCAGCAATTAATAGCCTACCAACCAAAAAAAATAGTCTAGGACAAGACAGGTTCACAGCCAAATTCTACCAGAGGTACAAGGCAGAGCTGGTACCATTCCTTCTGAAACTATTCCAAACAATACAGAAAGAGGGAATCCTTCCAAACTCATTTTATGAGACCAACATCATCCTGATACCAAAACCCAGCAGAGACACAACTAAAAAAGAAAATATCAGGCCAATATTCATGATGAACATCGATATGAAAATAAATAAAATACTGGCAAATCAAGTCCAACAGCACATCAAAAATTTTATCCATCTCCATCAAGTAGGCCTCATCCCTGGGATGCAAGCCTTGTTCAACATCTGCAAATCTATAAATGTAATCCATCACATAAACGGAACCAAAGACAAAAACCACATGATTATCTCATTTGATGCAGAGAAGGCCTTTGACAAAATTTAACATCCCTTTATGCTAAAAACTCTCAATAAACTAGGTATTGATGGATTGTATCTGAAAGTGAAAAGAGATATTTATGATAAATCCATAGCCAATATTATACAATATGGGCAAAAACCGGAAGCATTCCCTTTGAAAACTGAAACAAGACAAGGATGCCCTCTCTCACCATTCGTACTCTACATAGTATTAGAAGTTCTCACTAGGGCCATCAGGCAAGAGAAAGAAATAAAGGGTAATCAAATAAGAAGAGAGGATGTCAAATTATCTCTGTTGGCAGATGACATGATTGTATATTTAGAACACCCCATCGTCTCAGCCCAAAAATTCCTTTAGCTGGTAAACAACTCCAGAAAAGTCTTGGGATACAGAATCAATGAGCAAAAATCACAAGCATTCCTATACACCAATAACAGACAAACAGAGAGCCAAATCATGAGTGAACTACCATTCACAATTACTATAAAGAGAATAAAATATGTAGGAATACAACTAACAAGGGATGTGAAAGACCTCTTCAAGGAGAACTACAAACCATTACTCAAGGAAATAAGAAAGGACACAAACAGATGGAAAAACATTCCATGATCATGGTTAGGAACAATCAATATTGTGAAAATGGCCATGATGTCCAAAGTAATTTATATATTCAATGTTATTCCCATCAAGCTACCAATGATTTTCTTCACAGAACAAGAAAAAAACACCTTAAATTTTATATGGAACTAAAAAAGAGCCTGCATAGCGAAGACATTCCTAAGGGGGGGAAAAATAAAAGCTAGAGGCATCATGCTACCTGACTTCAATCTATGTTACAAGGCTACTGTAATCAAAACAGCATGGTACTGGTACCAAAACAGAGATATAGACCAATGGAACAGAACAAAGGCCTCAGAAAGAACATCACACAACTACAGCCATCTGATCTTTGACAAACCTAACAAAAACAAGCAATGGGGGAGGGATTCCCTGTTTATTAAATGGTGTTGGGAAAACTGGATAGCCATATGCAGGAAGCTGAAACTGGACCCCTTTTTTACACCTTATGCAAAAATTAACTCCAGATGGATTAAAGATTTAAACATGAGGCCCAACACCATAAAAACTCTAGAAGAAAACCTAGACAATACTGTCAGGGCAAAGGCACAGGCAAGGACTTTGTGACTAAAACACCAAAAGCAATGGCAATAAAAGCCAAAATAGACAAATAGGATCTAATTAAACTTAAGAGCTTCTGCACAACAAAAGAAACTATCATTGAAGTAAACCAGCAACCAATAGAATGGGAAAAATTTTTTGCCATCTACCCATCTGACAAAGGACTAATATCCAGAATCTACAAAGAACTAAAATTCATTTATGAGAAAAAAACAACCCCATCAAAAAGTGGGTGAAGAATATGAACAGACACTTTTCAAAAGAAGACATTTATGCAGCCAACAAACATATGAAAAAAAGCTCATCATCACTAGTCATTAGATAAATACAAATCAAACCACAGTGAGATACCACCTCACGCCAGTTAGAACAGCAATCATTAAAAAATCAGGAGACAACAGATGCTGGTATGGATGTAGATAATTAGAAATGCTTTTACACTGTTGGTGGGAGTGTAACTTAGTTCAACCATTGTGGAAGACGGTGTGGCAATTCTTCAAGGTTCTAGAAATAGAAATACCATTTGACCCAGCCATCCCATTGCTGGGTATATACCAAAGAAATACAAATCATTCTATTATAAAGACATATGCACACGTATGTTTATTGTGACACTGTTCACAATAGCAAAGACTTAGAGCCAACCCAAATGCCGATAAATGATAGACTGGACAAAGAAAATGTGGCACATATAAACCACGGAATACTATGCAGCCATAAAAAAGGATGAGTTCATGTCCTTTGCAGGGACATGGATGAGATTAGAAACCATCATTCTCAGCAAACTGACACAAGAACAGAAAACCAAACACTGCATGTTCTCACTCATAAGTGGGTGTTGAACAATGAAAACACATGGACACAGGGAGGGGAACATCACACACAGGAGCCTGTGGGGTGGAGGCTGGGGAGGAAAAGCAGGGGGTGGAGGGTTGGGGAGGGATAGCATTAGGAGAAATACCTAATGTAGATGATGGGGCAATGGATGCAGCAAACCACTGCCAAGGCATGTGTATACCTATATAACAAACCTGCACAATCTGCACATGTACTTCAGAATTGAAGTATAATAAATAAATTTAGAAATAAAAATAAAAATATATATACAAAAAATAAAAACAACAAAACATGTGTTTAGGGAAACATTGTCATTTAAATTATGGTTTAAGCAAATGTAGATTATGAGCCTGTGAAATCACTCTAGGTAAAATGAAGCACCCGTCACTTGAGTTTATCTGAGAAAGAAAGTTGTTCTGAGGCCCTCACTTCACAGATAAAACTATTCCAACACTCTTCCCCTCAATATCTGTAACCTCTACCATTATTTTTCTCTGTCTGTCCTCTGTAGCTATGTGTGTTATTTAGAGATCACCTACATTCCCAACTGGAAGCCAGATTTCAGCTCTTCCTTAAGTCTACTTTCACCATATATGTCATGTATTTATAATTTATATGAAAACTAGTGGAGGATGTTTCACTTAAAACTCATGCATGTCAACCATTTTCAATTATTACACTTGAATATCGAAATCCCACCTTGTGACTTTTCCCAGTAAGATCAGCCAGGTAAATGGAATGCATTCTCTCCTGACTGTGATCATTGACAAAGGAAATGGAATTTGTTGGGCTGGATAACTTTTTCATCACCCACTGGAATTCCAATAAATAAAAATATCTTCATCTTGTATCAGTAATAACTGTATTGATGCAAGCAAGTATTAGTATCTTTAGAGAAGTATGAGACAGCCAGCAGTTAGGCAATTATGCACAAAGAAACAATACAGGAAAAGTTAAAATCAATTTAGATGAGACTTTTAGCTCTACTAGGCCATTAGTTTCAGTATCTAGTAGAGAACAAGAACTAGTATTTCATATATCAAAATATACTACATAATGTTTAAAGTTTATTGCCCCAATTACAGCTATTTCCTTAGCCTTTTAAATTGCTGTATGTTCTACATAATTCATAATATTAATAACAATATTTAATGAAATGGAAGACATACAAATATTTTAATATAAAAAGGCATTTTCTTGCTTATAAAAGTAAGCAATTTTTTGCAGAAAATTATTTGAAAGAGAAACAATAGAATCTGAACAAACATAGAACCTTAATAAAAATGAAAAAATTTGGTTTTAAATTTTATTTTATTATCTATTGATTTTGTAATATTTTTCTTCTTCCACATGTTAACTTGATAAAATATTTATGATTTTCTAAAATTAAATTATTATAGTCCTGGGATACATTATTCTTGTTTGTAGTGTTGAGTTAATGCCCTTCTAGGCTTTAAGTAAAAATTGTATTTAACATATTTTAATTTTCATTAATAAGTAAACAAAAACATTTTCTTACACTACTGCTTCAGTTTTGTATCAGAAGTATAGTAACAGTAAAAGAATTGATAAGACTGAAACTGTTACAGAACTGTCTAGTAGCAAAATCATTGTGTTTTAATAATTTGAAATAACTTCCTTATCATATTGTTTAGAAAGAAAAACTTTTAATAAAATTATTTTATATCACTTGTTCCTTTTAAATTTTGTCTAAATTGATACATTCATTTATTCAAGAAATGTTTGAGTGCAGTTCAGTAAGTCTCAATTTATTCTTCTTATTATTATTATTGTACTTTGAGATCTGGGGTACATATGCATATCCTGCATCCTGAAGAATTGTTGCATAGGTACATACATGCCATGGTGGTTTGCTGTCTCCATCCCCTATTGCCTACATCAGGCATTTTCCTGGTGTTATCCCTCCCCAACCTCCCCACCCCCTGCCATCCCTCCTCTCCCCTCCTCCCCACCCCCCAACATGCCCCAGTACATTTTGTTCACTTCCCTGTGCCCAAGTGTTCTCATTGTTCATCACCCAGGTAGCGTGATGCCTCCAGCTTTGCTCTTTTGCTTAAGATTGTCTTGGCTATGCAAGCTTTCTTTTGGTTCCATATGAAGTTTAAAGTGGTTTTTTCCTGTTCTATGAGGAAGGTCATTGGTAGTTTTATGGGGATAGGGTTGAGTCTGTAAATTACTTTGGGTAGTATGGCCATTTTCACAATATTGATTCTTCCTAACCATGAGTATGGAATGTTTTTCCATCTTTTTGTGTTCCTTCCTATTTCCTTGATGAGTGGTTTGTAGTTGTCCTTGAAGAGGTTTTTTAGATCCTTTGTTAGTTGCGTTCCTAGGTATTTTATTCTCTTTTTAGCAATTGTGAATGGTAGTTCACTCATGATTTGGCTCTCTGTTTGTCTGTTATTGGTGTATAGGAATGCTTGTGATTTTTGCACATTGATTTTGTATCCTGCAACTTTGCTGAAGTTGCTTATCAGCTAAAGGAGGTTTTGGGTGGAGACAATGGGCTGTTCTAGATATGTCATCATGTCATCTGCAAATAGGGATATTTGACTTCTTCTTTTCCTAATTGAATGCCCTTTATTTCTTTTTCTTGCCTAATTGCTCTGGCTAGGACTTTCAAAACAATATTGAATAAAAGTGGTGAGAGAGGGCATCCTTGTCTAGCACCAGTTTTTAAATGGAATGCTTCAAGTTTTTGCTCGTTCAGTTTGATATTGGCTGTGGGTTTGTCATAAGAGAACAAAGACACAATGTACCAGAATCTATGGGACACATTTAAGGCAGTGTCTAGAGGGAAATTTATAGCAATAAATGCCCACATGAGAAACAAGGAAAGATCTAAAATTGACACCCTATCATCAAAATTGAAAGAGCTAGAGGAGCAAGATAAAAAANAAAAAAAAAAAAAAAAAAACTCAAAGCTAGCAGAAGACAAGAAATAACTAAGATCAGAGCAGAACTGAAGGAGGTTGAGACACAAACCCTTCAAAAATCAATAAATCCACGAGATGGTTTTTTGAAGAGATCAATAAAATAAACCACTAGCTAGACTAATAAAAAAGAAAAGAGAGAAGAATCTAATAGATGCAATAAAAACAACAAAGAGGGGATCACCACCAATTCCTTGGAAACACCAACTATCTTCAGAGATTACTACAAACAGTTCTATGCACATAAACCAGTAAATCTGGAAGAAATGGATAAATTCCTGGACTCTTGCACACTCCCAAGACTAAGCCAGGAAGAAACTAAAACCCTGAATAGATCAATAACAAGGACTGAAGTCAGGGTAGCAATTAATAGCCTACCAACCCAAAAATGTCCAGGTCCAGGTAGGCTCACAGCTGAATTCTACCAGACGTACAAAGAGGAGCTGGTATCATTTATTTTGAAACTATTCCAAACAATACAAAAAGAGGGAATCCTCCCTAACTCTTTCTATGAGACCAACATCATCTTGATGCCAAAACCTGGCAGAGACACAACTAAAAAAGAAAACCACAGGCCAATATTCATGATGAACATTGATGCAAAAATCTTCAATAAAATACCGGCAAACTGAATCCAACAGCACTTCAAAAACTTATCCACCACGATCAAGTAGGCTTCATCCCAGGGATGCAAGAACCACATGATTATGTCAACTGATGCAGAGAAGGCCTTCGATGAAATTCAACAGCGCTTCATGCTAAAAACCCTCAATAAACTAAGTATCGATGGAACATATCTCAAAATAGTAAGTCTTTTAAATAGAAAAGCTTCTATTTGGTAGTTTTCCATTTATTATCACATTGCCTTTTAAATTTATTCGCCTTAAAAATTCTTGTACTAATTATGTATTGGAAATAGTACATTCTGTTATGGTGCAACAAATCTCCTAAACATAACACACATGATTTTTAGCATTGTTCCAAGTCAGCCTGTGCCATATCCTTGTACTTCTTCCCATAGTAAGAAGTGCATAAATAAGGATAAATTGTCTTCTATTTATCAGCACCATGCTTTTCTATTCATCCTTACCCTGTTTTTCCTTTAATTCTTAAAATAATTTAATGACATTAGATAGCATCATTGCTAACTATTCAGGATGGAAAACAACATGTGTGTGTTTTGGAGGAGCTACTTTTCAACTGCGGTATAGGAATTTAAAAAAAAATTGGAAAGATACACAGAGTTAAGTAAAATATCAATGTCATCATATAAGTATAAAATTCCATGTTTGATTTTTGCTGCTATGTCTTTCCACAAATTTTTCAAAGCTGTAGTAAAAGTAAGTCCAATTAGGTAAAAACAATAAGCCTACTATACTGGGGAAAAAGGACTAACGTTCTGACTTAGGTGATGGTAAGTGTCTTGCTTTTACTCCTACCTCACTCACTTCTCAAATTCTTTATTCTGAAATTTCTTTCCCTTTACATTCAGAGAAACTTACATAAATAATGGGCATACTAAGTATACTATTGAGAATATCCTTATTTTCTTCTATGGTAGTTCAAAATTTCTGAAAAATTAATTGTGGAGATTGCTCTTTATTTGAATATAAAATTAACCACCTGCAAACTTCTTGAGTTTATTCACTTGGCTCTTGTAATCACTTTAATTTTAAATATGTCAGGGTATTAATTAATATAAAAACATATCACTTGTTATCATTCTCCTACTTATAAACTTAAAAATAAATATCATTTAGGAAATGAAACTTTAAATGTGGGAAATTCCTTCAAGAAGAACTAAAAGTTCTAAAGATTTTTATTTGTTCCTCGTAATACGAATCCCTGATTTTTCCCTAAAATACTTTTCCTTGGATTGCAGTATTTAGTATCATAAAACAAGTTTTAAAATTCAATAAATTCTTCCTAATTTCATCTTAAATGGAGATGAGTTACTGAGAGAGAAGGCAGGTAGGAGCTAGTTAGGAAAGGAGAGAGGGAGGGTCTTGGAAGAGGGCAATGCTTGTGTGACTGCATCTGCACCACACCAGCTATATAGCCAGCAGGAGGAAATGTGGTTAACACAATTTCCTCTTATTCCAGGGTTTTTGCTCAGAAGGGACTTTCCAGCCACCCACACAGGCACAGACAAAGACTGAGGATAAAACCAAATGACCCTGAACTTATAATGCCATTAGCATTGCAGTTTTAGTCCCTGATGGGTTTCACTTTAGGCACTCATGGTTAATAACAAACATGGAGTCACTGTGGCCAACCCCTGGCATGTGCAGATGTAACACCCACAAGGGGAACTTTACCCCACCCATTAAGACAGAACCCAGAGAAGACTTCCTTGTTTCTGCCACATAAAAGACCCATAACTCAGCCCCATTTCTAGCTACTCTCTTTGGACTCCCTCTCGCTGCTGAGAGCTTTTCTGTTGCTTAATAAATTCTACTCTGCTTTACTCTCCAGTGTCCCTGTGCCTTATTCTTCTTGGTCATTAAGACAAGAACTCAGACTTCACTAAACTATGGGAGTAAGGAGACTGCAACATTGCTGTCTTCTTATGTCTCTGGGAATATTTAAAATTCAAGTAAAACATACAAATAAATCAATAACAACTTTTCTCCACACTAAAATTAATTTGCCTCAGAAGGAAAATAGAACTGTGTCATAATTACTTGGGATTGAGGAATCAATATTATTAAATTTCAGTACTTAAAAAGTTTGCCTTTTTATATGGCTATTTTTTGTACATATTTTCTATTTTGTTAACTTCATATTGTGAACTTTGATAAAACTTAATTCTGTAAACTTATAAAACCACAATATACATACTGGTTCGTGGGCTTTTAAGTAAACATTTTGTAAAAGTTATTTTAAATAATTTTGTGGCCAGGGGCAGTCATTCATGCCTGTAATCCCAGCACTTTGGGAGGCTGGGTTGGGCGGATTGCTTGAGGTCAGGACTTTGAGACAAGCCTGGTCAACATGTTGAAATCCCATCTCTACTAAAAATACAAAAATTAGTTAGGTGTGGTGGTGCACACCTGTAGTCCCCCAGCTACTTGGGAGGCGGAGGCTGAAGTGAGAGGATTGCTTGAGCCAAGAGGCAGAGGTTGCAGTTATTTTCAAAAATTTGTATTACATTATATTTAGATAAGTGTAGCATTCAATTAGTATTATCTTTTCTATGTTACATTATCACTTATGTTGAGTTCACCTCTCAGGAATCTTTCTTACATTTTTGGAGATAGGGTAAGGAAAATAAGGACAAATAACTGAACTCTATGTGTCTGATTGCAGATCCCCATAGCACTAATGAGGGTAAACATGTCAAATGTATTATTGTTCTTATGCCTTACTTCTCAGATGTTTTCATACAGAGAGATGCAATTCATTTCATGCGTAGATACTATAATAATATAAAACAGCAGCCTGTTGTGAGAAAATTGGTATAATTTGAGGTAAAATTTTGTAAAGTCATTTTAGTTGTGAAAGTTACACTGACCCTGCTTACTTTAGATCAATTCTAGGGTTCTAGGAAAATGTGGCTGTAAAGAGTTTTCCAGAAAACACAAACTATATGTTTTGCCATTGGGTGTTCTTGAGCAGGCAAGCTATTATTAATGGAGTTGAAGAATAAATTTCAACCTGTACTTTAATGCTGAGGCATCTATTGAAGGAAGAATGAACATGATATACTTAAATATCTGAAATAATTTCACAAATGCAATTTTTAGTATCTTTTTTTTTACTGCCATAACACCATGCCTAAAACAGTGTCTGGTGTAATATAATTTTTAAAATATTTGCTGAATATTAAAAGAACAAATGGAAAATCAAATAAATCATGACAAATTGGGATCCTATTATATTGATTTGATGTTAAAATGGCATAGATTCCAAGATGAACCTTTATTTTATGAACAAAAAAGTAAATTTAAAAACAGGGTCTATTAAATTAAGACATCATATTTTCTCATCATACAGAACTTTTAGGTTATATATATATATATATATACAAAAAATTCTTTTAGATTTACTTGTATATATGTTTTCCATTATCACTCTTGTGTTTACATACAAAGGAAATTATAGACACGTCTTGCTGAAAGTATAAAAGATACTTCTTCACACTCAGAATTGCCTATTGTGAATGACTGTTTGCCCTGAATCACTAACATCTCTGTTTATACACATATTTGCATCCTCTGGACCAGTAGTTCTGTAAAGAATGCTCCATTATTTGGTTATTTTCTTCCAGCTCTCTAACAACTATTCTGCACTTTATCCTGCACTTTCTGATTCTGACTGGTGGATGTCAACTGAAAGTTTACAAGCAAAAACTTGAATTTGTGGTCTTTTTTCTAATCAAGTGTTCCTTAAATTAGTTTTTAATTTAATTTTTATGGACTTAGGTGCACAAGTGCAGTTGTGTTACCTTGATATATTGCATAGTGGTGACATCTAGGATTTTAGCGTACTGACCATCTGAATAATATATGTTGTATCCAGTAAGCAGTATTTTATTTCTCACTCCCCCTCCAGCCCTCCCACAATTTGGAGTCTCCAAAATCTATTATCCCATGCTGTATGTCTGTGTATGTCCATTGCTTTGCTCCCACTCATCTTTGAGAACATGCAGATTTTTACTTTCTGTTTCTGAGTAACTTCACTGAGAATAATGGCCTCCTGTTTCATCCATGTTTCTGCAAAAGACATGATTTTATTCTTATTTTATGGCAGGGTAGTACACCATGGTGTGTGTGTGTGTATATATATATATATATATATATATATATATATATACACACACATACACATATACACACACACATACACTTGTACAACTGTTATATATACGTTATAGATATATATACTATTTTAATCCAATCATACATTTATAGACATGTTGATTTCATAACTTTGCTACTGTGAATATTACTGAGATAAACATACAAATGTAGGGGTCTTTTGGATAAAATGATTTATTTTCTGTTGGACAGATACCCAGTAGAGGGATTGCTCTAACTCTAGATTGAAGGGTAGTTTTATTTTAGTTTTTTGAGAAATCTCCATACTGTTTCCCAAAGTAATTATGCTAATTTACATTCCTACCAACAGCATATAAGCATTGCTTTTTCTCTGCATCCTTACTAACATTTGTTGGTTTTGACTTCTTAATAATAGTCATAATGAATGGGGTGAAGTGGTTTCTCATTGTGGTTTCAATTTACATTTCTCAGATGATAAATGATGATGAGCATTTTTCACATATTTGTTGGTTGCTTGGATATATTCTTTTGAAAAATGTCTGTTCATGTCCTTTGCCCTTGATGGAGTTATTTGTTATTTTCTGGATGAATTGTTTGAGTTCCTTGTAGATTCTGGATATTAGCCCTTCGTCAGATGCATTGTTTGCGAATATTTTCTCATATTATGGAGGTTGCCTTTTTACTCTGTTGATTATTTCCCTTTCTGTTCAAAAGCTTTTTAGTTGAAGTCTCACTTGTTTATTTTTGGTTTTGCTGTGTTCCCTTTTGAGGACTTAGTCATAAATTCTTTGCATAGGCCAATGTCTAGAAGAGTTTTTCCTAGGTTTTTTTTCAGGGTTTTTAAAGTTTCAAGTCTTACATTTAAGTCTTTAATCTATCTTGAGTTAATTTTTGTATATTGTGAGAAATGGGAATCCAGTTCAACCTTCTGCATATGGCTAGCCAATTTTTCCAGCACTATTTATGTACCACTGTACATTTCTGTTGACTTTGTCAAAAATCAGTTGGCTATAGGTATGTGTCTATTTTTATACCAGTGCCATGTGGTGCTGGTTACTATAGGCTTTTAGTATAATTTGAAATCAGATAATGTGATATCTCAAACTTTATTTATTTTGCTTATTATTGCTTTGGCTATTCTGGCTCTTTTTTGGTTCCATATGAATTTTATGATTTATTTACCTAAATCTGTGAAGAATGGCATGGGTAATTTGATAGGAATTTCATTGAATCTGTAGATTGCTTTGGACAGTATTATCATTTTAATAATATTGATTGTTCCAACCCATGTTTTTTCATTTGTTTTTGTCATCTATGATTTCTTTCATCATTGTTTTGTAGCCCTCTGTGTGGAGATCTTTCAATTCTGTGGTTAAATATATTCCTTTTTTTTTTTTTGGAGCTACTGTAAATGAGATTGAGTTCTTGAATTGTTTCTCAGCTTGATTATTATTAGTATATTAAAATGTCACTTATTTTTCTACATTTATTTTGTATCCTGACATTTCATCATCAAATCTAAGAGACTTTTGGGGAAATCCTTAGGCTATTCTAGGTAAAAAATCACATTATCAGTGAACAGAGATAAATTTGGCTTCCTCAGGGCTAGGACCTCTAGTAATATGTGGAGCAGGAGTGGTGAAAGTGGGCATCCTTGTCTTGTTTCGGTTCTTAGGGGGAATGTTTCAAGTTTTCTCCATTTAGCATGATGTTGGATGAGTTTTTCATATATGGCTTTTATTATTTTGACATGTTTCTTTTATGCCTAGTTTGTTGAGGATTTTTAACATTAAGGGATGTTGAATTTTATGAAAGACTTTTCTGTGTCTATTAAGATTATCGCACGCTTTTGTTTTTAGCTCTATTTATGCAATGAATTGCATTTATTCATTTGCATATATTGAGCCAACATTGCATCCCTGGAATTAAGCCTATTTGATTGTTGTGTATTATCTTTTTGATAGCCTGGTATATTTGGTGTGTTAGCATCTTATTGAGGATTTTTTCATTGACATTCATCAAGAACATTGGTTTGTAGTTTTCTTTGTTAGCTGTAGCCTTCCCTGACTTTGGTATCAGGATAATACTGGCTTTACAGAAGGAGTTAAGGAGAACTTCCTCCTCCTTTTTTTTTTTAAACCAGTTTCAGTAGGATTGGTTTCAGTTTTCCCATGTACATCTGGTAGAATTCGGCTGTGAATCCATAAAGTCCTGTGTTCTTTTCTGTTAGGAGACATTTTATGACTGATTGAATTTCACTACTCATTAATGGTCTGTTCAGGATTTCTATTTCTTCCTGGTTCAATCTTGAGAGGTTGCATGTTTCCAGGATTTCATTATTTTCTCTAGTCTTTCCAGTTTGTACACATAGAGATGCTCAATGTAGTGTGATGATAATTCATATTTCTTTTGTATAAGCTATAATGCCATCTTTATCATTTCTGATTATGCATATTTGATTTTTTTCTCCATTTTTTTTTTGTTAATCTAGTCAGCAGTCTGAATAGACTTTGTTTATATTTTCCAAGAACTGTTTTTTTTAATTGACCTTTTGTATTATTTTACTCTCAATTTCATTTAGTTCTACTCTGATCTTTGCTATTTATTTTTTTCTTCTAGATTTGGGTGTGGTTTGTTCTTATTTTTCTAGTTCCTTGAGGTGCAAGTCAGGTTGTTAGTTTGTGATCTTTCCATCTTTTTCATGTAGGAATTTAACACTATAACTTCCCTCTTAGCACTACTTTTGCTGTATCTCAGAGGTCTAAACATAGTTTGTTCTCACCTAGTAATGCCTACATGGAAATATCCAAGTTATTCTGTACAATTATTTTTTAACTGATAAAGTTCATAAATCCCCAGGTAATGTCAACTCCTAATGATTCTGCCTAGCTAACAGCAGTTTTCAGATTCAGTCCAATTTTGGATGAAATTTTAAACTGCATGTGTCTGAGATTCAGTGATAAGCAAAGTAATCTTTCAGCAATAGCAGTTTCATGTAGGGAGCAGTTGTAATCATGGTAACTGGTAGCCAGTGACATTGCCAGATATACAGCCCCATTGTTTGTAGCAGCAGCAGAAGAGAACTGCCCTTTATTAGCAGTTTTGAGACACTTCGGGGACCCATACGGAAAAAAGGAGTGTTCTGAAATGAGCTGGGAGTCTATGATTTGGTTGATGGATATATATCAGAGATTTTTATGCTTAATTCAAATTACAGCTACACTCTTGAGTCATTTGGGGTGGGGCACTTTCAAGGAACACTAACATTTTATTAAAGCTCGGCTAAATTTTATTGCAGTTTCACGTTTGTATATCATAGGAAATGTGACATTTTAGTCTTGCTAAATTAGACAACTTTTTAGAATAATTTGCATTAAGATTTTCTACTACACTTAACTCCTTTGTCTCTTAATTTATTGTGACAGATAAAGCCCTAGATGTGAATTTTCAAATCATGTTATTTCACTATTTCATCTAGTCTTTTAAAAAATGTATTCGGTGAAATTTTTTTGTTGTTGAACATTGAAACAATATAGTTCTTACTAGGTCATATAGTACATCACAAAAATAAATATGAAAAGGTAGAAATAGTACTGTAAAGAAACATTTTATCACACAGTTATTTTCAAGGCAGGTAATAGGTGCCTAGTGAGTGCTGAGTATGAGACAGAAAATAAAAATGGCCTGTGATTTAAACAATGCCTCCTTCCCATCACAAAAGCTTAAGAATCAGTATGTCTAAGAGGGCAAGCTTTTGTATTTTTTTTTAAAAAGGATTTGATTTATAGTCTACTTCTTTTCCTATGTTAAGATCCATGTGAAGCTTTTCTTCTTTCTTTTTGCTTTGTTTTGCATAATGGTGGCACAAGAATCTTCTTAACAATTGCCAGAGCCTACACATGAAACTAAGTTAATAACTTTCTAAACTGGATACCTTGGAAGCATTCGGGGTGTTTTGGCCAAGTGGTATAAACCCAAATTAAATGAGTTTAAGCCTAAGAAGACAATTCGTTGGGAGACTACTGATGGTTTCCCAGGCAGAGAAAGAGCTGCAGGCTCTGGGACTTACAAAAGAGGGAAAATGTGTTGTCAGAATCTTTCTTAGTCTCTCTCTGTCTTTCTTATTCTTTCAACTTCTCCTCCTTCTCCTATTCCTCTTTTTTCTTCTCTCCCTCTTTTTCTTTCTTCAGACTCTTCTTTCTGTCTCCTTATGTCTGACTGCTCGGATTCATTCTTCCCTTATATACTCAGGTTCTTTTCATGTAGTGGGGGACATCACAGAAGGAGTAGCTTCATATTCACATCCTAGCTCTGTGACTTAAAAAGTAAGAATATTTTCTCTACTACATTGAATAAGAACAATTCTGGAAAACAATAGTAACCACCAAGATCATTTTACAAAGCTTTCCTATGTAAAACTCTGTGGCCATGGATACTATTTGGCCAGACCTGAATCACACATCCTCCTCTGTAATCATGGGAATATGATCTGTTAATAGGGAGATGAATAAAAAAAGCATGTTAAGCAGCCCAAAACAGTAGACATCCCAGGACTTTAGGAAGGCATTTAAAAAGTGTGTTATGAATAAAGGTGTCCACAACCAAGAATACGATATGTATATATTTTGTTAGAGTTAACATACATAACACTTATATATCTAAAAGCGTAGTGAGATTCTGATAGCATGCTTCACATTCTTTCCCCTCTCCTTCTGGCCTTAACTGTATTCTTTTACTTCTCTTTTCTTTTTTAATGTGTTAATTGCATTTTGTTTTTAATTATTATGGGTACATAATACTTGTATATATTTATGGGGTACAGATGATGTTGTGATACTGTTGCTGTAGGGGAAAGGGACACTGGCCATATTTCATTTCTGATCAGGTGTGCCCCAGGTTCTTGTACTTCACTTACACAAGAATGGGAAAGGGGACACCTTGCCGGCAATGGCGAGCACCTTGGAGTAAATACTGGACCCAAAAAGTTTTCACAGAAAGTGATTTATTTAGGCAGAGAGAAAGAGAGAGAAAAAAAAGGAGAAGGGGAGGGACAGAAAAGCTGTCGCTCTGAGTGAGGAGAAAGAAAAGCAACTCTCACAATGAGTGAGAAGAGTTCCCAGAGGGGCATAATCAGGGATGGAAAGCTCCTCTCACACGGAGTGAGAGAATCCAGAACGATGGAATCCACGAGAGAAAGCAGCTTCCACAAAGGTAGTGGAAGGGGACCCAAATATGGAATCCGCTTGGATGTGAGGGATGGGGACTTTTAACCTGGGCAGAATTCCCACCTTCTCCAAGCCCCTTGGCCAATGAAAAGAGTTCCTTTAAACTTCTGCTGGAGTGATTGATCTTTGATCTTTTCCCAGGCGTGCCAAAGTTAAACAAAGACCGTTAAGTCTCCTGGATGGAGACCTAGGGGAAGGCATGTAGGGCATGTGGCTGGGAAGTTCCTGCCCTAGAAACTACACCCCCTTGTGGACCCGAGAAGAGAACACGTTCCCCCAATATAGGCATACTAACTGTGATGATCAAATCATGGTCTCGGGGTATCAATCATCTCAAGCATTTATCATTTTTTTGTGTTAGAAACATCCCAATTCCACTCTTTTAGTTACAATGAATTAATGTTAACTGGAGTCACCCTATCATGCTACCAAACACTCACTTTATTAATTCTACATATGTGTAGGTTTGTACCTACTAACCATCCCCACTTTATCCCCTGCCTTCCTGCTACCCTTTCAACCTTTGGTAATCATTATTCTACTTTCTATCTCCATGAGTTTATTTTTAATTTTTTATTATTATCCTTTTAGCTCCCACGTGTGAATGAGAACAAGTGATATTTGTCTTTCTGTGCATGGCTTACATGATGGTACAAATATTTTCTCAATATATTGATTTCCTTTACTGGGATATATACCAGTTTTTTTTAGGCAACTTCATATTGTCGTCCATAGTGGCTCTACTAATTTACCAAGTACAAGGTTTTCTCAAAATCCAATTAAAATGGATTAAAGACTTGAATCTAAGACTTCAAACTATAAAACCACTAAAAGAAAATATTGGAAAGCACTTCCAAACATTGGTCTGGGTGCCAACTTATTGTGGACACCTTTATGCTTAATAAAGGATAGGCGACCAAAGCAAAAATGAACAAATGGAAAGACATCAATGTAAAAAGCTTCTCACAGCAAAAGAAACAGTTAATGAAGTGACCAGATGCCTCACAGAATGAAAGCAGTTACAAACTACCCATTTGAAAAAGGATTAATAAACAGAATATATAAGCAGCTCAAACACCTCAATAGGAAAATATTAAATAATCCAATCTAAAAAATAGGCAAAAGATCTAAATTGACATTTCTCAAAAGACTTACAAATGGCCAACAGGTATATGAACAAATGCTCAGAGACTACAAATCAAAACTGCAATGAAATATCATGTCATCCCAGTTAAATGGTTTCTATCCACAAGACAAGCATTATGAACACTGGCAAGGATGTTGATTCACCAGTTTCTTTTTACAGTGCTCCTGGGGATTCATTTCCTCTCACTTGCTGATGAATTATCTTAATTTTATTTGGCCCCATCAGCTCTGCTTTCTCTACATTGAGCACTATGTACCGACAAGACTCTATTGATTTTTTCTCCATATCTTTTCCCATACTCATACGAATGAAGAATTTTATCCAATTCTCTTTTTAGTGAGATACCTCATCTGGCATTCTAGCTTAAAATAAACTCTTATCACCATAAAAAATGTACATAGTTGTGGGTACAATGAGAATGCCTGTATGTTGAAATGAACAAGACCATTTTTCTTGCCTGGCATGGTCTGTACCTTCAACAAGCGGAAGCTGAATGCAAAATGTATTTATTTATACAGCTTAAAGCATCAGCTAGATTTAGACTCGGTTTGAACATATCCTCTATATTGAATAAACCATTCTATTTTCTCTTATCTTTTAACATTCTGTATGTTTTCTAATTAAGACAACAGATTCAATCTTTCCTTATGTTTCCTTACCTCAAAATCCCTTCACCTTCTTAAAAGTATAATTTATTGTATTATATATTTACTTATGTAATTTTTAATGTCAGAGCTTAGGTCACATTGTTGTAGATATTTTTAGTGGTTTGCTCATATTCTGTCTTTTCTGAATGCCTTGTTACTATTGTGCACTATTTTACATAACACAAAATGAATGAGAATGTATTATATTAATGCAAAAATGTGTATATACATACACCAAAATTACAGAAATATTATTTAATAATACCTTCTCAAATTAAGTAAATGTAATATTGTGTTAATCATGGTAGAAAAAAATATAAACAAGAAGAAAAAAAATGCATAAAATTAGGAAATATGATTTGATTGCCAGAAAAAGAGAGATGATTGGCCTAATAGTGGTAAGAACCTACTTGTGCAGATGTAAGAAATAGTATTAAATATATGCAGTGGACTAATATTAGAAATCATGGAAAACAATCTGAAGTATTTGGATAAAAGGAAATCATTATCAGGAGGTCTTAAATACTAAATTTAAGTTCATTCGCAGATGCTTGTGAGTCATTTAACTTTATTTGGAGAGTAGGTATTATTAAGTTTCTTCTATTCAATACATTTTTTTCAACACACTTGCCATAAGCCAGGAACAATGTTGGCAGCTTAGAATATAAAGGTGAACAAGAAACATACCACCTACTCTAACAACGAACATCTTCCACTATCAGAGAAGATATTATCAGAGAAGGTATTAATCAACCAATAAAAATAAACTTTCAATGGTGAGAATGGGCTTGGAAATACAGGATAAGCAAATATGAGTTGAAAAATTAAAGAATTATTGATGTTATTTGAGACAAGGAATTATATAGCAAATGGTTTTCTTACATAACCTACTTTCTTTGAACATATTAATTTTGTGAGATTATGCCATCTATTTCTGTCACTAATCAAGAACTGCTTTTCACCTATTTCTGTTAGATTTTTCAACATCCTCATATATAACCATATATAAGTATAGAGTGTTCTGAAAATCAATATCTTAGCCTTCCTCTGTTATAGTTTATTTTATTTTTGTTATTTTGCATTTGCATCCTGCTTTTGGCTTATTGAGTATTACATATCCTTGAAAGCCTCTTTCAATCACTTTAAAACAGGGCAGGGTATGCAGAATTTTTTTTTTTTAATTTTAAATCAAAACGTGTGTGGTTACCTTACACAAACCTCTTTGCAGTTTTACAGCACATTTCTACATGTTTTTTAGTAATGCCTTAGAATAAATCAAGAGTGAATGAGCCAAAAAAAAAAAAAAAAAAAACTGTTACTAAGACAATCTGCTAGATAGATATCTTAGATTTCTTGCACATATTTCAATCTAACTTGCTGTTAAGACAATTGCCATACACTTCTGATTGGTGTTCCCTTGGTCACCCTCAAGGAATATATCTTGTTGCCTAACATTTAAAATGTCTCATGTGCAATACTGATGGAGCTTCTCAAGATGCCAGATGTGCTATCTGTGTTAGTTTAGGTTGTGAAAATCGATTTTTTTAATTTTTGACACGATAACAGATTTGAAGACTTTTATGTGGGTTTTAATTTAGTGCCAATTTGACGTGAGTCTCTGTCTGCCAATTTCTGAAAAAACATGATGACTTTTCTGTATTTATATAGTTTATCACTTAGAATGGAATGCTTTTTACCAGTCAAAACATTTTAGAACTTTTATCTTTATACTAAATCTTCTCATATATACAGGTGAAACTCTACTAGGGTCATTTGCTTCATAAGAATATGCCCAGACAAAATAATGTCTCTGTCTCTATCTGTTTCAGCCTCTCTTTTTCTTTCTTCCGTAAACAGAAGTTAGGCCTTCTCCTTTGAATTAAGCCTAGAGAAAATTTAGTGGTCTGGCTGAAAATAGCTCTCAATTTTTATGTGAAAAAAGACGAACAAAAGTATTTCTATTCCATTGTTTTCTAAAACTAAGCAAAAATGAAATGAAAGTAAAATTTTCTACAAGTCAAGCTAAAAAGTACAAAGAAGAGTTGCCTGATACATGAAAAGTACACCCAGTGAAGGGATAACTTACAGAGAACAGATGTATCTCAATACACCTTGCTAAAGAAGGTTTTTTTCCAAAAGTATGTCTCATGACCCCAGTGTTCTCAAATGAATGTTACTTGACACCATAACCTAAATGTAAGTATCAGCTATAGCAGTGTTCCTGTTATAATACCATAATACACAGTAGCAGAGGTGAAGAGAACACAAATGTAGAGTAACCAAAATCAATGGAAACCACAGATGCGTTGGGGTAATAGTAGATAGTAACTAGCTTTTGAGCTACTCACCACGGACAGCAGAGGAGAACAAAAATGTGATTGCTAAGTCATTACACATACACACACATACACACACACACACACACACACACACAGAGAGAGAGAGAAACCTGTGACTTACTGACTTAAGCTGTGAGCTTATTCTCTGTTCACTTGAAAAGGATGGAAATTACAGGGACTCAGTTCATTGGAATGACTCTAGAAGAGATGATTAAAAGATGTGGTGAGATTCCATACAGGATTTGAAGATTCCTGTATTTCCCCTGATATGGTTTGCTATGTCCCCATCTGAATCTCACCTTGAATTGTAGCAATCTCTACATGTCAAGGGTAGGGCCAGGTGGAGATAATTGAATCAAGAGGTGTTTTTTTTTTTTTTTCCTTGTACTGTTCTCATGGTAGTGAATAAGTCTCATGAGAGCTGATGGTTTTATAAATGGGAGTTCCCCTGCACAAGCTCTTTTGCCTGCCACCATGCAAGACATGACTTTGCTTCTCCTTCGTCTTCTGCCGTGATTGTAAGGCCTCCCCAGCCATGTGGAACTGTGAATCCATTAAGCCTCTTTCCTTTATAAATTTACCCAGTCTTGGGTATGTCTTTATTAGCAGCATTAGAACAGACTAATACACCTGCTAACTTCTGTGTCCAGTCTCCATATTATTTGTTAAAAAAAATATGCCGTCAACCCAGAGGAATCATATTTTAGAAGTCAGTAATCAGAAAAGACCAATAAGTAGGCAGCTCTTCTTGCCTATTTGGTAACATAGATATCTTGATCCACGCTCCTGATTAAATAATAAAACAGAAGCTTGATAAAATATTTTTGAATATTTTAAATGCATCACTGTTAGCAAAAATTGTAAGATACAAAATATAAATATATTCATCAATAATTATATTAAACCTAAACACAATAAGTTGATTGAAGGAAAGATTTTTTAAAATAATTGTTAAATAATTTTAACTACTGAATCCTGCTTTCATGAGTTCTTCATTAAATATTAGGTCAAAGATTTTCTATGCAAGCATTAAGATTTAAAAAACATAGATGACAAATTTGATCCAACTGATATATTAAAATGCTTCATCCAGAAATGAGAGAATTCACATGATTTTGAAATACACATGAAACCTTTGGCAAGATTGATGATATGTTTCAGCTAAAGATACCATAAATTTCAAAGCATTGAAACTATTAAAGAATTTTTTTTTCTGACTACTGTGAAACTGAAGTGGAAATTTAGAAACATA
Organism: Cebus imitator; assembly: GCF_001604975.1. NCBI lineage: Eukaryota > Metazoa > Chordata > Mammalia > Primates > Cebidae > Cebus > Cebus imitator. The sequence goes on along the minus strand of NW_016107461.1, from coordinate 3,133,639 downwards.
CATGTAAACAAAAACTAAAGTGTATATATATATTGCTCCAATATTTAGACATTTGTAAATTTTAAATAAATGGAATAGATATAAATTACAAAGGAAACAAGAAGGTATTTAAAAGTGAATGAGGACAAATACAAGACAAAAAATTTTGGGTATGAATTAAAGTTTTGTTTACAAGCAAATATACATCTTAATTGCATATAAACGAATGATCTATTATGTATAATATAGGAAAGAATAACAAATTTAAAAATCAAAGAAGTTATATGATAATAATAAAGATAAGCTTATATGGCAAAATCAATGATAAAAAACAAGAAAATTGGCTAAATCAAAAGTTGACAGTTTATAAAGACAAAATCGTAGACATCTAGCAAGAATGATTGACACATTGAGAGTGAGAAATACTAAAAATGTTATATTACTACAGACTTTATGAAGGGACTTTATAAATATTAACAACATTAAGCCATAAAATATTAAAAACTTCAATTAAAATGAAAGATTCTTATAAATTCACATTGCTAAAATACAAATATAAGAAACAGAAAATGTGAATATTGTTATAATTTATTCAGAAATTGAATTAGTTGGCCTAGGGTTTTGCTGGGAAGCATATGCTAAAACAAAGTTATGTTTTCAAAACATTTATTGAAGAATAATAACTGGAAAGTGTAAAGAAGAAAGCATAAGTAAACTTATATTGTTTTACCAGTGAATTCAACCAAATATTGATGTGAAAGTGACAAGCACCTTACACAACACTTTCAGAAAATAAAAGAAACCTATGATATCAAAATCTGACAAAACATTAAAAAAGACAACTACAGACCAGTATTATTCAGAAACATAGGCTTAAAGTTTTTAAATTAAATATTAACAGAGATAATGTGAAAAATACCTAACATGTCATGGGCAAGTAGGTTTAATTTCAAGATTGTTAGTTTAGTTTACCACTTAGAAAACAACTTATGTAATTTTTCATATTAATTTATTAAAGAGAAAAGTAAAATATTTTGATGGATTAAAAAAGCATTTTTCAAAATTAATCACTTATTTATATTAACAAATCTCACAAATAAGTAAAAAATGAAAGTTTTTCTGTATTATAAAAAACATTTACAAAAATTTCTTGGACATTTTACAAAAAAACTACCTCAATTTGGCCGGAAAATTGCTCAAACCCAGGAGGCAGAGGTTGCAGTGAGCCAAGACTGTGCCATTGCACTCCAGCCTGGGCTACAAGAGCAAAACTCCATCACAAAACAAACCAAATAAAACACTATCTCAATTCCTATTTTACACCATGCTCCTCCAGAATAATTTGATGTGAATCATATACCTACTTGTGTGTGTGTGTGTGTGTGTGTGTGTGTGTACACAGATACACATAGGTATATTTCAGAGTCATTGCAGGTTTGGTTCCACACTACTGCAATAAAATAAATATTGCAATAATGCAAGTCTCACAGTTGTTTTTTTTTCCTTTTCCAGTGTATATATAAGTTATGTCTACGCCATACTCTAGTCAATTGAGTGTGCAATAACATTACATCCTCCCCTGAAGTCTTGAATCTTCAGTCATCCATGAGAGCTGGAATCAATTTCTTCCACATTCCTGTTAGTGTTGCCATTTTAACCTCCTTCCATGAATCACAAATGTCCTTAATGACATTTAAATTAGTGATTCCTTTCCAGAAGGTTTTCAATTTACTTTGTCCAGATTCATCAGAGAAATTGCTAACTATAGCAGCTATAACCTTACAAAATGAATTTTTTAAACAATAAGACTGCAACATTTAAATCACTCCTTGAAACTTGTGTTGCAAAATACACTAGTTAGTAGGCAGGAAAACAAGATTAAGCTCTTCAGCATTCTAGAGTGACTAGGTGCATTGCTATGAGCAGCAATATTTTGAAAAGCATATTTTTATCTGAGCAGTAGGACTCAACAGTGGGCATAAAATATTCAGTAAACCATGCTGTAGACCATAAAATATTCAGTATAATATGTACTCTAGACCAGGCTTTGTTGTTTCATTTATAAAGCACAAGGAATTAGCATAATTCTTTTTTTTTTTTAATGATGGAGTTCTCTTGTTGCCTAGGCTAGAGTGCAATGGCTTGATCAGGGCAAACCGCAACCTCCACCTTCCAGATTCAAGCGATGTCCCTGCCTCAGCCACCCAAGTAGCTGGGATTACAGCCATGTGCCACTACTCCCAGCTAAAAGGTTTGTATTTTTAGTAGAGACAGGGTTTCTCCATGTTGGTCAGGCTGGTCTCAAACTCCCAACCTCAGGTGATCTGCCCACCCACCTTGGCCTCCCAAAGTGCTAGGGTTACAGGCATGAGCCACCACGTCCAGCTAGCATAATTCTTGAGAGTCCTAAGAGGTTTAAAATGGCAAGTAATCATTGGCTTTAACTTAAAATCATCAGTTGCATTAGCCCCTAACAAGAGAGTTAACCTGTCCTTTGAAGCTTTGACATAATACACAGGAATTGACTTCTCTCTAGCTTTAAAAGTCCTCGAGGGCACCTTCTTTCTAGACAAGGCTGTTTTGTCTACATTAAAAATCTTTGGTTTAGTATAGCCACCTTCATCTATTATCTTAGCTAGATCATCTAGGTAACTACATTAGGACTTGCTGCTTCACATACACTTTTATGTAATGGAAAGGGCTTCTTTTTTAAACCTCACGAATCAACTTCTGTTACCTTCCAGTTTTTCTTCTGCAGTTTCCTGACCTTCCTCAGGCTTCTAAGAATTGAAGAGAGTTAGAGGCTTATTTGGATTTGGCTTTGATTTAAGCAAATGTTGTTACTGTTTGATCTATCCAGGCTACTAAAACATACTCCATGTCAGTGGTTTTGTTTTCTAATCATTTGTGTTTACTGGCGTAGAATTTTTAGTGTCTTTCAAAAACTTTTCCCTTGTATCCTCAACTTGGGTAGCTATTTAGTTCAAGTGACCTAGCTTTCAATCTATCTTGGCTTTCAACAGGCCTTCCTCACAAGCTTAATTATTTTTACTTTTAGCTCCAAAGTGAGAGACATATCACTCTTCATTTGAACACTTAGAGGCCATTTAGGGTTATGACTGGCCTAATCTTAATATTGTTGTGGCACAGGGAATAGGGAGGCACAAAGAGACAGAGAGAAAAAGAGGTGGAGGAATTGCCAATTTGGGAGCAGTCAGAATACACGTGACGTTTATTAATTAGGTTTGCCATCTAATGTGGGTGCAATTTGCAGTGCCCCAAAACAATTGCAATAATAATATCAAAGATCACTGATCACAGATCACCACAACAGATATAATAATAATGAAAAAGTTTGAAATATTGCATGACTTAATAAAATGTGACACAGAGACACAAAGTAAGCACATGCTGTTGGGAAAATGGTCCTGATAGATTTATTTGATCAAGAGTTGCCACAAACCTTCAATATATAAATGTGCAATATCTACAAAGCACAATTAAGTGAAACACAATACAACGATGTATGCCTGTAGACAGTAATCTTTGTATAATGAGATTCATTACAAGAAATTGGCTTACGTCATTATGGTGACTATAAAATCCAATGATCTACCTCTTGTAAGCAGGAGACCCAGAAAACCTGATGTAAATTCCAGAGCAAGTCAAAAGACCTGAGAAGCAGAAACACAGATAGTATAAGTCATTAGACAGGAGAATATTGATGTCTTAGCTCAAGCATTTAGGTAGAGAGACAGATTTCCACTTTCTTCTACCTTTTAGTTCTTTTCAGACCTTCAAAAGATTGGCTGATGCTCACTCACATTGAAGAAGGCAATCTACTGCTTTACCTAGTCCACCAATTGAAATGCCAATCTCTTCTAGAAACACCACCACAGAGGTATGCAAAAATAATGTTTAACCAAGGATCTGGAAAAACTGTGGTCTAGTCAAGTTGACATAAAATTAAATACCACAATTGGCAGTAGGTCAAGGTTTCTAATACAATATATTTTAAGCAATTAACATAAAATGATAAGGTAGCTATCATCAAAAACAAGAAAATGCCTGTAATCCCAGCACTTCAGGAGGCTGATGAAGCTGGATCACGAGGTCAAGAGATGGAAACCATCCTGGCCAACATGGTGAAACCCCATCTCTACTAAAAATACAAAAATTAGCTAGACGTGGTTGCAGGTGCCTGTAATCTTAGCTACATAGGAGGGTGAGACAGGAGAATCACCTGAACCCAGGAGGTGAAGGTTGCAATGAACCGAGATGATGCCTTTACACCCCAGCCTGGGCAACAGAACGATATTTAATTTCAAAAAAAAAAAGAAGAAAAGAAAAATCTTAGAAAATTTTCAAATAGATTTTCACTCTAATTGGGAAAATTAATGGCAGAAGCCACAGATTGTTTTGTACATCCTTGAACCACTAACTAAGTCCTCCATACACAGTTATCTTATTCAAAAATGTTTCTTCTGCAGTTATAAAGTTATAAAGAAGAAACTTTATAAAAACTAGGAACAAAATGATGAACCAATTTTACATCATCCTTTGTTTCCTGAAGCTTACAGACTAGCTGGCAAAGGAATAATAATTAAATTATCACCAAGATACTCAGAGGTAAGTATATAGGAAGGAAGCATCAGAGTACCAGCTCTGGCTTTAGTGTGAAGAAACAGGAAAGACTCTTTATTGAGGATATGTGTCAGCATTGACAAGGTGAGAAGGGAGGAGATAGATTTCCAAGGATGAAGCAATATATACAATTTCCTTCAGTTAAAAGGGAGACGGGCAATATGGAAAATGAAAAGGCTTTAGTGGCTAGAGATAGAGAGTGGGAGCAGATGTGAGAACTGTGAGATGAGATGGAACAGGGAGTCATGAAAGGAAGTACTTTATGGGCCACGTGAAGGGGGTCAGCCTTTCACCTAGGAGCTAAGGATATTTTATCTTAGACGATTACACAGAAATAACATGAATAAGTAGTTTCACGTTCTTAAATGATAACTGGCTACAAGGGGAATGCAATCGGAGAGAAGCATGAAAGGATGCTAATCAACAAAATAAGAAGCCATGGTAGTCGTCTTTGTGACGGCTTTAGCTTGTGTAGAGATACTTGGATAAGAAATAGTTGTAGGATAAAAGGTAAATTGTATCTGATGATGGATTGGCTGTGCCACAGTGATTGAGGAGTTTGAGGATGTTTCCCAGAATTTTAATTTCTCATTTGGACACTGAATAGATAGAGGGAATGTTTCACATGGTACAGAACTCTGAAAAGAAACAAGTTTTAAGGGAGGGTCAGTAGGGTGGTAAATGGTTACAATAACCTGCCTTTGAAATATCCAATTTGGAGATTTTTAGGGAGCAGTAGGACATTTTAATTTGGCATATCTGCAATATATTAATTAGAAGAGCAGTTTGAAATGTGTAAGAATTTGATATGGTGGTATTATTGGTAGTTAACGATTAATTAAAAATCAGATTAATACTTGCATATAATCAAAATTAAATAGTACAAATGAGACTGCAATGAAAAATACTGTCTCTGGCCTTCATCTGTCCTCATCTCCAGTAACATCTCAAAGGGAATTACTTTCAACTCTTAATAATTTTTGTTCGTGTATATGTTGAAAAGGAAGGAAATAAGTGTCATGTCTCCTCAAACGTCTATAAAGTTCTTAATTATCATTGTTTTGAAGATGTTTTAAATTCATTTCTCTTTTCTGAATTACTTCTGTTTCCTTTGAAATAATATTTTGGTCACCATTGCTTCACATGGTCTTTAAACTTTTCTCAAAATTCGGTAATCATTGTTTGGCCTTTATATTTGTTAATAATACAATATAAAAACTTTCTTTGAACTGTTACTGTTGATCAGATTTCTAGACTGGTAGTCCTTATTTTAGAGTAAGTGAAAAGGGAGCTGCAACTTATATCTTTGGCTCAAAAATAGCTGAATGTAGAGGTTTTGATCCAGCGTATCAAGTACACAGTAGAAACCCTTAGTTCTTTTCAGAAAATCTGGGACTTTTTTTTTTTAGGGTCTGGTTGTTGATAGGTGCTGCTGGTTAAGACTGAGGGTTATGTTTTGGGTAAATATCAGCAATCCATCACCTTTAACATTTGAGTCAAGATTTATTCAGGGAAAAAAAAAAAAACATTTAAAGCTTTTTCTAGACAAGTTCTTTCCTTCCAAGTCATGGTCCCTTCTTCCTCATCGTAATTGTGGTTTCTTTCACACTTTTCTTCAGTTACCACACCTCCTCCTCTTTCTATACACCTTCAATCTCTTCCCGTATTAATGAAAATGAAAAAAATCTCTCACAGCAGAAGACTGCTATTCAGTTCTCCTTCTGTGTATTTAATTTCTATCATTACCATTTTTATTAATTTCTGCCTTTTTTTTGAATTTCATGTGAGAGAAAGGATAGTATGTTTGCTGTTTGAGATCAGAAACATTCATGCTATATTTACTGAATTTGTTTTTTTTATTTTTTATTATTTCGAAATGACTTAATTATAATTCAAACACTACACCTCAGAAGATAAAGTAATTTCTTCATACAAAACTTCTCAAAGCATATAATACAAAATAGTCCATGCAGATGCAATCTTAGGAATCTGATATTCAAAATATGCATACAAAAATGCTATACAAAATATGTAATCTCAATTTCTAGTTTTTTGCCTAACAAAAACTAGTTTTTGTTTTTATTCAGTTTTTATTCAGTAGGTAAATACCTACTGAATAAATAAAACTATGTGGTTATATCATTTTCTAAGATATATTTATAATTCTTTTATATCATAATGCTCCTTTTTCCTTTGATTAATTCTTATACAGTCTGAGAAGGTCTGGAGCTGTCTAGAGGCAATTCCAGTAATGTACCTAAATAATGTGCAAGCCTTAAGGTCAAACTATGCATTTTCATTAATTTTTAATTCATCAATCAATTCTAAGTATAGAGAAACTTGAATAACCAGGTTTTACAGAAGATATTTCCAATAAAGAATAGCTGTGGGATTATGCAAACAAGATTTTCCACTAAATGGAATCAGGAAAAGCTTAAAATTAAACTTTCCATTTAACAACAGCAATGTAACTGAAGACGTGGTTTTAAAAATCCATTAAGTCACTTTGAAAAAGGCAGTAAACACAGCTTCTGGAGACTAGAGGACTGCATTTGGCAATCTATATCATTAATGATAGAATTTCCATTAAATTGCATGCATTCGTACCATTTTACATCCTTACTTATAAAACACAATTTACACAACATTGTGTTGCTTTACCACAAAACATATGCTTGAAAGAATCTTTTAGAATGAAAAAGAATACTCTTACCTATAGCATTTTACACAGAAAGAAGTAGACATCTATATCACCAACACTTCAAATGCAATTTCTTTTACTATTTCTTCATTACAGTGAGATTCATTACAGCAATATTTGCATGTTCTGATCTTCAAATAATTAGAAATACACGGTTTAAGGAGAGGTTTCTCAACAAATATTATAATATTCTTGAATATAAATGGTAATATTTGCTATTAATCTAATATTCTTTCTTTTCTTTTTATGGTGAATTGTGATTCACCACAAAAAGAATTGTGATTCATGTGTTCATATGTTAGCATGCTTTACGTGATATTTTAAATCAGGTCACCTGCATTATGGGCATTCTTTAACAGAACTGAAAGGCCTAGCAATAAATTCTTCCCAGAAATTTTATATAAGCAATTTGTTAATAAAGATGACTATGTAATAATACTACCCATATTTGAAACCATCTTAATTTGATCATAATATATTGTGAGGTGGTAAATGCTGTAAATTCTTGCCAACAATATTTGCCTGTCGTCTGAGTGAAAGATCTTCAAACATGACGTTTTATGTGTGTTGCTTACTGTAAAATTTACTTTCCCATGTAGGAGTCCCAAAGTTTTATTTAATACTTTTCTACAAATGAAAATTCATTTTCTACAATTCCGTTTCTGGCACTCAGGTGTCATTTCTGTGTAACCTAAAAAATTGGCCACTATTGTTTGCTTGGCAAAGGACTAACATGCTCATGATAGAGACTTCATAATACACCTTTGCAGTTTTATTATGGCCAGCCTATGATGAATATTTTCATTCATGACCTTAGCAATGTACAGATATTAATTGTAAAAAGATTTAGTTACTTCATTTAGTTCCAGGTGATCCTTTCCCACCTCACTTCAAGAAGCCCATAGATAAAGAAAATACCATTGTAGATGATAAATGTCAGATCGTGCTTACAAATAAGAACTTACTGTGATATGAAACTATATTTAACTGTGGTAAAACACTTAAATGTATTTTTAAAATAACTGCCAGGGCATTAAACAATTGCTTAGCAGATTAAAAAGAACCTCTTATTTATTCTAATTTTCATTACACATATATTTCATGGCATTACTAAATGATATACATTAATTTAAGAACAAACAAAGTCAATGCCTGAATTTCTGGTGCCCTTTGAAACAATGCAAACAGTCATTTTAGTAATGTAACGATACTTAATTTTGTAAAATAATGTTCCAGTGAGTAAGAACTTCTGTGTTACTGGGCATTAAACACCACATGAAAATAAGAAGTGTTTTTATATATTACAAAGTTAGTTTTTATTTGACGAAATGTAATGTTATCTATGCTCTTATATGTTTTATCTTAGTTGTCATTAAAACTACATTTTCAATTATTTTATATGTAGCTCCTTGTTATGTTTTGCATTCACCCAAATATAAATATTAAGTATAAAGAATTGGCTCACTGATTCATAATGATTCATTGACACTGTATTCTCATTCTATATTAATTAATTTAAATCAGACTATATGTATTAATTGAATAAATTAAAAGTAGAAAAATTAAAAGTTTTGGCTTTCCCATAAATATCACTACACTAAGCAGGCAAAATATAGATAAGCTCATCATCATTTTGTTCTATAGTCTAATTTTCTTGTGGAGAGTCAGTGATTTTTTTCATTTTCTATTTAGCCTCCATGGAGTTTTAGTTACTTGAAATTACCCAAGAAAAGCAACTAAATGCCAAAGCCTTTTACATACTGGGCTAAAGATAAGAAGGGCATATATATATATGTTATGTGTTCTATACATTATTAGATCTCTGCCTTCATTACTAATGGTAATGTCAACCATGTGGAGAGTTAAGCAAAAATGTCAGGTACTATGTATTTAATATAAATACACATTATTATTAATAAAAGAAAAATCAGTGTGTTTGGAAGTAATCTAGGAATGTTTCTCAGAAGAAGTAGAGAAAATTTTTGCAATATACCCATTTGACAAAGGGCTAATATCCAGAATCTACAAAGAACTTAAACAAATTTTCAAGAAAAAAAAAAAACACCAAAAAGTGAGCAAATTATATGAACAGACACTTTTCAAAAGAAGATACTTATGCAACCAACAAATATATGAAAAAAAAAAAGCTCATCATTACTGGTCATTAGAGAAACGCAAATCAAAACCACATTGAGATACCATCTCACTCCTGTTGGAATGGTGATTATTAAAAAATCAGGAGACAACAGATGCTGGAGAGGATGTGGAGAAATAGGATTGCTTTGACATTGTTGGTGGGAGTCTAAATTAATTCAACCACTGTGGAAGACAGTGTGGCAATTCTTCAAGGATATTGAACTAGAAATACCATTTGACTCAGCAATCCCATTATTGGTTAAAATAACAATTAAGCTTGAACTTTTGACCAGTTTCATATGTAAATCTTCCCTTCAGATTACTGACTGAAAAGCACAGTCCAAAATTAATAAAGTAAATATGAAAAACAAAAGCAAAAAGGAAATAAACAAAAAAGAGATGAAGCATTCTGTAACATTTATTTATTTATTTTAGTTATGATTTTTAATTTTTGTGGGTACATAGTAGGTATGTATATTTGTTAGATATTTTGATGCAGTCATGCAACATATAATAATCACATCATAAAAAAATAGGGTATCCGTCTCCTCAAGCACTGATCTGTTTTGTTACAAATGATCCAATTATACTCTTAATTGTTTTAAAATGTACAATTAAATCATTATTGACTATATTTACCCTGTAGTGCTATCAAATACTAGGCCTTATTCATTCATTATATTTTTGGTGCCCATTAATCAGCCCCACCGTTCCCACACCCCCAACACTATCCTCTCCAGCCTCTGGTAACCATCTTTCTATTGTCTATCTCCATGGGTTCAATTATTTTGATTTTTAGATTGCGCAAGTAGGTGAGAACAAGCAATATTTGTTTTTCTGTGCCTGGCATATTTCACTTAACATAATGATGTCCAGTTTTGTCCATGCTGTTGGAAATGGCTGAATCTCATTCTTTTTTATGGCTGAATAGTACTCCATTAACTGTAAGTATCCAATTTTCTTTATTTATTGATCTGTTGATAGACATTGAGGCGATTCTAAATCTTGGATATTGTGAACAGAGATGCAACAAACACGGAAGTGCAGATATATATTGAATGTAATAATGTACTTTCTTTTGGGCATATCCCAGCAGTGGGATTGTTGGATTGTATGGCGGCACTATTTTTAGTTTTTGAGGAACCTCCAAACTGTTCTCCATAATGGTTGTATTAATTTACATTCCCATCAAAGGGGTATGAAGGTTGCCTTTTCTGCACATCCTCTCCAGCATTTGTTATTGTCTATCATTTGGATATAAGTCATTTTAACTGAGTTGAGATAATATTATAGCTTTGATTTGCATTTCTCTGATAATTAATGTTGTGGGGCACATTTTCATATTTCTGTCTGCCATTTGTATGTCTTCTTTCAAAGATTGTATATTCAAATCTTTGGCTCATTTTTTTATCAGATTATTAGGATTTTTCCTATAGAGTTGTTAATGAGCCCCTTACATATTCTAGTTATTAATCCCTTGTCAGATGAGTAGTTGGCAAATATTTCCTCTCATTCTGTGGTCTATCTCTTCACTTTGCTGATTGTTTCCTTTGCTGTGCAGAATCTTTTTAACTTGATGTGATCCCATTTGTCCATTTTTAATTAGATTGCCTGTGCTATTTGGATTATACTTTTCCCAGACTGATGTCTTAGAGAATTTTCCCAAAGTTTTCTTGTAGTATTTAATAGTTTGAGGTATTGGATTTAAGTTTTTTACCCATTTTTATTTGATTTTTGTGTATAGCAAGAGACAGGTATCTATGGATATTCAGTTTTCTCAGCACCATTTATTGAAGAGACTGTTTCTCCTCAATGTATTTTCTTGGCACCTTTGTCAAAAATACATTCTCTGTATAGATGTGTGGATTTGTTTCTGGGTTCTCTACTCTGTTCCATTGGTCTATGTGTCTTGTTTTGTTTTGTTTTGTTTTGTTTTGTTTTGTTTTGTCAGTATCATGTAGTTTTGGTTACTGTAGCTCTGTAGTATAATTGGAAGTCAGGTAATGTGATTGCTTCAGTTTTATATTCTATGATTAAGATAGCTTTGCTATTCTGGGTCTTTGTGGTTTTGTATACACTTTAGGTTTGTTTTTTCTATTTCTCTGAAGAATGCAACTGGTATTTTGATAGGGATTGCATTGAATCTATAGATTGCTTTGGGTAGTATGGACATCTTAACAATATTGATTCTTCCAATCCATGGACATGGAATATCTTTGCATTTTTTGTGTGTCCTCTTCTATTTATTTCATCAGTGTCTTATGGTTTTCATTATAGAGATCTTTTACTTTTTTCCTTACGTAAATTTCTAGGAATGTAGTTTTATTTGTGGCTATTGTAAATGGGATGACCTTTTGTATGAGTCTGTTCTCACACTGCTATAAAGACTTACTTGAGACTGGGTAATTTATACAGGAAAGAGGTTTAATTGACTTACAGTTCTGCAGGGCTGGGAAGGCCTGAGGAAACTTATAATCCTGGTGGAAGGGGAAGCAAACATGTCCTTCCTCACATGACAGTAAAAAGAAGATGAATGAGATCTGAGTGAAAGGGAAGCCCCTTATAAAACCATCAGCTCTCATAAGAACTTATTCACTATTACAAAAATAGCATGGGGGAAACCACCTCCATGACTCAATTACCTCCCACTAGGTCCCTCACACAACACGTGGGGATTATGGAAACTACAAATCAAGATAAGATTTGGGTGGGGATACAGCCAAACCACATCATTTCACCCCTGGGCCCTCCCAAATCTCATGTCTTCACATTTCAAAACACAAGCATGCCTTTCAACAGTCTCCCAAAGTTTCAACTCATTCCAGCATTAACCTAAAAAAACAAGTCTAAGATCTCATCTGAGACAAGGTAAGTCCCTTCTGCCTATGAGCCTGCAAAATCATAAGCAGATTAGTTACTTCCTAGATACAATGGGGTACAAGACTTTTGTAAATGCACCATTCCAAATGGTAGAAATTGGCCAAAACAAAGAGACCACAGGCCCTATGCTAGTTTGAAATCCAGTAGAGCAGTCACTTAACCTAAAGTTCAAAATGATCTCCTTTGACTCCAGGTCTCATATCCAGGTGGCAAGATGCAAAAGGTGGGTTCCCATGGCCTTGTGCAGCTCTGATCTTGTGGGTTTGTAGGGTACAGCCCTCTGCCAGATGCTTTCATGGGCTGGCATTGAGTGCCTGTGGTTTTCCAGGCACATGGTGCAAGCTGTCACTAACTAGATCTACTGTTCTGGGCTTTGGAGCACAGTGTCCTTCTTCTCGCAACTCCACTAGGCAGTGTCCCAGTGGGGACTCTGTGTGGGAGCTACCACCCCACATTTTCCTTCCACACTGACCTACCAGATGTTCTCAGTGAGGGCTCTGACCCTGCATCAGACTTCTGCCTGGACATCCAGGCATTTGAATACAACCTCTGAAATCTAGGTGGAAGTTACCAAACTTCAATTCTTGTCTTCTGTGTACCCACAGGATCAACACCACATGGCAGGTGCCAAGACTTAGAGCTTGCACCCTCTGAAGCAATGGTCCAAGCTGTGCCCTGGCTCCTTTTAGCCACAGATGGAGCTGAAGCAGCTGGGATGCAGAGCACCATGTAATGAAGCTGCACAGAGCAGAGGGGGCCTGGGCCTGGTTCACAAAAGCATTTTTCCCTCCTAGGCCTCCAGGCCTGTGATAGGAGCGTCTCTGACATGCCCTGGAGACATTTTCTCTACTGTCTTGGAGATTAACATTTGACTCCTGTTACTCATGCAAATTTCTGCAGTGGGTTTGAATTTCTCCCCAGAAAAAAATTTTTTTTTCTATCATGTCATTAGGCTGCAAATTCTCAAACTTTTATATTCTGCTTCCTTTTGAATGGTTTGCTGTTTGGAAGCTTCCTCCACCAGATCCTCTAAATCATTTCTCTCAAGTTCAAAGTTCCACAAATCTCTAGGTCAGGGGCAAATGCTGCTAGTCTCTTTGCTAAAGCATGACAAGAGTCATCTTTGCTCCAGTTCCCAATGAGTTCCTCATCTCCATCTGAGACCACTTCAGCCTGGACTTCATTGCCCATATCACTATCACCAATTTGGTCAAAGCCATTCTGCAAGTCTCTAGGAAGTTCCCAATTTTCCCAAATCTTCCTGTCTTCTGAGCCTTCCAAGTTTCTAGAAAGTTCAAACATTTCTATAATTTCCTGTCTTCTTCTGAATCCTCCAAACTTTTCTATCCTCTACCTTTTACCCAGTTCAAAAGTAGCTTCCACATATTTTCCTAATCACATACAGAGCCTTAGAAACTACCATAACATTAAGAATTTGTAATAGCTAACCTTCAAAGAAGCTAATGCAGAAATAGACACTAGTATGTGAAAAAGTCAGCAGCATTATTTAAAATTTACTATGTGTCTGGATTGATTAACTTTAGAAAATTACTATTGCCACTGGAAAGTATGATTTTATAAATAAACTATCCCAAAAGGACTTTCTAGCAGAAATGTAAAATAGTTTATGGCCCGCACTTTTTTTTTTTTTTTTTTTTAGTCTCAGGCCTTGTTTAAAATTTCTCTCATGCTAGGCACTCTAGATGCTCAAGACTGGCTGATTAATAAGTGTGGTTGTTGTTAATCCAATAATTCTTGGATTATTCAGTGATGTCATATCTTTTACTAGACTATAACTATGTCAGTGGCAGGGTCTATATATTTTTCTTTCTTCATATTTTTATAGTATTTCTATAGAACTAATTAACTTATTTTGACTTCAATGCCTACAGGCATAAGCTATGACTATTTTCTCAGTACTTTTTAACCAGAAGAGAAATTCAAATATACAGTATGAATTAATTGAGAAACTATCAACTAAATAAAAAGACTTAAAATTATTAAAAGTTAATTACTTTATAATTTAAGTGAAATGAGCATAAAGGAAGGATGACTTCATATACTATCTAGTTTAGTAATCATAAAATTTATTTTACTTCAAATTAAGAAAGTCATTATGATAGAGAGCAGAGGGACTGAGTTGGTAAGTAAGGAAACGTTCACTAGTGATTCATCCCTGTCAATTAGTCTCTCTTCTGAAAATTGTGGTTTATTATTCTTGGTCTACTTTACTATTGGTCTGTGGCTTTAGAAACCTTTCTTTTTCCATTCTCTACAATAGGGAAATAAGACTTAACTCTAAATTATATTCTATATTTTGATTCCTGGTTTATAAAAAAAAATCCTTGGCTCAATATTTCATTAATTTTCCTTATGCCAATGTAACTTGGTCTGAAACATCATGTCTTATCTTTATTTATTTTTCTTAGCAAAGAACCTTCTATAAAATGATACCACAGTTAAACATGTTCTTATGTCACTCAGGCAACCTAAAATATCTTTAATAAAAATGGATAATGAACAAAACTTAAAATTGTTCCTAAAATAAAACTTGCTTTCATGCTCACACATGCTTATGTGCAATAAATCACTGCTGAATCACAAGCCAGATGTATAGGGTTTAAAGGAAAATGGAAAACTAAATCATTGGATATAAATATCTATTTATAATGTCATTTCCGTAATAAGGGAGAGAATGAATGTTTAAAGGACATTTTTGTTGTTAAAGGCGGAATGTGATGATTGGCCATGCATACTTTCTGATGACGTAGCAGACACTGCTAGTTGCCAGCCCACATCTATTTTCCGCTTTTTAGAGACTTTTGAGTAGGATTTTTAGCTGAATAAGAAGTTTTACAGAATAAAAATGTGATTTTTTTGCAGCGTAGTTTTAAGGTATATGTGGCAATGGAATAATTTGCAGATAATCACTTTTGAAGAAAAAAAATATGTGCAACTTGTGGTTTATACCTTTAGAGACAGAGACTGACCATCTGCTTCTCCTTTCTCTACAGTGTCAAATATCCAAGGTTACCCTGGATATGACTAGTTTACATGATTTTCTAAAGTAACTATTAATAGAGCGACTTTCCATTCTCAGTTTGAACAAAAATTCTGTTATATCTCTGTCTTTGTTCTTCTCGTTTTGTGGAACATTGAAAAGGAGGCAGATAATCTGAGGCCATGTGGTAAGGGAAGTCTCTCAGGTATGGTGACACTACAATATAGAAGAACCTCAGTCCCATGATGATTTTGTGAAGCAGAAGCCCCTTCCCACTGGGACTTTTATGTTGAAGAACAATAAACTGAAATCCTGTTTCATCCACTGTTTATTTCAGGTTTTTGGTCCACACATCTGAACTTATAGCCCAACTAATACAAAAGTAAACATATCATTTGTAAACCCTTTGTTGTTTTCTAATACATCTTAGTTGCATTGCGTTAAAGTCAGTATTAAAACTAAAATAAGAACTCAGATTTTCAAATGAAATTCGTAAGGCAAATTCCAACATCAAATATTCTTAAACGTCTGTCAAACTAACTTTGAAAATACATTCAAATGATTTTTCCCTATTTAGGTAAAAATATATTAATCCACTAAAATGCTTATTTTTCTATTGTAGTTAAATAATAAAGGAATATTAATCATGTGATCACACTAAGTTTTTCTTTTTTTTTTCCCCTAATTATTTATTTTATTGCATTTTAGGTTTTGGGGTACATGTGAAGAACATGCAAAATTGTTGCATAGGAACACACGTGGCAGTGTGATTTGCTGCCTTCCTCCCCATCACCTACATCTGGCATTTCTCCCCTTGCTATCTCTCCCCAGCTTCCCGCCCCCCACCGTCCCTCCCCTATTTCCCCCCAACTGACCCCAGTGTGTACTGCTCCCCTCCCTGTGTCCATGTGTTCTCATTGTTCAACACCCACCTATGAGTGAGAACATGTGATGTTTGATCTTCTGCTCTTCTGTCAGTGGACACTAAGTTTTTCTAGCAATTTTTTCTTTTCTATTATTTTCTTTTTTTTGGCTATGATTTCAGATTTAGCTTTCTCTCTAAGAACTTTTCAGCCAATACTAAGAAACCACTGTTGGTGACTGTATTAGCCCATTTTCACACTGCTATAAAGAACTGCTCAAGACTGGGTAATTTATAAAGGAAGAGGTTTAATTGACTCACAGTTTGGCATGGCTGCGGACACCTCAGGAAGTACAATTATGATGGAAGGCAAAGGGAAAGCAAGGTCCTTCTTCACAAGGTGGCAGGAAGCAGGACAGAGTGAAGGGAGACGAGTCCTTTATAAAACCATCATATCTCATGAAAACTCACTCACTAACGGGAGAACAGTATGGGGGTAACCACCCCATAATCCAATTACCTCCACCTGTTCTCTCCCTAGACATGTGGGGATTCTAAGGATAGTAATTCAAGACGAGATCTGGGTGGAGACACAAAGCCAAACCATAACAGTGATCTTCTAACAGAGAATGAATGTCTGATTCAGAACTAATTGTTTTGTTATCTACTTGGGATTGGTACTGTAAGATCAAAAATGATTTCATAATTATTTTTACTGTGTACCAATAAGATATTTTCTGTGAATGGTAATTATAGTTTTTGATATAGATACTTGGATGTAGTATTAGATATTACAGAAAATTGTTTTTAGTAAGACAAGGGAAGTCTGAGGTCCAAGGTAAATACTCCTTTGTTCAGATTTTATCAATTATATAGAACTGTACAGTTACAATTTTTACTGTGTTTGAATTTTATTTGCACTGATGCTTCCCTTTTGCTTAATCTCCAAGACTGACTTATTGCCAGAGTTTACGTGATGAAGTTCCTTCCCTGAACTACCCAAAAATGTGTGCATAACAACCAACAGGAAGTTAGTCACAGGCTCTGAGTCTCTGAATACTCAGACATATTCTGATTTCCGTATATATTTCCATTTTTGCAGGACATTGACTGACTGTGATTGGACTAATCTTAAGCAGCAAGGAATAGATCAGCCTAATCTACAAGACAGAAAAATACATCATAGGCATTTGTGGGATAAACTACCATACTAGATGTCTACTGGTTGCAACAATTTACATATTATAAAGACCTGAACTCCCTCTCTTGTCACTTTATAAACTCCTTGTAAATCACTCCAGAGTTCATAGAGTTTTATCCAATATTCTTTGGTGTGTCAATTCTTTCCCAGCCACTAAATGTTTAATCATGCTTTATAAGCTCTCTGCTCACCTATTTGGCAGGATGTATGAAATCTTCCTACCCATAACTTATTTTCTACCCTCATAATATGTTCTCCATATATGAATTCAAACAAGTATTTCACCTATTACAAAATCACTTACATTAGATGGAAAAACTAAATCACATATTTTTGTGGCATACTATCCTTAATTCTAATCTCAACAATATAATTTAAGCTTTTTGTCAAAAAAATAGTGTCTTATTTTTCTCTTACGTAGGCTTTATCCATACTTTATGGTCTTGCTTCATTATACAATTGTTTATTTTATTCAACAAATGTAGAAGCCATTATTTGTGACATTCATTTATGTACTACAGGTCTGAGCACTCTTTTGGTTCCCAGGGGGCAAAAATACAGTTTTTTCCTTCACAGAACTTATCTTCTAATAGGGAGACAAAAGTGCTTACTTAAAAGAGTTTATAGTCGTATTACATAAATTACACAAATATTACACAAATATATAGATGTGTTCACAACTATGATAATAGAAGGCAGTAACTTTTATGTGACATACAGTTCCATTGAATAAGTTTAAGGAATTCTAGTTAGACAAAGAAGATAACTCTTCTAGTTTTCAGGATCAGGGGAGCCTTCATACAGGTAACAAAGACGAAAACCAGGGCCAAGTAGACAACTGACAAAATTCTTTTTTGAGAATGTGGCATCTGGAAAATAGCTCTAAATATGAATAACCTGTGGCACACTAGACAGGTAGTTGGGGCACAAGTACTTACCAGAGAAAAGTAGCTAAGATGCTGAGAGTGTTTGAAGAGCATGACAATAAAGACTGTCAGTTAATAGGTTGATCTAAGAAGACAGACTGCCAACATAGATGAGGTTAGGGGTTAGCAGAGCATGCAGAGCAGTTCTGGAATTGCTTCAATAAAAGTGTGTAATAACTAAAGATCAAATCTTTAAGACCAGGAGTTGAAAATAAGATACCAGAGCAACCTTACATGGTAATGCAGCTTATATACTTTCTTGACTCTAAAGGGCATCACTTGAATCATGACTATGTGATAGGACCTCCAAACTTATCCCTAGATTGAGAATAATACAGTATTAATATCTATAAATAGGAGACTTACCTCAAAAAGGACTTCTAAAAATGACCTGTTTCTATAAAGTCACTTAAAAATTCATTTCATATTTCAGACACCTTTTATTTTGATATTACATTTTTTTGCTACAAAACACATTATATCACCGTATGAAATGTCATAGTCTAGTAATGTAATTTTAGGAAAAACTTCACACTTATCCATTGAACAAAACAGTTTCTAGTCAGAGAATTTCATAAATAATAAATTTGTCATGGCATATTTTAATAATCCCAAAAATGTACTCATAACAGTTTATATGGATGAAGTGATATTTGATAGGATATTCTGCTGCATGATTTATAGCCACGAGAAACTTGAGACTGAATAATCAGTTGGGTATGTATTAACTCTAAATTTACTTTCAAAGACTAACCCAGAAATCTCTGTTTTGACACAAAAGTAGGAATTTCAGGAGAATAGAGAGTTTGATGTTGTAAAAGTAAATGCAAAAGTCATTCATGAGAAATGCAAGTTAATTCCATAGGATGAGGAAAGTAAAGCTGCCCGAAGAAGAGAATTTGTGAAAAAGGAAACTATGTATTGGGAAGGAGTGAAACCCAGAGAATCAAGAACTAGAGCCAAGAGACAAAGTTTAGCAAACTGAGAATTGAATAAAGAAATATACAAGGTCATTTGATTGAAAAAGAAATACAACTGACAAAATGAATAAAATTATAAATAAAGAAGCCAAAGTTATTTAACATATGTTAATGACACAAACTTATAGCAGTTTCTATATTGTGATTGTAAAGGAGGTTATTTTACAGACAATTGTGGACCACGAGAAGATGAAGAATGTAGACTAATCAGAGGAGTTGCATGTAAAAGAAAGAAATGAATGTAAAACATCAGATTCTCTAAATTCTTTAACATTTTTTTAGCTAATTCAAACTCTTTTCCTTCACTCTACTATTGCAATTCATTTCCATAGTCCAACCCTAGTCTTCAACGTTACCAAAGACAAGAACCCCTGCATTATGCTGATTTCATGCATACTACTCTGTGGTGATCTCCTTCTATTTTTCTAGCTTGCTCTTTAATAATTCACTGTGGAATTCTCTGACTTCTGAGGGCTCTACAGTCTATTGAGCCAACATTAATACTGCAAAGAGCTTTGAATAAAACTTCAGGAATACACAAACTCTGAGTGGGCTGTGCACTTGAATTTTAAAGCAAATTATAAAGGTTCTAGACATTAATGTAATATAATATATTCATGACTTTATAATCAGGAAAATGTTCTTAAAGAGGACATAGAAAAAAATAAGCTTAAAGAAAGTGCTGATAAAATTTGCTACATCAAAACATCATTAAGAACAAGAAAAGAGTGTTAATATGGGAGAAGATATTTGAAGAACTCGTTATACAACATTTCACTGAAAGCATGTCTAATTGACCACTAAACATGAAAATTTAGACAAAACCATTACTAATCATGAGAAAGCTTATTGGAACACAGTAACATGTCTACACCCCTACAGAAATAAAACAATTACAAAGACTAACAATACCAATGGTTGTAGGAATACAGAGCAACAGGCATTTTCAGACTCTGCTTGTGAGTGAATAAATTAGCATAATTGCCTCCAGAAAAATGTTTGACATTTTTTATTAAGCTGAATGTAGTCATGGCAAAAAACAAGAAATTCCACCTAAAAAGAATGTGTTTACAGAAATGCAATACATGTAAAAGCAAACACAGGCAGAAAAATATTCACAGTAGTATTACTTTAATAGCTGAAATTAGTAACTTCCCAGATAATCACATTAGCAGAATGGGAAATTAAATATAAAAAATCATAAACTATTGATAATATACATCAATGAAAATGAATGTATTACAGCTATATGTAACAGCATAGGGGAATACCATAGTAATAGTATTAAGAGAAATAAGCCAGACGCAAGAGAATACATACTGAGTGATTCCAATTATATTAATTCCAAAAAAGAAGTAAATTGTCATACTAGAAGTCAAGATTGCAATTAACTTTGAGAACTATTAAGGGTATTGATTGGGAGTTGGCACAAAGGAAACTAATGGAATATGGTCAATATTCTGCTTCTTGACCTGGTTTTGGTTGTAGAGGTATTTGCTTTGTGATAATTTATTGAGCTGTACATTTATAATGTGTGTAATTTTCTCTATATGATTAACACTACACAAAGACAGTAAAAGAAAAAAATGTAAATAGAATCATGTTGGTTGATTTCACTCTAAAGTCATTATCTTGATCTTTAAGTAGAACATAAATTCTACCAAGCAGTTATATTTGTTTGTCTTCTGATAAAGAGGTTTCCCTTTTGATTAAATGGCTTTCTTTCTTGGTTTTGCATTTTGAATTATCTTAATTAAGTAAAGAAAAATATGTTCTGTTGGAAATATAGAATTTGTTGTGTATACAGATTTGGAGGAAAAGGTTAAGAATCCATGATATGGGGTTTGGAATAGGATTTTACTTATAGACAAATTGAATTAATGTGAATTCATATTATTATGTCATTGCTATAGTTTAACATAGCTCCCAGTTTCATCTCTAAGTGTTTTGGTGTATAATTTTGACAATATAGAAAAACTAACCTTAACACAAAAAGTAAATTGCTCTATTATTTTTTCCTCCTCATTCTGTTGATCCCAGGGTAAGTACAAGATTGCTCTTTTATCTTCAGGCAAATTTGCAAGAACCCAATAGTGTGTTATATTTCTGGAGCTCTCCGAGCAATCCCTTGAGGCTGACCAATTTTATGTGTCCTGTTTGAATTGACTGAAGCATATTCATTTTTTAACATTAAACTTAGTTTTTTGTTTTTTTTTTTAACGGAAGTCAGCTCTTTTGCTATAATTTTTTTAAAGACCTATGACTGGAGTTGTCTCACTAAGAAGACTTTCTTGGCTATATAACAAGCACCCTTCCCTCTGAGAACACGTCTGTGGCTTTACTTCTAGAGGTCACAAACAAACGAAAATACAATCTAATGTTAGTTGTTGTGTTTTCTAAAAAAAAAAAAAAAAGAGAAGAAAAATATGGGCTAAATTTAAGGCAGTATCTGTTGGATCCCAAACAGAATGAGGACATTAGTGGAAGAAAATAGTGAAAGCCGACTAAATATGTAGTTCAGTTAATTGTACGGCACCGGTGTTAACGGTGCCACACAATTTTTTTTTAAATATCTGTTTTTTAATGGAAACCAGTGTTAATGGTGCCTTATAATTAGACACATAAAGCATAATTTCATAAGAGGCTAATATTAGAGAAAGTTTTTTAAAAAGACGTATGGGGTAGATATTATCTTTCCCATACATATCTCTATATTATCTTTGGAACTGTTATATAAATCTAAATCAATTCTAAAATAATGAATTTTATAAGGCTAGAAATGTATTTTGTAATAACATTTTAATGAAAGATTTGTAAAAATAAAAATAAGATTGGAAAGAAATATATATTACCAGATGAAGTAGAACAATTTTTGTGTGTTTTTCTCCATATTTTCCTCATGTACTTCAATGTCCATATAACATTTGTTAAATGAAAACACAAACACTAACATGTGCAAATGTATAAACATACAGACATCCAAAAATCCACATTGGTTTCTAGATTTTTCTCTGAATTAATATTTTTGAATTCAGGTATTAGTTTTAAAGCGGAGATAATTGGCACAATGTTCTTCAACTTAATCCTAGCACATGTCACCAAATCAGTTTACTTCCTGAATACTCTTGCTAAACCTTTTCCTATTGTTTTTATGAATGCTAAATATTCAGTTTTAACAATTCTCAGATATCTGAAATTATAACAGTAGCACACATATAGGAAATATAGAATCTTTTTTGATTAGAACCAGCCTTGATTCTTCAGTTTAAAATGTGGCCATAAAATTTACGTAGTAAATCCCATATTAACGTGTTAACACCAGCTGTCTTTTAGATTCTTTCTTGAAATTAGAATGTTAGTAACATGTTACATTCTTTATGAGAAATATAAGTGCCTCAAAGTACCCACAGCATTAGGATGAAAACCTTGTCTTGCTCATCAGCCTAGTCAAGGGAGGAACTACATTATTATTTAAATTTAAATCATTAAATATTTAGCTATTGATGATGATGGTGGTGATTATAGCTGCTAGAAAAATATTCAGCTATTGGAGATGAATTATTTCTAAGACTGTGCAAGAATTTGTCCACAGTTACAAATAATTACATATCTTTGATGAACAGATTTTTTAAAGTAACTTTTCAGTGATACGTCAGAAGTTCTACCAAGAACAGTGTGCATTTATCCTTCTTCAGAAAAAAAATTACTGGAAAAATGCTAAGAAAACTGTTCTTATGTCTCTGAAGTCTGATAAGGAGAACTGTGGCAAAGTTATTTTTTTAAATATCTGTTTTTTAATGGAAAATAGTCTAAGTAAACCAAAGAATTTTCCATTATAGAAATGATTTTTTCCTGAAGAAAATGTTCTCTGGCTCAGGCCACTTACTTGGACAAAGCAGCTTGAACATTACTTCACTTTACACTTTCTAAAGAGTTTGTTTTTCTTTCTAAATGATGACATTGAGGATTCAGTTATATTTACTTTCTGTTTCCAGACACTTTAGCGGTATGTTCATAGCTCAAAGACATTTTACAGAAAACAGTCATCAGAGTGGTACTCATTTTTTTTTTCACTTTATTTGGTTTCATATCCACCAGATCTATAGGCTTTTGTTTTGGACATTTCTAGCTATAGTTCTCTAAAGATAAGTTTCTGTTAGGCCATGGAAATGAAGAAATTCAAACTTTGTTTTGGAAATTAGATAAAGAAAGAAAAAAACAACTAGAACTGAATTTATTATTTGTTTTAATAACTGGCGTATGAGTATATATTCCTCTGAAGTAGATTGTATAGAGTGACATTAAATATTTTATCATGAAAACAATGTAACCACATACTGACCTCATTCTTTGGCTGTGCTTATAGCTATGTCTACATAACTCCAAAACACTTTGTTTGATTTGTTTCACTGATTAATGGTCTTAAACAACTCCATTGTTTCAGAGCACTATACCTAACCTATACTGCCGAAATTATAAACATTCTTTTGTCAAAGACTAAATTGTTGCATATGGTTGTTGGTGGTAATGTCTGATAAAAGAATAGATCTTTCTAGCAAAACTTTTGATTAAATCTTTTATCTGGAAGGATCTACTATATTCTACCAAAAGTAAGGTTTTGTTCAAATACTCCTTTTCCAATGTATATAGAGAGCTAAGACGGTCAATCTACTACCTGTCATTTAATTCTAGTGTTTTCTATATAGGGTTCATCCATTCTTCTAACTATGTATGAATGTCCCTAATTTTAACAAAAAATATTCATGGATTATATAAAATAATAAATGTAAGAACAAATCATTAAACAGTAGATTTCTATTGATAGTAATATCCCATTATTTTAAATAATTGTTTTTAGATCAGGTATGAGGAAGTTAAACCAGAAACCTTCTGACATGATCAAGTTGGCTTTAGAGGAGACTGGTGTAAATTCAAAGTGTATGGCTTCAATTTTTGCCATTGATGATATCCATACATGGATGAGAATGATGAGGATGCAGTTTATAGGCTATTGTGAAAGGTATCCAATGGCCAGGCACAGTGGCTCACACCTGAGGCAGGTGAATCACGAGGTCAGGAGATTGAGACCATCCTGGCCAACATGGTGAAACCCCATCTCTACTGAAAATACAAAAATTAGCTGGCCATGGTGGCATACTCCTGTAGTCCCAGCTCTCCAGGACACTGGATTGGGCAAATATGTCTTGGGTAATACCCCATAAGCACAGGAAACCAAAGCAAAAATGAACAAATGGATCACATATCTTTAAAAAAGCATCTGTACTGTAAAGGAAACAACAAAGTGAAGAAACAACCTACACTATGGAAGAAAATATTTGCAAACCAACCATCTGGAAAGGGATTAATAACCATAATATACAAGGAAAAGAAGCTCAAACAACTCTATAGGAAGAAATCTAATAATTTGATTTAAAATAAACAAAAGATCTGAACAGAAATTAAGAACATAGGCAAATTGCAAACAGGTATATGAAAAGGTGCACAATATGATTGGTCATCAGATACACGTAAATCAAGACTATAAGAAGATATAATCTCACCCAAGTTAAAATGACTTTTATCCAAAAGACAGGACATATCAAATGCTGGTGAGGATGGGGAAAAGGGGAACCCTCATACATTGTGGGAATGTAAATTAGTACAACCACTATGAAGAACTAAAAGTAGAGCTATCATGTGATCTATCAATCTCGCTGCTAAGTACATACCCCATGGAAAGAAAATCACTATATGAAAGAGATATCTGCACTCCTTTGTTTATTGCAACACTATTCACAATAGCCAAGATTTGGAAGCAACCGAAGTGTCTATCAACAGATGAAAGATAAAGAAAATGTGATACATATACAATGGAGTAATATTCAGTCACCAAAAACAATGAGATTCTATCATTTGCAACAACATGGATGAAACTGGAGGTCATTATTCAAGTGAAGTAAGCCAGGCACAGAAAGACAAATATTACATGTTCTCACTTATTGGTCAGATGTAAAAATCAAAACAGTTGAACTTACGGAGATAGAGAGCAGAAGGATGGTTACCAGAGGTTAGAAAGGGGAATACATGGGGTGGAAGGGAGGTGGGGATAATTAACAGGTACAAAAAGTAGTTAGAAAGAATGAATAACATCTAGTATTTGATAGCACACAGGGTGGCAATAGTAAATAATAATTGAATTTTACATTTTAAAATAATTAAAAGTTGATTGTAACACAAGGATAAATGCTTGAGGTGATAAGTACTCCATTTACCCTGATGTGATTATTACACATTGTACATATGCATTAAAATATTTCATGTACCCCATAAATATATACCAATTACTTTGTACCCACACAAATTAAAAAATAAAAAATGTGAATTAAAAAAAAGTCAGTTACTGTTCTACATACTGGCAATAAAAACTGAAATTCAGAATTTTAAAATACCATTTATACTACCACCAAAAATGAAATATTTAGGTATAAATCAAACAATATAAGAAAATCTTCTCCATTGAAAAATTATAAACCTCAATAAAAGGTTTCAAAAAAGTTTTAAATAACTGGAAAAATATTCCATATCATTCATTCATTAGAATACTTAATATTTTAAGATGTCAATTCCTCACAACTTGATCTATAGATTCAATGTAACTCAATTAATATCACAGAATCTATTTTGGAGATATGAAAATACTAATTTAAAAATTTATATGGAAAGGCAAAAGACCTCAAATAGCCAATGCAATGATGAAAAAGAAACACATTTAAAGGATTCACACTGACATTTAGACTTACTATAAAGCTACAATAATTGAAAAAATGTGGTTTTTCCAAAAGAATAGGAACAGAAATTAGTAGAACAAAATATAGAGCCAAGAAATAGATCCATGACAAATATAGTCAACTGATCTTAGACAAGGAGCAACGGCAATTCTGATTCTATTTTCCTGTTATTATCTTTTTAGAAGATAATACACACAAAAAATGAACCTAGACACAGAAATTTGCAATTTACAGAAATTTTGGCTCAAAATAGATATTACATCTAATGTAAAAAACAAAACTAAAAAATTTCTAAAAGAAAAATAGAAGAAAATCTAGGTGACTTCTTCATTATCCTTGAGTTTTTGGTCATAATGCTAACTAAAAGCACTACCTATGAGAGGAAAAATTAATAAATTGGGCTTTGTTAAAATTTAAAATCTATATTCTGTGAAATACACTGTCAGGAGGCCAAAAAGACAAACCAAAGTCTGGTAGAAAATATTTGGAAAACACATATATGGTAAACAACTTGCATTTAAGATATACAAAGACCACTTAACACTCAATGATAAGAAAATAATTAAATTTAAAAATGTGCAAAAGGGTCGGGCGTGGTGGCTTATGCTTATGATCTCAGCACTTTGGGAGGCTGAGGTGGGTGGATCACCTGAGGTCAGGAGTTTGAAACCAGCCTGGCCAACACGGTGAAACCCCATTTCTACTGAAAATACAAAAATTAGGCCTGTTAGCAAGTGCCTGTAATTTCAGCTACTCAGGAGACCAAGGAAGGAGCATGGCTTGAAGTTGCGGTGAGCTGAGACTGTGCCACTGCACTCCAGCCTGGATGAGAGAGAGACTCCATCTCAAAAAAAAAAAAGTGCAAAAGATCTGGAAAGACACTTCAACAAATAAGATATACAAATGCAAAACATGCATAGGAAAAGATTCTCAACATTGTTTTAAGTTATTGTAAATTAAAACAAATTGTTGCTACATACCTATTAGGTTGAATAAAATTTCAAATATTTAAAATACCAATCGATGACTTGGATGCAGAACCTCAGGAACTCTCCATTGTTAGGGAGAATGCAAATGGCATAACCACTTTTGAAGACATCATTGAAATTTCTTACAAAGCTAAACGTAGTCTTACCACACAATCTAGCAATTGTATTTCTGGATCTTTGCTCAACAGATTTAAAAACATGTCTACCCAAAAACCTATGCACAAACTTTTATAGTAACTTCCTACATAATCACCAAAAAAACTTAAATGACCAAGATAGCACAGACAGTGGCATATCTTTACTATGAAATATTATTTATCAATAAAAAGGAGGAAGTGATCAAGCCACAAAATGATATGGGTAAATCTTAAATATGTTTTCAACTGAAATATGAAAACCTAAAATACCATTTATTGTATGTTTCCAATTATATGACCTATTTGAAAAGGCAATGCTTTAGAGATAATAAAAAAAAATCAGTGGTTCCTAGTGGTTTTGCAAATGGGGAAAACAACATTCAAATAGGTAAAGTAAATGGAATGTTTAGGAAAGTGAAACTATTGTACATGATGCTATAATTGTGCCTACTTGACATTATACATATGTCAAAATCCATTTAATTTTATAGCAAAAATAGTAACATTTAATATATGACATTTTCAAGAAATTAGGAGGCCTTAGGAATCCCAAGTTGAAATGCAGAATATGATAAAACAATTTAATTGTATTATAAATATATGAGACAACCTCATTAAAGCAGGTAGAGGAAAAGGTGCTGAACTAACATTGGAAATGTGTGAAATCCATAAAACTAATGACAAAATAAACCTGTTTATAAAGCTGTTGCCCAAGAGGGAATAGGGTAACAATGCTTGAACTGGTTTACATGTAGATTGGACTTGAACAATTAAGAAAATAGATAAAACCAGATTTCTAAATATTGGAGTAGGTGTTTACAAATAAGTGAGGGAGGACAGCTAGAATGATTCATGTGGTGATGTATTAGACCTAGAGACATAAGTATGAGATCACGGTTAACTTAATAAAGGTACAAATGTTTACACATGGAAATATTTGAAGGTATGTGTATATACAAGCTCTCATATACACATATATATTTCTTTTCTGTGTCAGTTGCAAGGGCCTAGAAGAAATGACACCCTAGTAGCATAAAGCATACCCACTACCTTGACTTTGGTTTCTAATACTATTCTTCAATGAAAGAAATCAGAGTTCTTTGGAGAAGTGACTAGATGTAAGATAGGGCAGAGAATGTATAAGAGTGGAGTGTAATTTTGTATAAGAAAATAAGATAATTTGTTTAAAATAATTTAAAAAATGTATTAATGGGGCTATATTTAAAGAGAGATACAAAAGGTGACTAAAAAATTACCAGTAGTAAAAGCCAGATGATTTGAACAAGACAATAAAGTATTGAATTATAGACCACAGTGTAAAATACATATTTATTATTCCACACTGCTATAAACAAATGCTTCTTAAGTAAACAAATAGAGGACAGACAAATTTCCTGTGCAGAATTTCTAATAATTTATGTAGAAAATTCACCCTCAAAGAAGTTAAACATAACTCTTCACTATTTAAACGTGGACTGCATATAGTGACTTCCTCCCAAATAATATGGAATTGTGAGGAAAAAAAAGATAATTTCACTTGGACAAACATTGACAAACATCTCCTCAGCTAGGTAATCAAATCAACATCAACAGTCCTAAATTGTGCTGAAAGTATGTAACCTTGCTATAGTGTAATAATAGAAATGGCACTTTACCTCTGTTCATCCTCTTAAAACCCTCAACTCTACTCTAATTACGAGAAAAACACCAGATACATTTCAATAAAGGAACGTTGCTTAAAGTTCCTGAGGAGTAGTCCACAAAACTTTCAAGGTCATCAAAAACAGAAAACGTGTGAGAAACTATAACTTTAAATGAAGCCAAAGAAATACGATAATTACGTGTAATAGTATCCAGGATTGGATCTTGGAAGACAAAAACAATCTTAGGTAAAAAATGAGAAAATCAGAATAAAGAATGGAATTTGAAATGGTTTGGCTCCATGTCCCCACCCAAATCTCATCTTGAATTCTACTCCCATGATTCCCATGTGCTGTGGGAGAGACCCAGTGGGAGATAATTTGAATCATGAAGGCAGTTTCCCCATACTGTTCTCATGGTAGTGAATAAGTCTCATGAGATCTAATGGCTTTATTAGGTTTCCATTTTGGCATCTTCTCTTATTTTCTCTTGCTGCTGCCATGTAAGAAGTGCCTTTTGCCTCCTGTCATGATTCTGAGACCTTCCCAGCCATGTGGAACTGTAAGTCCAATTAAACCTCTTTTTTTTTCACAGTCTCAGATATGTTTTTATTAGCAGCATGAAAACAGGCTAATAGACTTTAAGTAATAATTATTTATAAATATTAGTTCATTAATTATAACAAATATACCATATAATAAAATATGTCATCAATAGAGAACACTAGGTGTAAGGTATATGGGAATTCTCATTACTATCTGTAATTTTGTAAATTTTATAATTTTCTGTAAATATAAAATGCTTCTAAAAGTTAATTTTATTTTACATATATACTAAATATATGATATATACTATACGTACATAGTGAGTATATCCATTATCTATTTAAATTCTACATAGGCTATAAAACTCAATATGTATATACATATACACAAATAGTTATAGTCTTATTGCACTGTTAATATTTAAGCTAAAGCAACTTCTATAGACAAAAATTGATAAAGGCTGTATATTTAGAGGCTATACTTCAATACATGTTTGAGAAAAAGAAACTTCTTAATAATGAGGCTCTCTTGAAGCCACATGTAAGTATCCCTATATAGACTGTAGCTCATTTACTGATATCAATAGAATATAGTTGAAGCTAAAATTATTATGCTATTCTTATGAATCATGGTTCATGCACCCAAAATAATTGTATCAACTACCACTGTTTTAACTTTGAGATTTAATATTGTGTATAGTAACCTAATTGCTAAGCAGAAATACTGCCCATAAATCATGCCATCACACATGGAACACTGAAGATTTGCAAAGTGTCTGTTGGTATCAGAAAGTCATTGCAGTTAAGTTTCCCTAAATCCATGTAATTGTTTCCTTTACTCTTTTTAAATCCTCAAATATTGAAGGCTCTACAAGCTAGGTTAATTTCTTAATACAAGAAGTAATTATGTTGATAAAATCCCTTCTGTATTCAACTAAACAGAATGTTAACCCGCTCAACCAAATAGGACATCTTGAAATACTTTTCTGAAAATGTCACTGAGATTTCTAAAATAATCCTTAGATTTTTTAAGTATTACAACTAAGGCTTATTTAAAATTCTACTTCTTCACAGTAGAAAGTGAAAATGTCTTTAAATTATTCCTTTTGAATGGAAGATGACTAAAATACGTCAATTAAAGTTACCAACTATGATTCTACTTCTAAAGACAGTTTCCAATACCATGAATTTTCATTCCACAGAACTCATATATATGTAAGAATAAGAAACAGAACTCTAGCAGACTATTTTCACATACTTAGACATTTCTTGATAGGTTTGCTACATAGAAATAAGTGAGTATTATGCTGGGAAGTCTTCACTACTATTGCATTACCAGATACCAAATGGGATATTTATTTAATTTTTTTTGAAATAGATAATTTAAAAAATAGATTGAATGTTAGTATGTACTTTCATAATTAGTAAAGCACCAAACTACATTGAGATACAGAAGAGAGATACACCTATAGAAGAAGTTGTAGTTCTTACCAAATGTCATACTTAGTTTAATGTTAATCATAAAGAATATAAAATATAAGGCTAAATGATGTGATGAGATAATTTTTTTTGTAATGAGTCTAGCAGGAAATATAGTTTGTAAGCTTATTTCTGTGTAATTATTGAGCTGCATCAAATATATTTAAAACAAATAATCAAAAACACAGGCTCTTACTTCAGCTGCTAGTGGAACAATCAAATACCTACAATGTACAAAATCAACTGGAATCAGTATTTTTGCATGCCTCCAAATTATTCAAATTTTATATTTGTAATGGCCTATATTATTAAAAATGTACTGGGTGCATTTTGTTATATTTTCTTTAAAAAATTTTTGTTACCAGACTCATAAAACTGCTGAATTTCTTAGAAACGGAAAATTGATTCTATGTCTAGTTTCAAGTCTGGTCATAATAATCTTGAGTGCCTATGGGAGAATTTAAAATAATGAAAATGCAATTATTAGAAAAAGACATAGACTCATAAAACTATTTTATTTTTTAGAATGGAGTTATAATAAAACACTTG
This sequence comes from Cebus imitator, assembly GCF_001604975.1. Classification (NCBI taxonomy): domain Eukaryota; kingdom Metazoa; phylum Chordata; class Mammalia; order Primates; family Cebidae; genus Cebus; species Cebus imitator. Next base: position 3,102,202 of record NW_016107461.1, on the reverse strand, counting down.
ACTACAAAAAAATGCCAGATTTCAAAATGAACAGTAGCTAAAATGAAAAGAATAGAAAGCAAAATTTTTCATAATCTATTAACTGATTAAGTAATGGGTAGTATTTTAATTTCTGTTTCCAAAAACTTCCAAATAATGTTTATTTAGAGTCAAAGAGCAGAACTGTAATAATATTTGATAAAATGTACAGCACATTTAAATAAAACATCATAAACAAATCATAAACAGAAAAATAAAAAGTCCTAAACTGTTATCAAACGTATTTTAAGAGGGTATATAACATGTGCCAGGCAGGGGGGCTCACACCTGTAATCCCAGCCCTTTTGGGGGCCGAGGCAAGCAGATCACCTCAGGCCAGGAGTTCAAGACTGGCCTGACCAACATGGCGAAACTCCATCTCTATTAAAAATACAAAATTATCCAGGTGTAATGGCGGGCGCCTGTAATCTCAGCTACTTGGGAGGCTGAGACAGAATTGCTTGAACCCAGGAGCCAGAGGTTGCAGTGAGCTGAGATTGGGCTATTGCACTCCAGCCTGTGCAACAAGAGTAAAACTCTGTCTCAAAAACAAAAACAAAAAAACAAAACAAACCAACAACAAAAACAAAAGAGCAATTTTAATTGGGCTTGCATGGTCGCTGATACCAGTGCTGCCTCTAGCTCACCAAGCTCCAGCCAAAGGAGACCATGGATCCTGCAAAGTGTACTGCTCACAAATGAACAGGTGGTAAAGCACTCAGGAAGCATGATCTACAAAAGCTCCTCACAAGAGTTTGCCCTCTACTTGAGGAATGAAGCAACCTCATCATTTCAGGCCTGGTATTGTAGCATCCCATGAAATTACTCTTTTTCACAAGTCCACTGAACTTCTGATTCACGGACTTCCCTTCCAGTGTGTGGTGTGTATTAGCCTATTTTCATGCTGCTAATAAAGACATATCCAACCAAGACTGGGCAATTTACAAAAGAAAAAGGTTTACTGGCCTCACAGATCCACATGGCTGGGGAGGTCTCACAATCATGGTGGAAGGTGAAAGGCACATCTCACATGACAGAAGAAAAGAGAAGAGAATCAAAGATCCAAGTGAAAGGGATTTCCCCTTATAAAACCATCAGATCTTCTAAAATGTATTCCCTACAGTAGAACAGTATGGAGAAAACTGCTCCCATGATTCCATTATCTTCCATTGGGTCCCTCCCACAGCATGACGAAATTATGAGAGCTACAGTGCAAGATGAGATTTGGGTAGGGACACAGCTAAACTATATCATGCTGGAAGAAATTGTTTGGGACTTTAAAACAGATCTACACTTCCAGAGCCCAGCTATTGGTGTTTTGCAGAAGGCAACTGAAATCTACCTGGTTGGCCTTTAAGAAGATATCAACCTGTGTGCTATTTATCCATGCTGCACATGTAACACTTATGCCAAAAGACAGTCAGCTAGCATAGCACATATGTGGAGAACATGCTTAAAAATCTGCTATGAAGGAAAACATTTCAGCCTCAAAAAAAAAAATCGTCTTCTTTCTGTTTTTGGTAGTTGTGAATGTTAGATATTTTTTTCCCATGGGATCAAAAGGTACCCAAGTATATGATTGCAAGTGGAAAAATAGGGGACATAAATCCCATATTGGCAATTTTTCCATTTTCATTTGTGTGTGAATTTTTAATGTAAATTCAGGAACATAAAACCTTAAAGTAAGTCAAATGTTTTAGTGAACAAGTTTCAGTGATCCAACTTTATAATAATTATAAATAAAGCTGTTAAATTTTTCTGAACAATTACAGCATTTTAATTTTTAAAAAACAAGTAAATTTCTTATTGGCGGCAACTAAATGGTGTTTGTAGCATTTTTATCATACAGTGAATTACATCCATTCACTATACTTTTCTCACTGAGTTATCCTAAATGCAAGTACATGTTTTTAAGGTTGTCTGTCTTCTGTGCTGTTCTTGTAAGTCTGCTATAAAATACATTAAAATACAAGAAAATGCAATTTTAATGTTTTCTAAGAACTTGAAAGAAAAAAATAGCTCATATCAACATTTTAAAAAATTTCTATAGCTTTAGGGGTACAATTGCTTTTTAGTAACATGGATGAATTGTATAGTGGTGAAGTCTGGGTTTTCAGTGTACCTGTCATATTCTAACATCATTAATTAAATTACATGCAGACAGTTAATTTTAATGTTTGAACCATTCATTTTTATCTTTTCATTCTTTATTTAAATTTGGAGGAGCAATGGCAATTGTTTATTCTCATCAGATGCAGTAGTGATTTTAAAATTCAGGTTTTCTCAGATAACATCAATTACTTTTCCCAAACAATATATGTGTATTTTAAATTACCTTTACAAACAACTTTAGTAAATTTGTGCTTGCAGTACATGTGAGTAAAATCGTATCAGACCCATCCTCCAGTAGATAAGCACAAGAAACTGGACAAACTACAAAAACAAAACAAAACAAAACAAAATAGTTCAATGGAGGCACACAAAGTTTTTTTAGAGACATCAACATTGCTGCTATCTTTTATGGATTTTAGCAGAAGGATTTTTATGGGTACGTAGCATGACAGCTTTAATGCCAACAGGACACCAGGTGGATTTCAGGCCCAAAGAACAACAGGACAGAGTTCAGGTTGTCAATCTGATTGATTATATCTCACAGCAGAGTGAAATGAAACAGCTGCAATCATATTAGGTGATTTATGACTCTAAAAGCCAAGTGAATTCAAAAAAAAGTTATAAAGATACATGTAATCATTACTATAACATTTCTTACTTTTTTAGCTATGTTAATGTACAGTGGATTACTAAGATAGGGAAAATAACAAACTAGGGCTACTCTGACTTTGTCTAGTATTTCCAGGGCTTTGGGTCACGTTTTATACTAGATATATGTGATGTTCCCACGATCTCAGCAAAAGAGAAAATATTGTTCCCAGACAGGAAAAGCCTGAGGATGTTAATTAATGAGCTAGTGATTAGCAAAGCTAATATTTAAATCTAAGCCTATATGCATCTAAAATATTTTCTGATCTGGAGTTTTAAGGTATTTGCTCCAAAGAAAGATTGACTTTTCCGGATCAACCCTGTCAAGGTCAGACCAAAGGTATTTTAGATATGTAATTACCACCTAAACTCTAGGCCTTAGCTCCAGAAATATATCAACATGCGTTTTCTGTGTCATGTCTATGCCTTCAACATAAGGTGTGTATACTCTTAGTTTATGGACAAAGCATTACTAAAAATTATCTTTCAAGTGTTGTGACTAATATGATATTAGAAGATCTGCCTGTGATAATGTGTGACAACATATCAAACACATTATTTACAATACATCCACCTAATTATGTCAACTATAAAAATTACTCACCAAAGAAAATAAAAGTTAAGCAAATATATTTCTATAACATCGAATTTATTACAATTAAGATTTTTAAAAGTTAATTTACTACCGTGAACTAAGTTTTGACTTAGCAAAGTTTTGTCTTAACTAAGTTTTGATTTAAGTTTGACTTACACTTATAAGCAGTGTACTTATCATCAAGACTGTCTTAAGCTGACTATGTACCCTGTTTGTTGGGCTGAGTATAATAGCATTATTATCGAAATAAAAAAGCCAAAAAATCTCTTTCTTTTATTTTATAATACACTTTATTTTTAAAGCAATTTTAGGTTAACAGCAAATTGAGTGGAAGGTACTGAGATTTCCTATACATACCTAGTTCCCACAAATGCATAAGTTCTTCATTATCAACATCCCCCACCAGAGTGTTACCTGTATTATTATTGATGAACCTACATTGACAAAGTATTATCACCCAAAATTCACAGTTTACACTAGGTTTCACTCTTGTTGTACATTCTATGGATTTAGACAAATCCATAATGACATGGATCTATCATTATGGTGTATGGACTAAGTTATCTGTCCTAAAAATCCTCTGTGTTCTACCTGTTCATCTCATTTACTTTTATGTCAGAGTTTAACAAGGCTTCCTGCTCAGACAGAATTAAGTTAATCTTCTGTAACCAAGTATATGTATCATTTCCCTCTTGAATTTGAACTTTATAAACTTCTAACAAATAAAATTTAAATTTTAGCTAGTTTTATGTCTTCACCAAAATTATATTTTGCTGTTTAGATATGTTAAATTGATGCACATACAAGTCAAAACACTTATTTTTCCCAATAAAATGAATTGATTAATGAAATATCTTGATGTGACATGAGAAAAGATATATTCACTTAAATTATCCATGTCAATATTCTCACAGGAATTTTTCTAAATTATTTTTTTGATATGTCTATGTGCTTAGATTATTACATATGTAATAAAACAGTTGGAACTCATATAATGAACACCTTTTTATGGTTTTTATTTTTTTATTATACTTTAAGTTCTTGGATACATGTGCAGATCATGCAGGTTTGTTATATAATATATTCTACAGAGTAAGATGGAGTTTAGCCTGATAAATTTACATATCATGATTTTCAATTAAAAATGGTTCTGTTCCTTATCTTATGTTAAAATGAGGGCCAGTTTGATGGTTAAGAGATTTCAGTTGCATGATCTATTTTATCATTTCTCTTTTTAATATTGTAAAGAATAACCTTCAGAATAAGTACTTTATAGTACTTGTTGAAAATATCTGTTCTTGAATTCCAACCCACACCTACTAAACCAAAATGTAAAAAAAAAAAAAAAATGAAACCTCAGAAGCTGAATTTTCAAAAAGTATCCTTGGGGACCCTTGTATATACTCAGTTTACTTCAATAAGTGGAATAAATGCCATCTGAGTCTCAAGTTCAGGCTATCGTGCTGAAGATGAATAAGTCATGGAGAGATACGAGAATTAACTGGCATTCTAACTGGTGCAGATTGATGCAGTCAGCACAGCTGCATATATGTATAGTTTACTATGGGAATACATACACATATTGGGAGGTAAGTAGCCCAATTTAAAATAGGGAAGGTCATGAGTATTTTCCTAGAGGTGGACGCTGAACTGAGTTTCTGGAGGATGAGTACAAATTAGTTTTTAAATTTTTTTTTTAAATGGGCATTTTAATTTAGAAAAAGCTGTGGTATAAAATAGCATAAGGTATTTTGGAAACTACAACCTGTAAAATGTTCAGGTAAAGGTGGCTAAAAATAAGGTGAAATATTGGAAAGCCTATAATCCACAGAATAGAACTTTATCTGACAATGCAATGTTTAATATTTCAGTAGGAACATCAGATAGTCAATATTAGCAACAAACATTTAGGGTAGATTTATGCAAATTCAGGACAATACTGAAGAGAATATAAATTTGAATCCTTTTAGTTACAAGTTATACAAAGCAAATTTGAATTGAAGGTGGTTTTGTTCCCTTATTTTGTATTATGGCAAACTATTTTAAATTTAAGATAGTTTAGGCCAATGATGGGAATATTTAGACCCTTATAACAAAACTTTGAGAAGTGAAGAAATAAGGCAGGGCTCATGTGGAACAGAACTTAGAGAATCAAACGAATTACTTCTGCCAGTCTCTGCATGCAAGCTTCAGGTGCTTTTATTGCAGATCTTTTTTCCAAAGGCAGGAATCAATGTTAACAACCGTGTCTTGTCCAGTCTTCCCTAGCTTTGCCAATTGGGAATAACACAAATCAAGTCAGCAAGTTAAAAAGAAAAAAATTTTACCTTGTTCCATGTCTACCCTTCAAGTAACTGTGATGAGTAAGGATTTAGCACACTGTGATAGGTTCAGATTGAGTCACTTTCTCATCTCTCATCCGATTACTGAGGCCAGGAGGACAAGGATATATTGGAAGATAGCAGCTCTCAAACGAACTTCAAAATATGAAGGTAAGAGGAGAGAGAAAGAGAACATTCCCCAAAAGGGGAGTGGTTGCTGTACTACCCATAATATCGATGAAGAATAGGACTAGATCAAACACCACCACCTCCACCAACAATTGCTATGGAAATCTATCAGGCTTGCCAAGCATCTGAGCAATGGCAGTAGTTGAAGTGGGGAAAAAATGCTTTAAAAGATAAAATCAATGAGACATGAAAGATAATATGATATGAGAGGGATTTGGAAAATACAGCTAAAATAATAACATATATTTCTGGCTTTGGGAAACAGGTTAATGTTAATGACCTGTAAAACAGTGCAATAAAGGTACAAAATCATATCTAGGCAAGAATTGGAGCATTGAAATTCTAGATATATATATCGCAGAGTAATATTTGCACATATAAAATAGAAGACATATATAAATATGTTCTTATAGTCTTCTATAAAGAGAAAAAATATTTTTCTAGGTGGGCCTATATTATTTTTTACTACTTTACTACATGAAAATCATTTTTGTTTTCTGCTTGTCTCATTCTAGTTTGAGGATAAAAAGGAATATATGTAACGTACCCATCATGGGCTCTAACATAGAAAGAGTGTTTAAAAATGAACTATTGAATCATCAGTCATGTGTATAGCAGAAAACAACACAAAGGATAAACTAGAGTGCTTGTTTTCTATTTCAGGAAGCTCGCTTATGTATTTATTTTTCTTGAAGGATGAAAATATTTTAAATACAATGAAAACTTGAACAAAAATCAGAAATGGTAAATAACAGTAAAAATATAAGACTTGGGCTGGTAAATAACAGTAAAAATATAAGACACTACTTTTCTGTAAACATTAAAATAGTAAAAAGTTCAGGCTTTGCAATCCACATAGTCTCTATCACCACTACTCTACTCTGCCTTGTAGAGGGACAGCAACTACAAGTGATATGTGAATGAACGAGTGTTTACTGTGTTCCTGAAAACCTTTACTTATAAGCATAGGAGGTGGAGGGCAATATTTGCCCAGTGTGCAGTATTTTCTTTACAACTGATATAAAATAAGGATGGCAAGTAATCTTATATTTCATGTAGATTTACAAAGCAACTTGGAGTCAATAAAATGGCTAGAGCTTTAGTACACGGTATTATTTAAAAATTGTTGTAGACATCACATAGTATCCTGGTCTGATGAACTGAGAATATGGTAAATATTTTTAAGCCCTACAATATTACTGTTCAAATCTATAGGTATCCATATTATAGTATCTAGGGTAAAATATAAGAGAATGTAAGTATTTGAATGTTATAATGGAAAGTAATATATAAGATATCTTGTCAAAGATATAGGTCAACATTCTGTCTACTTTCTCTATACTCATTCCAAAGGGAATGAAAACTATGAGGCTTTAACATTCATAAGCCATTGATCTGATAGTTATTTTAAACATAGGTTTTTATTACTTAGGTTGTGCCATCTAAGGTTTATTTTAGTCAGCGAATCACCCAAGACTCTTTTAACTGATATTTCATCTGAATTTCCATTATGCATCCCAGAATTGTCAAGAATTTGGGTGGAAATCACCCTTAGTGATTCGCTTCAGGGTAATACTAAATCACATCTATGGCATTAACACCATATACTATGTTAAATGCTTTGCTTCACTGATAATTTGTAAAGCATGTATAGAAAAATGAGTTATTGTAATTCATATTTATCAAAAACCTATATGAAATAACTATACCTGCAAAGCTTCAGTAGGTAACCAGAAACCAGTGAGACTATCATGCTGAACTAAAATGAAAAAGAACACAACAGCAGTTTTCAGTCGTGCCATTGGCCTCAGAATCCTTTCAGCAGCTGAAACATTAAATAATGTTCAGCATTTTGAACATTTAATAATATAATTTGCTCATTTTTTCTCTTATCTCTTTTTCTGTCTCTCACTTTTCTTTCCTCCCTCCCGTATTTTCTTCTTTTCCTATTTTTACTTCCTTTTTCTTTTCTTTTCTACATGCAGAGATTGAACAATCCATCAGAAAGTGACAGACATACATGGGACCTTTGTGTAAGTCTTTGATTTGGATTGCTAATTTAAAGACCTTGAATAAATCTCTTGGCAACCCGTACTTCAGTTCCTCATCTCCATATAAGACTCGAAATTTATGTCCAGTTTTTACTGATGAATGCTTAGAGGAACAATAATAATAGAGGAAAACTATTGTACACTGTAAAAAATAAAAGTTTCAAAGATTTTCACCATCACTATTTTCAGGTTTCCCATGACTTTTTCTATAAGATAATCTCCTCATAGAGGTCCACTCTCTGATCCCTTCCCTCCATCTTTTCATAGTGTTCATTTGCAGACAAAATCATTATATTAAAGCAGATAAAAACCATAAACTATGAAGCAAGACAACATAATTGACTTGATCTGATATCATTAGTGGCTGAACACCAGTATCAGTTTGTCTGCTAGGGAGACTATAACTGAGGAAATGTCTGTCTCCTGCTCTGGGAATCTGTGTGTGTCTAATAAACCATGTTCTTTGCTTGTATTAATTAAATTTATACTGTCTGTGTCGGCTGGTATCATTCCTAAAAGTCCCATTACAATAGTTGATACAAACATGGTGTTATAAATACCTCTCAGGAAGCCTATGCATTACATTATTATCAAACATTAGCTCTTTCACATCAATTTTGGGATCATGTGGTCATCATCCATTTTAGAAATACTTGAATATGGTTTTGTGATCATGGGAGAGTATGCAGCCACATTGTGATAGAAAAAGAGAGATCCATTAAATTTAGATTGTAGGACAATTTCTGAAGGGAACAAAATGTGTTTGAGGACAGGTGTGGTAGCTCACACATGTAATCCCAACACTTTGAGAAGCCAAAGCAGGAGGATTGTTAAGCCCAGGAGTTTGAGGCCAGCCTACGCAACATAGTAAGATTCCATCTCTACGAGAAATTAAAAACTAACTGGGCATGGTGGCATGTTCTGTAGATCCAGCTGCTTAGGAGGTTGAGAAAGGAGGATCACTTGAGCTGAGGATATCCAGGCTGCAGTGAGCTACCATGACCTTGCCACTGCACTCCAGCCTGGACAGCAGAGCAAGACCCTGTCTCTCAAAAGAAAAACAAGTATTTTCACACTTACATTTTCACTCCAACAAATAAAAAGCTTGAAGTGCTCACTTCTATTCTCACAAAAAAAGAATAAGTTGAATAAACTAAGAAACAACATTTATCTTAGAATCATCATGAAATTGAAGTCATTGTGCAAACTGCTTCCCAGAAAACTGAATAGAGAAGCAGAGATACAGAGAATCATAGCTTACTGAGAGCAGAAGCTGCTCCTGAAGCCAGTGCCAGTAGAGCCACCAAACTGATGAATTACTGGTGGTTCAGAGTGGATTAACTTGAGAGCTAAAATCTACAGGGGTGGGGCTAATTTTAAGTACCTCCCCACCCCCATGCTTTCAAGAGTTTTACCTCTAGGAGCCCCACCAGGTCTTTACTGTGAAAGTCTAAGGTAAATTTACTTTATTTCTGACAGTAAACAGTGAAAAGCAACCATTTTTAAATAAGCCCAGAGCTCTCTGTGCTATGTTCTCCATTCCATACTTCTGATCTCTGTAAAGGTCAGCCCTCAAGAGGGACTGTTTACCAAAGCCTTACATGAGATGGGAAAAGGCATCTAGCCAGCTGCAGCCCTTCTACATTTAACACAAGGAGATAAAAAAGAGAGGGCAAGGAATGCTTTTGAAGGTCACAGCTCCAAGACCCTGGTCCTCCAAAATAATAAGCAAACAGGAAAACACATAGAGATTTAATCATAAGAGCACTTTCTGTACTTATCTTGCTACAACAAGATGTCTCCAGGATAACAACAGTGTATTGCAACTGAGAATGCTGTGTAACACAGACTCCATTTAAGATTCCCAGAGAGACCCAAAGACAACAAGCAGTGAAAAATACAAGGAACCAGGAAAACTGAAGTTTCTAACACCTATAGGAACAGGAAATATTTAACAGAGCCTAACCCCTAGCTGCAAGCTCTGAACTGAATTGTGCCACGCCCAGTGTGACTGTGTTTGGTGAAAGGACCTATGTAGGTTATTAACGTTAAGTGAGGACACAAAGCTGGACCTCTATTCCAATATAACTAATGTCCTTATATGATGAAGAGACTCCAGGGATGTGCACTCAGAAAGGAAGGGCCACATAAGGACCCAGTGAGAAGGTAGCTCCCTACAAAACGGGAGGTCTCTGAAGAATCCAAGCTTGCCAACACCTTGATCTTGGATGTCTAGCTTCTATTGCTCTGACAAAATAGTTGTTTTCTGTTGTTTAAACCACTCAGTCTATGGCATATTGTTATGGGGTCCCTAGCAGAGTAACATATATGATAAACATAAAAATTTCACACCAAAGGCCTATTAATGGCAGTTTGTACTACCTGATGCATCATGTTCAGCTTTGGACAAAACATAACTAGTCATGGTTAAATTAAAAAAAGAAAAAAAGACATAATTTGAAGATACAAAGTATTATAAACATACTCAAATATAGTGGACAATTTGGCATTATCACACTGGATATTTAAGATAATAATTAATATGCTCAGGGCTGTAATGGGGAAAAAGTGAATAAACACCAAGAACAGATGGGTAACCCATGAACAGAGATTGAAACTCTAAAATAGAATCAAAAAGAAATGCTAAAAATAAAAAACACTTGTTACAGAAATGAGGAATGCCTTTGATGGGCTCACCAGTAAACTGGGCTTAGCCAGGAAAAGAATAAGTGAGCTTAAAAGTATGTTAATAATAAAAACCTTCCAAGCCAAAATTCAAAGAGAAAAAAATATAAAAAAGGGAATATTCAAAACCTGTGGGGTGGTTACAAATGGTGCATCATACACACAATGGGAGTGTCAGATAAAAAAAGAAAAAAATACAGAAAAAATATTTAAGTGATAATGACTGAGCATTTTCCAAAATTAATGACAGCCAGATGAAGGAAACTCAAAGAAACAAGCAGGATGAATTCCAAAAATCAACACCTAGTTATATCATATCTCAAATGCAAAAATAAAAAATAAAAATAAAACCAAATATAAAAAAACAAAAACCACAGCAAATGATAAAATATTACATATAGAGAAAAAAGATAAGAATCACATGGGATTTCTGCTTACAAACTGTGCAAACAAAAAGTAGGTGGAATGAAATATTTAAAGTAATAAAAGAAAAAAGTCAACCTAGATGTCTGTCTCCAGAAGATTTATCCTTCAGAATTGAAGAAACAATAAAGACTTTCTCAGACAGAAATTGAAAGAAAATGTTACTAGTAGACTTGACTTGTTAAGAAATGTTAAAGTAAGTTTTTCAGAGAGAAGGTAATATAGTTTGGATATTTGTCCCCACAGAAATTTCATGTTGAATTATAATCTTGAATTCTTGAGGTGGGGACCATAATGACCCAAACACCTCCCCGGTAAATGAATAGGAAGAGACCCTGGTGGGAGGTGTTTGGGTCTCAATGGCAGATCCCTCAGAGCTTGATGCTATCTTCATGATAGTGAGAAAGTTCTCAAGAGATCTGGTCATTTAAAAGTGTGTGGCACCTCTACCTCCTCTCTCTCTCTTCTTGCTTCTGTTCTTGCCATGTGATATGCCTGCTCCCCCTTTGCCTTCCAGCATGATTGCAAGCTTCCTCAGGTTTCCACAGAAGCAAATAACATTATGCTTCCTGTACAGCCTACAGGGCTACAAGCCAATAAAACCTCTTTTCTTTTACATTACCCCATTTCAAGTATTTTTTTTTATAACAATGCAAGAATGGACTAATACAGAAGGAAAATAACAGAGGTCAGAAACTTGGTTCTACTTAAAGAAAGAAACAGCGTTTGAAAAGAAACAAACAAATAAATAAAGGTGAAATAAAATCTTTTATCTTTCTCATTTTTTATTGAGTTAATAGATCACAGTCCAAAGTAATAATAGTAAGTGTATTTGGTAAAATGAGTAAGTAAAATGAATACCAAGAATATTATAAGGTATAAGAGAGAAGAAATGAGACTGCCTTGTTATATGGTTCCTGCACTATTTGTGAAGTTGTATAGAACTGTTTGAAATTAGTTGTAAAAGTATACTAAATCCTAGAGCAAACATTTAAAATTTTAAAAAGTATAATTGATGGAAAAAGTGGAGATGAAATGAAATGTCATAAAACCAGAGAAGACAGATAAAGAGGGAAAGACTCTTTTTTAGAAATGAAGGCTATAAAGTGAAAACATTAAAACATATGTTAAGTATCAAACCACCTGTATCAATAAACATTTTAAATGTCAATTTAAATGTTTAAATGTTTAAATATCCATTTAAAGTGATTATTTATATACACCAGTAAAAATGCCAATTAAAATATGCCAACAAAATACAGAGACTGACAGAATAATTAAAAAAAGAAAACACTATGGGATGTCTATAAGAAATCCACTTTAAATATAAAGGCACAAATTTAAAATAAATGAATGGAGAAAGATTTGACATGCTATTACAAATCAAAAGAAAGTTAGAGAAACTATATTAATTTCAGACAATGGTGATTTCAGAGCAAAAACATTTTCACGGGATTAGAGGGGCATTACATAATGATAAATGGATTCATTCTCAAAAAAAATCCGTTACTATTCTTAATATGTATGCACGTAATGACAGAGCATCAAAATATATGAGGCAAAAATGTTCAAAGACAGACATCCATTATTACAGTTGGAAACTTCAACATAACTCTACCAATAATTGACAAGAATCAGTAAGGACATAGTTTTACTGAACAACATTGTACATCAACTGGATCTAATTAACATCTACAGAATACTTCTCTGAACAGCAGCAAAATGCACATTGTTCTCATATGGAATATTCACTAAGGTAGACCACATTCTGGGTTAACAGAAATCATGCAAAGTATGTCCTCAGATTACTATAAAGTTAAACTGGAAATAGATAACAGACAGATTGCTGGAAAACTTCAAAATACTTAGAGATTAAATACCACAGCTTTCTAAATAATATGTGGGTCAAGAATGAAGTCTCAAAAAAAATTAAAAATATTTTAACTGAATAAACAAACACAAATGCAACTTGTGATAACTTATGAGATGCAGCAAATGCAATGCTAGTTAGAAATTTAAATAACTACATATACTGGAAAAGAAGAAAGGCTAAAATCAATAACCTAAATGCTCCTTTAATAACATTTAGGAAGTAAAAGCAATGTAAATTTAAGCAGAATTAAATAAATAAAAATTAGAGAAGACATTACTGAAAATAAAAATAGGAACCTAATAGAGAAAATAAATAAAACCAAGAGTTTGTTCTTTCAGATGATCAGTAAGATTAGTAAATTTCTAGCAAGGCTAACCAAGATAAAACAAGAAAGAGAAAAGATATAAATAACTGGTATCAGGAAGAGAGAAGGAACCTCATTACTGACCTCATAAACATTAAAATAATAATAAAGAAACAAAGTACCCTATGTCCACAAATCATTTAACTTATATAAAATGAACAAATTTTTTCAAACACAATTTTTTTTTAAATTTAAACAAGGAGAAATGGATTCTCTAAATATTATAATATCTATTTTTTAAAAATAATCAAATAATAATCTTCCAAAGCAGAAAGCATCAGAGGCAGCTGGTTTCACTGGCAAATTCTGACAATCATTCGAGAAGGAAATTATACAGATTCTATACACTCAGTTCCATAAAATGGAAACAAAGAGAATACTTCCTAACTCATTTTATGACACCAGCATTAAATTAATACATAAATTATAAAAATACATTAAAGGAAAGAAACACTACAAGTAAATATCTCTTATGAACATACATGCATAAATCTTCAACAAAATACTAGCAAATTGATAGAATTATAAGCATAGTCAAGTGTGATTTATCCCAGAAATTTTCAAAAAAAACCTGGTTCTACATTTGAAAATCAGTTATTATAAACTATCATGTCAACAGGATAAAGAATTACTCGCCGGGCGCGGTGGCTCAAGCCTGTAATCCCAGCGCTTTGGGAGGCTGAGGCGGGTGGATCACGAGGTCAAGAGATAGAGACCATTCTGGTCAACATGGTGAAACCCCGTCTCTACTAAAAATACAAAAAAATACCTGGGAATGGTTGTGCGTGCCTGTTATCCCAGCTACTCAGGAGGCTGAGGCAGGAGAATTGCCTGAACCCAGGAGGCGGAGGTTGCAGTGAGCCGAGATCGCGCCATTGCACTCCAGCCTGGGTAACA
>NW_016107461.1:2981989-3087261 GCF_001604975.1 Cebus imitator | reverse complement strand
ATATAAGAAAAACTACAAAAGTCCATTCAAAGAAATCAAAGAGTCTAAACAAATGGAGATATATTCCATGTTCATAGACAAGAAGGCTAATTTTTAAGATGTTACCTCTTCCAACCTGTTGTTGGATTGTGTTGATCTATAGAGTCAACACAATCCCAATAAAAATTTAAGCAGGTAATTTTGTGGCTATGGAAAAATGAATTATAAAGTTTATGTTAAAAAACAAAAGACCCAGAATACCCAACACAGTCCTGAAGAACAAAGCTCAATGTTTAATTTCACCTGAATTCAAGATTTACATGTTAATAATATACTATGAAAGTATTACTTTGTCAAATTGAGGTCCAGAAATGTCATTTAATGAATTATAATTATTACTCCCAAAAGTCACAGGATATCAGCAGCAGGGTATGGAATAGAAAGGTCATTCTGAATGCCCCATGCTATATGATATGGCTCCTTAAAAAAATCTCTGGACCTTCCATTTTATCTTATTAAATAAGATAAAATAAATTGTGATGGGTGAAAAAATATACAAAGAAAAAAATAACAAAAATTTAAAATAAAAGGCAAAATCTAAGTGATCTTGGAACTGACAATGCATTTTAGGTGTGTAACACCAAAAGCATGACCTGTGAAAGAAAATAATAAGTTAGATTTTATTAAAATTTAAAACATCTGACCTTAAAAGACTCCATTAAGAAAATAAAAAGACAAGGCTCAAGCTGGGAGAAAATATTTAAAACATATATCTCATAGAAGACTTACATCCAAATATACAAATAATTCATAAAACTTAAAAAACAAGAGGTCAAGAGATCGAGACCATCCTGGTCAACATGGTGAAACCCCGTCTCTACTAAAAATACAAAAAATTAGCTGGGCATGGTGGCGCGTGCCTGTAATCCCAGCGACTCAGGAGGCTGGGGCAGGAGAATTGCCTGAACCCGGGAGGCGGAGGTTGTGGTGAGCCTAGATCGCGCCATTGCACTCCAGCCTGCGTAACAAGAGCGAAACTCCGTCTCAAAACAAAAAACAAACAAACAAACAAAAAAAACAGCCTAATTTTAAAATGGGCAAAGCTCTGAACAGAAATCTCACCAGAGAAGATACAGAGACACAAAATAATCACATGAAAAAATGCTCAATGTTAGGGAATTTAAAAATTAAAACAACAATGTGATACCACGAGATACATTTTGAAATGACAGAAACCCATTGCAACTCTAACATTCCTGGTGGAAATAAAAAATGCTACAGTAATCTTGTGAGGTGCTTTGGCAAGTTGCTACAAGACTAAAATCTAGTTTTGCCATATGACCCAGCATTCTTGTTTTGGGCATTCACCCAAAAGAGTTGAAAACTTATGTCCACTCAAAACTGTATTTATAGGAACTTTATTAATAATTGCACATTAGTATTTATAGAAACTTTATTAATAATTGCCCAAACTGGAATCTACCAAGATGCCCTTAAATAGTCAAATGGAAAAACAAACTCTGATACATCTATACAATAAAATATTATTCATTGCTAAAAATAAATAAGCTACCTACCAATCCACAAAAAGACATGGACAAGACTTAAGTGTATTTATTAGATAAAGAAGTCAGTATTGAGTGTATACTCTATTACTCCAACTAGATGATGTTCTGGGAAAAGAAAAACTATAGGGAAAATTAAAAAATGAGTAGTTTCCAGGGTTTAAGGTCAGCAAAGATAGGGATGAACAAGTCAAACCATTCTGTCTGATATCATGTGGTAAATATATGCCATTAAGCCTTGGTCAAAATTCATAGAACTGTACAACCCTAAGAGAGAACCTTGATGTATACTGTGGACTCTAGTTAATAAAAATTTACCAATAATTGATATTGGTTTATCAATTACAACATATATACTACACTGATGGAAAGTGTTAATAATAGGGGAATCTGTCATGGAATGAGGGGAGAGTGAAAAATGGAAAAGTATATACAAATGTTCTATAGTATCTGTTCTGTGAACCTAAAATTGCACTGACTAAATTTATTAAATTTCAAACAAAGAAAGCATTGAAGGCAGGAGGGCTGAAAGGTCCTAGCACATCCAAAGTTCAGAGTGAAGAATCAGATTCCCAGAAGAGCAGGACCAAATATAGGCTACAGAGAAATAAGAATTCAGAGATCCTCAAAGACATAGTTACTTTCCTCAAGAGAAGAGTGATTACAAATAAATAAGACATTTACATTTTATATATATTGGCCCATTTAATTATCCCAACAATCCTCTGAGGTGGTATATTTCTGATTTCTTAGTTCATTATTCTAAGGCGAATATCAATTCGCTTAATCAAATGAAAAATAGTGGATCTAGAAACAGAAATACCATATGACCCAGCAATCCCAATCCTGGGTATATACCCAAAGGATTATAAATTGTTCTATTATAAAGACACATGCACATGTATACTCATTGTGGCACTGTTTACAACAGCAAAGACCTGGAACCAACCCAAATGCCCATCAATGATAGACTGATAAAGAAAATGTGGCACATATACACCATGAAATACTATGCAGCCATAAGAAAGGATGAGTTCACATCCTTTGCAGGGACACGGATGAAGCTGGAAACCATCATTCTCAGCAAACACACAAGAACAGAAAACCAAACATCACGTGTTCTCATTTGAAGTGGATGTTGAACAATAAGGACACGTGGACACAGGGAGGGGAACACCACAACACCTAGAGCCTGTTGGGGGATGGGGGGGGCTGAGGAGGGATAGCAGGGAGTGGGGGAATTGAGGAGGGATAACATTAGGAGAAATACCTAATGTAGATGATGGGGGGATGGATGCAACAAACCGTGATGGCATGTGTAATACCAATGTAACAATCCTTCACAATCTGAACATGTACCCCAGAATTTAAAGTATAATTAAAAAAAAATTAAAAATAAAAAAACAAATAAAATTTTTAAAAAAGAAAAATAGCAGTGAAGAAAGAACTTATAGCTACATCCTGGGACCTAGCAACTGTGTACAAATGGAGATAATAGTCTATGTACATATAAATGGTTTATTTTCTACTAAAAGATATATGCATATATTTATGTATGTGTATGCATATGTGCATGTATATGTACATGTGTATGTGACCCTGTATGTGTCGATATATTGCACATCATTTTTTTCTAGAGGAGGGCAAGTAATAATCCTGGCTCTTTCTGGAAGCAGATTCCTTAATTGGCTCTATTTATTTATTTATTTTCATATTTCTGAAGAGAATCATGTCCCTGAGTGGGCCTGGAGGGGACTAAATAAAATGGGTTTGGATAAAGTTAAAATAGTTTGTGTGAAAAAATGTCAAGAATTTTGTCTATTAAGTCAGGAATCCTGGGGTGAAGGATAAGGAATCTCGAATGCAGAGCAGAATTGAGCAAGGCAGGTACATGTGAATGAAAGATTCCGGGTGTGGGCCAGAGTAGAGCGAGTTGACAGTGAGAAGAAGATCAGGATCAAGAACTCAGCAGTTTCAGAGGTCTTTATCAACTGTGACCCATTCCCCTCCAACACACACTAGAATGCCAGTAGAATGTAAAGACAGAGTGGGGGCACGGAGCAGCCTGCAGAACATGGTGTGGAAGCTGAGGACGCTTCATTCTGATATGGAAGGAATGGTTATTCAACAAAGATAAAGAAACTAAGAATCATTCATGTGGCGTACTCCTGACTTCCAAATTTACTGAAAGCATTTTAGTTTTATCTGCTTCAAGAGATAAACAGAAGTATTTCCTTAAGTGATCTTTAAATAAAGCCAATGATTTAATTCACCTTTTACAAACAGCATTTAATAAACAACCCTGAGAAAACACATACACAGAGTGAGTTTAAAGGTTTCAGTCATGTACATATATAACCATAACAATATGTTTATCTGCCTTTTCTGTACCTTGCATAATACACTGAGAATGTAAACTTAATAGGGACACCAATTGTTCTTTTGTTCACTGCTTTATTCGCAATATCTAGAACTGTATGTGATACAGAGATGATGTTAAATAAATACCCATTAAATGATTCTATGTTTTATGTTGCTTCTTTACTCTTGAGTACATATTTCAAACAAACACAATCTCTTAGCAACGTCACTTTTTTCCTCATTGAAGTCCTAATTTCTCATGTAGGGACTAGAAATCCAAACCATATATTTTTAGCTCTTATAAATTGAAAAGGTTCAAATCAAACTGGAGTTGACATATTTGCTAACAAATCACAAGGCAGGATGGAATTAATCACAATCGCTCCAAAGTTGTATTGTTTTATACTTTAGCACATGTTCAAACATACTTTTGCTGAAAAGAGTCAAAAGAGAAATTACTTAAAAAATCAGAGATCAGGATTTCATAACCCAACATACAATGAAACACATATGCTGGCTAAAAGTTTCCATTTTGTCTCCTCACTTTGACTCCTATGATCACATTGAACATGATAGAGTAAATTAGATACATCAGTATTTTGCTTGGTGTTTAACTAATGGTGCCTCTAATTTTGTTAAAATCACTTTGAGAGAGAAATGTTTGCAAACACAAAGTGCCATGTGTGAAAGTCATTTTCTTTTGCCTACTTTTTGAAGTTGTTGTTAGGTCACAATTCAGTTGAAGATTGGCAAGGGAATAACAGATGGTGGAGAAGCCAGAGGAGCTCCATAATGAGATTAGACTTCACCAACAATTATTTTCTAAGTACTAAAAACACTTTACACATGTGCAGTGCTTTCTAGCTTTTGATGTCCTTTAGCATTTGATCCTTGTAACTCAGTAAGTGCAGTAGAGCACATTTTACCAACCAATATTACAAATGCAAAAATATACTCAGTGAAGTTAACTGATGCACCCAGTATCACAGTGAAAAGTGGCAAAGACAGAGTTAGAACTCACCTCTTTTACTTCCATGAATAAGAACATTTTTAGCTGAATTTCATTTATCTGGAATTTTATATTATTGTTATTTTATGTAAAATAGTCTTATTTAATATACATACCCTGATTACAATCTCAAGCAGGAGGCAATGAAACAGCCATGGACATTTGGAATGATAACAACAATAAAACTAATAGTATAAATAAGATTAACGTTTATTAATACTAGGCACAACATGAAGCATTTTATGTGATTACATTATGTAATTTTCTCAACATTATCATCAGGCAGATGCTACTTAATACATAAAGACACTTAGGTTCAAAGACCATAAATGTCTTTAAGGAAGGTCACAAAGCTTCTTTCAATGTTGACCTTGGTCTTGAATTTAGACCAGAGACTAAGTCTTAGCCACCAGGTAATTCTATCTCCTGAATCTGACTTTTAACTAGATCATACCTCTTTGTCATAATTTCATATATATGAGTATGATTATAAACCCTACTTGCTAAGAACATTAAATTTTGAATAAGAAAATGAATATAAAATTTATTTACAAACTGCAAATATAAAAAAGTTATTGTTGGTTAAAATTCATTTCTTGTGATCTTGTCCAATAATGCTTTTTTCTTTTCTCTTGGTATACCTCCTTTTTAGTCTCTAGTTGGTTTCTTGACCATACTAGTGACTGTTAAGTGATGTGATTGGGTTTCATGAGTTCCTGTGCGTTTTCCTCTTCCGTGACCACAGTTGCCAGTCAGGCATCTTGTGTATGGCTGATCACTGAGGGATAAGCGAGTTAGGAATTCATGAATGTAAATCCATCATCGCCAATTGGAAGAAATTTAGTGGTGTATGCTGTATTGACAGTGGGCTGTTAACATTATATTTATGTATGAAGGATAGCATCTTATTCGATGTTTTATATTTTCCTATCAAGTTTTTCTTTAATAACTCTGAAACTTTAGTACTTGGGCATTGTACTCCGTGAAATGTGAAAATCTCCATCAGTGCTTTTTGTTAAAAGAACCTACACATTCAAGTTAAATATGGTTAGCTGTCATCAGCTTCTAATTGTGGAGCTGGAGTCTTCAGTAAAATTGGACAGTGGAACAAATCACATAAGGCATTTTACTCTTTTTTTCCATTTTGGCTCTGAATCTTTGTTGACAGGCTGACTTACATTAGTTTTATGCTCTCAGAAAAATGTGGCCCTATTTGCATTTGTTGCTATTTTCTTTTTTTCTTGCTACCACGCAGAAGTTTACCTAGCAATAAAATGAAGACATATCATAAAATGCCTGTTTCATAAAAATGTTAACAACTGGCACTGAAGGCTAAAACAAGTGACAAGGCAAAGCCCAATCAACATACAACTGAACAAACGTCTTATCTTCTTGTCATCGTGCACTAATTTGCTTCTTTGTCTTTTTTCTTCCTGCAAGTTTAGTAACTGTTACCTTGTGGCAACACACACGTTGGTGATCAGCTAATTTACATCTCGTGTTGTATACAGAATTTAGTGGCTGCCCATAATTTTTATAGTAGCCAAACTAGAGATTTTTCACTTATCTTCTAAAAACTAATCATGTGTTCTTTAAAGCAATATGGTTTTGTTTTATGAATTTTCTGTAAGAAAAAATAAAAAAGAAACAGAGCTGTGAAATTTGCCATTAATCATGAAAAATTACATGAGGGAAAGAAAATAGGATTTTGAAAATTTTGGTGTTAGCATTAGATAATGTGCACAGAAAAGAGGATACTAGGGTCTAAAGATCTCATCTTTATGTGACGTTTAAACAGGCAACGATTCAATACTTGCCCAATGGGAATCCTATTGTCTGAAACTCCTCTGGATTTCTTATTCAATTTAATTACAGGTGAAATTAATAATTTCAAATTTATTTAAAATTTGAAAAATGAGGAGCTCATGGAAGCTTGTCAGTTTAATTGAACACATCACTATTTCAAACATGCAGTAAAAAATAAACAGAATATTATTCAGATACTCATTTAAATAGACATTTTCAAAGAAATACACATTTATTTCTGAAAATCAGTTTGACTTATGCCTGCTTTTATGCACATTCAGCATACGTATCTTCAATAGCTATTAATGTGCTTATTTGATGAAGTATAGTGAGTTTTTTCCCCTCTAGATTACATGGGAATGATTCTTTGCTTATATTGGGGAAAAGATGAAAAGGATCTTAGGTATATATGAAGCGCTTTTTATTAAAATAAGTTTTATTTAAACTATTTCTGGTCACATAACAATTTTATATTATCTTTTCTTAATACTGAAATTTCAACATTCTATATCCTTCAGCTCTTTGTTTCTTTCTAATCAGATTATTTATTTCCCGCCCCCCCCCACCCCTGCCTTATTTCCATTTTTCTTTCCTTTTTATTTGTGGCCTTCCTTTAAGGCAACCTGCCTATACTTGCAATATAGATAAAACTTTAGCATTATGCAAATAGGGAGCTCAGCAACTTTCAAGATATTTGTATTATTTTATGCCGTGGACACTAAATATTTGTAAAGTTAGGTTTTCTGTGCTTTGTTTTGTTTTGTTTTGAGACAGAGTCTTGCTCTGTCACCCAGGCTAGAGTGCAGCGGCATGATCTTGGTTCATTGCAACCCCCATCTCCCGGATTCAAGTGATTCTCCTGCCTCAGCCTCTACAGTAGCTGGGACTACAGCCCTGCACCACCACACCCAGCTAATTTTTGTATTTTTTAATAGAGATGGGGTTTTGCTATATCGGCCAGGCTGCTCTTGAACTCCCGGCCTCAAGTGATCTGCCTGTCTCGGCCTCCCAAAGTGCTGTGATTACAGGTGTGAGCCACTGCGCCCAGCCAATATTTGTGAAGATTTTTGTCCTTCAGTAATAACATTTGAATACTCTTATCTATTGGGTTGAATACAAGTTAAGCTGTTACCACCAGGAGATTCCGGAATATTGTGCTGACATATGGGAGAAAAATATTTCACTCTATTGTGATCGTCTAAATTGGGCAGGCCCTTCTGAGGGAACAATTGTGCCATCTTCACTACCAGATTTCCAGTGTTGCTTTGGGCCTTGTCATTCCTCAAGCAGTGGGAAGGGAAGAGTAATCCACTGAAAACAGCTTTGTTTTTAAACTGATAACACACTGAAGTTGCTTACAACATTTTCCTGACATTATCAGCCTAAACATACACACAAAGGCCACATCTGCCTACAAGTCAGATTAGAAAATACAGCCCCTCAGTGGATCAACATATGCCCAGCAAAAATTCAAGAATGTCACTACAAAGAGGAGAAAGAAGAGAATAGGTACAAAGCAACAGTTCGTAGCAGTCTTCACCACTGATAACTGTTAAATTCTTCAGAGTTTGATAAAATGACCACTTATTTGTTTATAACGCTCCATTACTCAAAGTGCCATCATTTAATGTGTATGAAGAATAGTTGTAAACACATGATTCTTTAAAATTGTTTTCATAGTGAGAAAGAGGAATGAAAGCTCATTTTTGTTTCTTTCTTTCTTTTATTTCTGTTATGCTTTACACTCTTAAAATGTAAGTAATCTGGTATCCTCAAAAGTGCTAATGGTATTGCCACATAAATTTTAATCTATTTCCCAGTGAACCAGCATTAAATTCACAGGCAGCCTGGAAAAAATTAAGACCAATTAGTTTTGAGTTTATATCTGAACACAGATCTACTGGAGAAGTTATAAGAACTATTATCAAAATGTCATTTGGAGTAGTGTAGTATTTAATATGGTTTTATTAATATTATAAAATTGTTATTACATTATTTATATTCCTGTTTGAGCAGAGATAAATGACAAATTTAAAACTGATCTCTAGGCAAAACCAAAATTGTCAAAGACAAACTATCACTACTGGTTAATTTTTCAACAAAGAAGATAAAATTCATATTTAGAAAACCACAAAAAACTTAGCTTCTTTTTGGAGTATTATCATCTCTTCAATGTTTGCTCAAAATGACATTCCAGTTACATGCTATACATTTTCCAATGTTTCAAATGTGAATATTTTAGGATATATATCTATTGAAGTATTTACTTTTCATTTTGTCCACCTCGTTGTTGTTGTTGTTGTTGTTGTTTTAATTTTTATTTATTTTTTGGAAGGGAGAGAGTTTCACTGTTGCTGCCCAGGTTGGAGTGCAATGATATGGTCTTGGCTCAGCTCAACCTCTTCCTCCTGGGTTCAAGTGATTCTCCTGCCTCAGTCTCTCAAGTAGCTGGGATTATGGGCACCCACCAGCATGCTCAGCTGATTTTTGTATTTTTAGTAGAGCCAGGGTTTCACCATGTTGGCCAGGTTGGTCCCAAATGCATGACCTCAGGTTATCCACCTGCGTTGGCCTCCCAAAGTGCTGGGATTACAGGTGTGAGCCACTGCGCCCAGTCCATCTCCTTGTTTGTTAAGCTATAAGTCATGCTAGAATTCACAAAAGAAAACAGCTGCATAGAGTTGTTAATAATGTATATACCCATTCATTCAAAATAGTGGTTAGCAGTTGCAAAATATATACTTTTCTCTATTAGTGATAACTTGCAAAGCAAGACACTTCATTAAAATTTTTTCCAAACAGCTGTGTTTCAAAATTCTGATATATCAGGTATGTCTCAGATTTATATACAATTATCAAAAAAAAAGAAATAGAATCTTGAGATTTTCTGTGACTATCTTTTTCAAAAAATGAGAGTTGTCTTTTATGTGCAAATTACTTAAAATATTAAATTAGTGAACCACCTATTTTATTACTCAAAATAGTAAGCCCCTGAAGGGGGGATGATTTTATTCACACTTGCATCCACAAAGCACAATTCTTAGCACATAGTAGGCACTTACTATTTGTTAAATCAATATTACTCAAAATAATAAAATAATATTATTCAAAATGATAAGTCCCTATCTAGGGGATTAATAATTTAAAAAAATCAACATTTAGATTAAATTATTATGAATTATAAACCTGTAATTATAATTATATAACCATAATTAATTTAATCATAGGGTAATGATAATTATAATTATAGGGGTTTATAATTAATAACAATTGTATCTAAATGTTGATTTTTTTAATAAGGAAAACATTTCAAAAGAAATATTAACATTTATAGTATTTCTTTTTGAACTCAATAATAGAATAAAAATAAAGCATTTTTTCCAATTATTGTTTTCTTGAAAACAGAAAAATGAAAAGAATATATAGATGGTCTTTTCTTTTTTTTTTTTTTTTAGTGCAAACATGGCATCTCTAGCAGAGAAGAGAGAAGGAATTCCCCATAATTTCTCAAAATTGTCACTGTGTCTTCACTGAGTCTGATGCTCCAGTGATACCAAGCATTGCAGGTACTGGGGCATGCTTCATCCCTACTGACATGTACTAAGGCATCCTGAATTTAACATGTCCAAAAGAAATCTTATTTCTCAGTAGCAATTCTATCACCCCAGTAAATGGAAATATGTTTCCATTGCTTAGGCCCTGAAATTTGGGATCAATTTTGAATACTTTCTTTCTTTCTCTAGGTTAGTTACATAATCCTGTTGATACTGCCTTCAAAATGCATTCAGAATCTGATGGACTCTCACTTTTAAATGCTACTATCCCTGTTCTATGCATCAATATCTGTCATGTAGATCACTGTGAAAACTCCATGTCTTGTTTCCCTGTTTCCATTCCTGCCTTCTGCAATCATATCATACACCATCTAGATTTCTTTAAAACTTAACGGTATATCTTTATTCAAAATCCTCTAGTCAACATAAAATTTAAAGTTCTTACCATGTTGAAAGGCTATATGTTGTTTCTTCCACGTCCCTTCATTCTGATTTCGGGCCTTAACTCTCTCCCTCTAAATCACCACATATCAGCCATACTGGACTCTTTGCTGTTTCTCAAACAAATTAGCTACTGCTTCAGAATCTTTGGCCTTGCTATTTCTTCTTCTTGAACAGTTATTCCACCCTACTTGGTTTCTCACTTCTCCCAGGTCTTTACTCAAATGTTATTAGTGGACTGGTTTTCTAAAAAGGTTCTGCCTCCCCAGCCCTCTCTATCCTTATGCTCTGCTTTGTTTTTTAAACAAAATCAATCACTACTTGAGATATTATACTTATTAGTTTATTTATTTTATTTTTATAACATATACATTTTATAAAAACATATGTTTTCTGTTTTGTTCAGTAAAACATCTGCAAGGTCTGGCATTCTAAAACCATTTGCTGAATGAATGAAGAAATAAAGGAATGCACTATGCCCAGAAAGCTGTTTTGGATTTTTGTGTCTCTCTGACAACTTTTCCTGCTGCCCCGAAGTCTTGTCTTCTCCTGGATGCTGGCTATCTAGTGAAGAAATCTTCAATTACCTTACTGGAGAGTTTAGAATACTATCCTTTTTCCTAGAGATTTTCTGTCACTCTCCTCAGATCAAACTACTCACCCCTTTCTCTGCTCATCTGCTGTAACCTCTGCATGCTTCTTTCATATTTCCCGGGACACTTATGTGTCTACAATACTTTGTATGTCCAAAAGCATCTCGTGGACAGGAGGTGATGTTATTAGCACAATTCTTGGCACACAGTAGGCACTTATTGACTATTTTTTAAATCAATGCATACACAGAAATAAGCAACATACGTCTAATAGTCTCCTCTTGATATATGAATGAAAACCAAAGCTAAAGATTTCTATGAGTTAACTTTATTTTTATTACTCTAATAACTTATTTAATAATAATAATGCCAATGACCTATGCATACTTGCTCTTCGCTGGCATTGTTGTAATTTAATAAGCAGTAGTAATTCATTTGTTCAATCTTCTGAGTTTATGAACTGTTATTTGAATTTTATACAAGAGCGAACAAGGCACTGAGATGTTAAGCAGCTGTCTCACTCACTTCTAAGAACAGATTCAGGTCATCTGCCTCCAGAGCCTCTGCTCTGTGTCATTAGTTCACTATACAGTCTTCCTCACTATATAAGACTAATTTCTTTTTCTCCCCCTAGATACATTAAGAGAATAGGTTTTGACAGAGGTCAGTGTTGATTGATTACCAAAATAAATCTCAGAGAAACTTCCACAAGCATCTTATGATATAAATCTATTTCTGAGGTTACAGTTTTTCACCAAAATTATTGGCCTTTATTGGTTTCAGTATGTGTTTGTATCTTACCAAGGCATATTCTGTATAGGTGGTTTTCTAATTAATTTTAAATCCATTATTTTGTGTAATTTATATATATATATATATATATATATATAAATTATACACACACATATATAATTTCATAGTTAATTTTTACCTATATCCTAAAACAAGAATTAACAGATATCATTGACAGTGCCTCTCACAGGAAAGTTGTCAGTTTTATTTTCCATGAAATATTTAAGAAGCATGTATACTAACCCATAGGAAAATTCCTCACACATTCATCAATAAGTATAACCTGGCTTATTGCATTAAATTGCACTAAATTTGATAAAACTGGGGAGTAGCTATTTAAATAATTTTCTTAAATTTAGAAATGGGGACCCTATTGTGTTAAATCTCTTGCTATTATCGTCTTAAGCATTTAATGATTCCCTTAATGATTAGCACTACTATTTTAGAGGACAGTTGCTAACAGAGATGGTGGCAGTTTTTATTAAAAAAAAACTAAAATGAATTTATAGAAAAATTATTTGATTTAGAGGGTAAGATTAGTAATCTGGGTATATACACACACATATATATAAACCTATATATATATATATATAATATACATGTATATATAAATACATATATTTAATCTGAAAATGATTAATTATATTTCTATACTAAGCAATCAATATTTAGTAACTATAACTTCTGTACTGCTATCTTTTCAACTGCTTTACGTGAAAAATTTTAAATATATACAAATATAGAAACTATGATAACAAAAAAACCCATGTACCATCTGTCCTTATCAACCCATGACTAATTTTCTTTGCCTACACCTTTTGCTAATTCCTGCTACTTCTTGTTTGTTTTGCAAATCATATTACTTTCCTTTTAATGTTTCAGTGTATCTCTCTAAATAATTAGCATTCATCTTGAAACATAACCATATTTTTATGACAATATTTAACTTAAGAATAATGTTTAATATTGTGATATAATCAATTAGTATTCAAATTCCCTGATGGTCTCAAATATTTTTATAGAATGTTTATTAGAATCAAGATACAAATAAGATCCATATGTTACAATTGGTTAAAATAAAACTTCTCCTATAATTTCTAAACCTCCCTCCTCTAAACTAAACTTTTTTTTTTCTTAATGTTTATTTGCTGAGGAAACAGGCCATTTGTTCTATATAATTTCCCAGAATATGGAATTTGCTAATTGTATCCCTTTGGTAACATTTAACTTCTATTCTGTTTTCTCTATTTCTTATAAATCGGTAGTTAGATCTGGAGGCTTGATCATATTCTGGTTTGGAATTTGGCAATAATAATTTAAAAGTGTAATGGTATACTTCTATACATAATACAGTGAGTTTCAGAAAGTAGAATGACTCCTCTACCTATGTGTCCTTGCTTGCTAGATTATTCTGAGATTGCATTAAATCCATTTATTGTTACCTTAGTGAAAATATGAAATTTGTATTGTTTTCTTGAAAATTGATCGACATATACTAAATTATGTAAATTTTCTAGAAAACTGTCCAATATAAATTATTAGGACTTTTTCCTTAATTCACCTATTATAATTGATTTTTAATTGACTTTTTTTATTTCATTAGTAGTCAACAAATCTTTACAACAGCAGAAACATACTTAAAAATGGCTTTGATTCTTAATTTAATGACTTCAATTACCATAAGAGAACTGTTGAAATACCTGGGACCTGCAGGATACACTGACTGTGATTGTTTGCCATTTAATTTTCTTTACAGTTTCTGCTCAAAGCCATTATGAATATCTAGATGCATGTGTGCTGAGTTTTCAACATGTTCAGGACATAGTTCATCTCTATTACTGAGCTTGGATTTCCTCTCCTTTCAGATTAGTAATCATCAAAGGCTTAATTTATTTTGAAATTCAAAAAAAAACATGTATATCTTCTTGTTAATAATTCTACTCTGAGAAATCCAAAACTGTACGTGATCACCAAACTCTATAAAATAATTATGTATCGTCACTTTAGAGTTTTTCGTAAGTGCTATCAATTGCCAGTTCTTAATGGACTTTGGTGATTTTCATGGTTTATTCAATGTGGCAATCAGAATCAAACTAAATACTCTTTTGTCTTTTAGTTCATATTTACCAATGTGAAATTCTACTTAGAATATACTCTCTCTAATAGCACAAAGTGCTACATCAGATATTGGGCAAAGGTAAGCAGAACTGCTATTTGAAAGCCTAAAAATCAAAGACAGAAACAGAGAGACAGAGAGCATATATAGGATAGAATGTAGATATACCTACACAGGATGAAAGATAGGGACAGGAAAACATCCAATTTACATGTGAACGGAGTTTAAGAAATGTAGCCTATAGGCCATAAAATTAAAGAGAGGCTTGATGCACATAAATACATTAATATACAAAAAAACTGGGATGAAATCAGAAGAAAATGAAAATGAAGTAAATCTGCTGTATAGATGGCCTAACAGTCCTTCCCTGGGTTTTTTCGCTTGCTGGTTTGTGCACCTGCAGCCCTTTGATTTTCCAAACCTGAAATGTGCTTCCGCGAACAGATTTAGGCTCCCAAGTCTCTCACTCACCTTGATCTACTATATTAAGTAAAGGAGCTCTAATTTTTCAGGAAACAACAACAACAACAACAACAAAAAAAAAATTATCTGACTCTAATTTTTTGACCCAGTTCTGCAGAGATTTTATACCATAATCTTAGTTCTTGCATTTTCCCCAATGTGTGGTAGGCACTCTCTATTTCTTTGTCTAATGTCAGTTATTTTATATATCTGGGGCACCAGGGCTCTGCCTGCCCCTGTGATCGACACCGGCTAATCAGCAAATCCTAATATACGAACACTGCCTGTTTCTTCTCTCCATCTTCTCTTCTCTTTTTGTATAATTTTAATATCATATAGTCCTAAATCTCTAGTCAACACAGAAAATCCCTTGTTTGTGCCTCTCTGATGCCACATGCTGTTGCCAGTTGTTTTAAATGCTTTATCCTGATTGCCAGACCAGTTTCTACCTGCAGTTACATATCTGCCTTCAAAGACTTGCTCTATTCCACTATTCATCTGGGCCCAGTCTGAGAATGTCATCCCTTCTGAAGATGCACAATTTTCGGCTGCTTAAAGAGTATGCATACCTGAGGTCAGTAAAGTGACCATTTTCCCATTACCCCCAAGGAGCAGTTGTGTTCCCCTGGCATCACTCTATGAATTGGAAATACTGCTGCTAAAGGAGCTGCCCTCCCACAACACCACAGGAGGAAGCTCTGTGTAGACAGCCACCGTGGAGAGCTGTGGCTCCTGCCCCTCTTCCACCTTTTTCCACAGCTTTCCAAATCCACTCTGTCTCCCAAGACACTGCCATCACAGAGAATCCTCCAGCAGGTGGCTCCTCCCACATTGCTATCCTCAGGCCTCTGCAGAGTCTGAGGAGCTAGAAATCCCTGTACTTTATGTCTTCTTCCACTGATGTCTGGAAAGGGATGGAATATTGATCCAGCTGCTGAGATTGGAGCTATAGAAGAAAAGATGTGTGGAGGATACAAATGTCTGAAGGTAGCTATGACCTGTTGAAACATGTTTCCATAGAAGCAATGTTGTAAACACATTTGTTAATTTATCTACCATTCAATGTATATTTCTTGTGTACCAAACATGAGCCAGGCACCATAATGAAATAAACAGTGATTTGTTTTTTTAATTAAAATCATTATTATTTTCCTACTTAGGTTAAATTATAGATTATAGATTTAATTGGCCTTGGTGAATAGGAATTCTGATCATCATTATAGTATACTTTCTAAGAGAAAATTCATTTCAAGTTCCAATGATCAGGCCACAGACTTGCTAGAAGGCATTTGTAAGAACACTCCAACTCACAACTGTGAATTGAGGTAGAGTTATGACCTGCAATTACATTCTTGTGCCCATTTATCGATACCACCAACTATCATGAGTAGTTTTACATTAGAGAAATCATGTTAAAGAAGCATACAATGCAGTTTTGAAGAGAAAAACGTAAACCTGCCTAGTGGAGTTGCACATATGTTTGTGCAGCTTGTGCACACCAAGATTCTGAGGGCACTATTCAGAGAGGCTGCAATGCAAATTTGTTACATAGGGCTTTGACGGGCATAATCTACACAACCACAGAAGGGAGTCTTGCTGCTTACCTGACTCTTATCTTTACTTGAATGATGAAAGAAATGAGTCTAGAGTGTAGACAGTTTTAAAACTGCCAGGGTTTGTTTGTTACTTGCTTGCTTTATTAGCACATCAGCTAATAAAGCTTTTCTACATAGGTTCCTTTTCTTTCTTTCCTTTCTGTCTTTCCTTCCTTCCTTGCTTCCTTCCTTCCTTCCTTCCTTCCTCCCTCCCTCCCTCCCTCTCTCTCTCTCTCTCTTCTTTCTTTCTTTCTTTCTTTCTTTCTTTCTTTCTTTCTTTCTTTCTTTCTTTCTTTCTTTCTTTCTTTTAGACAGAATCTCAGTCTGTCACCCACCAATCTCTGCTCACTGCAATCTCTGCTTCCCAGGTTCAAGCCTCGGCCTCCCAAGTAGCTGGGTCTACAGATGCATATCACCTTGCTTGGGTAATTTTTATGTATTTCTAGTAGACACAGGGTTTCAACATGATGGCCAGGCTGATCTCGAACTCCTAACCTAAGGTGATCTGCCCACCTCAGGCTCCCAAAGTGCTGGGATTACAAGTATGAGCCACTGTGCCTGGCCCATAAGTCCCTTTTCTGAGTAGCCTGATTTCAGATGTAAGACAGAAAAATGCAGACACTAGGTCAGTTAGATATAACTTAAAGATTATGGTTTTTACTAGTGTAGACTCAGCTTTGAAACATCATGAGGCAACATTTCCAGCATTTAGGAAATTTAGTGATTTAGTCTTAAAGGGGGGACTTAGAAAGGGAACCACAGTATCCCATGCAGAATTAAAATTGACCAAAAGAAAATGAATATATATAATGAGGGCAATCAAACAAGGGAGCACATCTCAAATGTGTGGTCATGGGCTTCAGATTCTTATTTACAGTGGTGCTGGAAAGAGAGACAGAGACAAAGAGAGAGGTATGACTAGATGCCAAGGTGGGTTGAATGCCTGAATCTCAGAAAAGGGATTAGCATAAAGTCAGGATGTTGGATAACCATAGATAGTTTTCCAGATATCTGAGCATCAGTTGTGTCTGTGGATCAGAATGAGCAGCTAAAATTAGGAAAGGATGCCAAAATGAGATAATTTAGTGATTTTGGGGATATCTCTGATGATAAGGCATGCAATGTCATTAAAATGAAAAATCAGAATTTAAGAATAGAGGTGGAAAGAAATTCCTCAGGCCTCAGATCTACTACATGTATACTTAAATGGAAAGCAGAATTTGATGATGAGTGTAGACCACTCTCACAGTGGGCTCAGAGAGGCCGGCTGGGATGGACTGCACCACTGACTACTCCCCTACCCGTAGTACTTGGTAGAGTCAGCAGCCGGGCTCGAAGCAGTGGTATTATCACCCATCTCCAAAGAGAGCAGCCGAGTTCTTCATCTTCCCGCTAATCAATTTCCCTTGAGATAATTCTACCTAAACAAGTCTCAACAAAGATAGCATCTGATGTTAGTATGACCAACAATATCACGCAGACCAAACGAAAGAGCAGTCGGAGATCCATGACTTCCAAAGAAAGCATTTCTTTTTTATTTCCTAGAGGGTGAAAGTACAAAAGGTTTAGCCTCTTGGGTTGAGTAACCTCTAGAAATCTTTAGAATTTTCCAAGGAGGCAAAATTGCCAGATAAAAAAAGAAAGGCATTTACATTATGTGAACAATATGAATGAAGTAACCTCATTGAGGAATAAAGAGAATATGACTTCATTCTTTACCTCATGCCAGTAAATTGGTTTTATATGAAGATTTTATTTCACATGTGTCTACTTGGATGCATTTTTTTTTTTTTAATGTCACTGCAGGGAACTGAAACAACAGAGAGGGAGAAGCTGTCTGGAGAGGGAGCAGACTAATTGAGGATCCAATGTAAGTTCTTGGCTAAGGCTGGAGTATACATGTATGATAAGAAATTACGCAGTGATTAACTTGAGAGAAGCTGTTGTGTGTTTAAGAACAGATCTAAGACACTGCAGGTAGAACCACACTGGGAGACTTTGGAATTCCAGTCCATACACTTCTAAATTCCATTACCATCCATCTATACTCCAGAAAAAGTCATGTCTTTGGATTTAGGACTATGCCCTAGAGTAAAATCTACTCAAAGTACTCCTTCTATAACCTAAAACAAAGCCTCAATGATATCTTTAGATGAAAATCAGGGTTTGGAGGTTGAGTTCCAACAAATAAAGAAGTCTTGGAAAACAGTCTTTCCACAGAGGCATGTTAACAAAATGAACACTGAACATTTAAAACTTTAAGTTTATCAGTTAGTAATTGCACTACCTATTAGAATTAAAAACTCTTCAGAAGTATGTACCAGAATCAGGAATGTATATAACATGACATCCACAAAGTTCAGTATTAAATCTAAATTTACTGGACATTTTTAAAAAAGAAAATAAGAGCCATAGCTAAGAAAAAAAAATGTAACGAATAGGAACTGACCTCAAGATGGCCCAGATGTTGGATTTAACAGATTAAGACTTTTTAAAGCTAACATAAATATTTTCATAGATTTGAAGGAAAATGGGGTTTACCTAAAGATATAGAGAATCTTGGTAGAGAAATGAAAAGTGTGGGGGAAAAAAGAAGCAGAGCCATATGAAAATTCTGAAACTAAAAATTACAATGTCTAAAATGAAAAAAACATTCTGATGTGATTAATAGCAGATTGAGGATGATAGTAGAAAAGGTCAGCAAACTAAATAATAGAAATTATTCAATGTGAAAACAGAGAAAAAATAAAAGAAAAATTATCAGAGTCACAGAGAACTAAGAGTAACTATCAAGCGATTTTATGTGTGTAATTAGGATCCCAGAGAAAGAACAATGAGAATATGACCAGTAAACATTTGAAGATATAATGGCAATAAGTTTTTCAGGTTTAACAATAAATATTCACTTTCCACTGACAGATTCAAGATAACTCAGCTTCAGGCTAAAAATCAAGATCCAGAGAAAGTGAAGACATTAGTTCAAGGAAAAATAGATGCAGTACATACACAGAAAACATGATATAGATTATGACTAATTTCTCATCTGAAGGCATGAAGGTCAAGATCTATAGAAAGATTTATTTAAAACACTTCAAAACCAATCTTCCTAGAATTTGATTCCCAGTGAAAATGTTTTTTAGAAACAAGAATGAAATGAAAACATTCTCAGATAAGTAATAACTGAAAATATTGCAAGTAGACTTTTGCTACAAGAAATGCTAAAGAATGTTCATTAAGCTGATAGGAAATGACATTGGATGGAAACTTGGCTCTATTATTAGGAATGAAGACACTAGAAATGGTTAAAAACAAGAGGGAAGGAGAGGGGACAGTAAGCATAAAAGAGTTTTGTTAAATATGACAATTTCCTTTTTTTTTTTTTTAAAAGAAAAGTTTAAAACAAATAAGAAAAATAAAACAAATTGCTAAATGTAGTTAATAGTTATAATAAAACTCAAAATATTACAACAGTAGCCCAAAAGATAAAATATAGTGTTTCAGTTAGCTCAAGCTGCCATAGCAATATACCATAAATTGGTATAACAGAAATTAATTTTTTCCCAGTTCTGGAGGCTGAGAAGTTTAAGTCAAGGCACCAAATGCTGGCTCATTTTGATTCTGATGAGGGCTCTCTTCCTGGGTTTTAGACCTATGCCTTCCCTCTGTGTCCTCACATGGCAGAGAGAGAGAATAAAAGAGTAAGGGCAAGAGAGCCCATATTCTCTGTTCTCTTTTCTTATAAGGGCACTAATCCTATGGGATCAGGGCCGCATCCTTATTACCTTATTTAATCTTAACTACCTCCGTGTAGGCCCAGTCTCTAAATAGTCACATTTAGGGATTAAGCATATGAATATTTAGGGGGATGCAATTTAGCCCATAGTAGACGGTGAGGGTGTCAGAGAAGTTTTATTGTTGTAAGGCTATTACAATTGTGAAGTGTGAAGTGTCAGATACTGAGTTGCAAGTTTACAGTGGAAAATGGTGTGACATTGACGCTACGTAATAAAGGAAGAAAAGATTTTTAAAAATTGAAAATACAAATATGGTACTTTGTCAAAATATTAAGGACTATATAAAATCTCTTCATTATGCAGATAATCAAAATAGCATGAATAACCAAAAGAGAAAAGAAATTCATTATGGACCAAAGAATATGTTGGAATCCTTATCATTTTTTAATCTTTCTAACATTAATGGATTTCTGAATATTGCAGCTGTTACTTTATGTTCTGCAAGATTACCTTTTTATATATACACAATTAAAACTAAAGTAGAATGTGTTTTGATTATCTTTTTCCAGCTAACGTCAGTATTTGATGAAATTGTAGCTAGAGCAGTAAAGCAGCATAGTTATTATTCAAATCTATATGGACCCACCCTTACAAAATAGCCTCCAGTTAATCTTAAGCATTCTTTAAAAAGCCTATTTGTTGGTAGACAGAAGGAAGGCTAAAATTCATGTATGACAGGATTGTAAATATTACTATTCAGAAAATGAAATCAAGACTCAACTCTATTTGAGGAAAACATGCCAACTTTAAGAGAAGTTGAAATTTTGCATGGCCTACTTATCGCTGGTTTCCTAAATGACCTAGAGTAAACAGAAACAGCCTTTTCATGTGGCTGCTGATTAAAGCAAGGTCTGTAAGTTGGCAGTATATCATCTGAAATTTCAAAGTATAAGTGGAAGCTGGGGTTTCTTTTCCTTTCAAAAAACCCCCATACTCTTTATACGTGGTCTGAGTAGCTGGCATACAGATATAAAATCGCTGGGCAGTAATCAGGAGTGTACTGGCCCTTATGGCAGGCACCAAGTGGGTTACTGCCAGGTCTTTGAACTACAAAAATAAATAGAGAATAGAAGTGCATTGTATTGGCCAAGCCTGAGGCTCAGTCATCTGTCTTGGAGCATGCTCTGGTGAGAGTGTTTAACTTGGATTCTTTCCATCACATGTGGTAGCTGCAAGAGTGAAAAGAGAGAGGAAAAGAACAATGTTAGGTGGTATATTTAATAGTGTGTTGGCTTAACAATTCTCAGGAAACTGTTACTTCTATTTTTCTCTTAACAGCCAGAGTTCATTCGCTTTGTTGAGGTTCTGAATGAGTGCCTGTGTACTTTAGAAAATGTGATTCCACCCTCTCCACCACTTTCCATTGTTTTACAAAAGGCTTAAATAGCAAGCATAGAGATTCCCCCCAAGCACTGTCTATTAAAGGAAGCTAACTATGGCAACTCAAAGGACAGCATATTTTTGTATTCAATTTCACCAGCAGCCTTGATATCCCTGAGTTAATTGGTCTCCTTTACCCTAAACCTGAGAATTTGGAATTTGTGGTAACTGGATGTTTGTTGTTTTTGGCTACATTATCCTCCTTTCTTTTTTTTCAAGGGCAATATAAAATAAACTAAAACAATTTTAGGCTCTGTCTGCCTTTTCATTCTTCTAATTTTTCTTCTTTAAGAAACGATAATTTTTATTCAAATACATTGTACCCATAACAGAAACTTGATTTAAAAAAATACCTGTGACTAGAGAAGGGATGGATTCTTTGTAGACACAGTGATACACTCAGCTGGTGTATATTAGAAGAAATTTTGCTTGTTTACACAGATGAATTATCTTGTTTTCTATATTATCAGTAAGAGTGCTAACAAATCACATATGAGACTTTTAAGAGATTTTAAATAAAAAGGCAAAACTTTTGACAGTTAAGTTTTTAGCTACTAGCATATTTTTTCTAGGTCATGCACCACACATTTTGTAGCTCTGTGAATCATCAGTAATAAGAAACTAATACAAATCTGAATTATTTATGAAAATACAACTAAAGAAAATCAAGTTATAAAATATTGTGATATTACTTTGGACTACATACTTTTCATGATTTCTGCAATTTTTAATTTTAAGATCTTGTTCAGAAACTCAATATGCCAACATAATAGTCCATTTAAAAAATTCTTTCAGTGCATACCTGGTAATATGAGCTTTATTCAAAACAGCTTTATACAATCTAATTCTTCATAGAAACAATATAATGTATGAGGAGTTACATTTCTGTAAAATCTAAATGGCTTATTCTACTGTTAAATAATGAAAAGAGTAAAATAAAATGAAGATAAATAAATATTCCTTATGAAATTATTCAATAGCTTATGAGGTGGATATTCTAAAACTAGGCTCAACATTTATCATCTTTTTTCTTGGATAGCAGTAAGGCTTATTAGAACTGCAAATTTAATTAACTTTTGAAAATATAAAAAGTCAAGACTGTACACAAAAAATATTTCAGTACAATTTAACATCAAGAGGTTTTCAAGCAAAAGAAGAACATGTATAGCTACAGTTCTTAGCTTATGCTTTTTGAAGCATTTTCATATACCATTTTCAAATCATATGATATGGCCGCCTGTATCATTTGCTGTTATACTGCATAATTTTAGTAATATTTTATTAATTCATTTGTATCACATAAGATATTATTACTTCAAAAATTCAAGATTTTCTTTTATAATCTCCATTTGAAACCCATTTTTTAGTTTCCCCAACAAAGTTTGCAGACCTCCTTTTCTCTTATTGTCACTTAAGTGGTGACAGAAAGAGAGAATGAAAATTAGTGTAATAATGGCAACAACGCCTCTGTATTTATGTCTTACAAAAACAAGGAAATCATTAGATGCTCCTGAGGCAAAACTCTAATGTATAAACATTTCCAAAAGCATTGCTTTTGAGGGCTTAAGAGACTTTCTAAATTGTTCAGGGACACTCGAGATCAACTGACTTAGAAGTCATGTGTTTTCTGCTTTTTCAATGTGCTTAAACTGCCAGATTTAATGCCTCCATGTACCCATTGACAATGTGTAAGTACTTTAAATGTTCTTGACTTCAAACAGGCATTTAAACAAACTTTAAGTTGAACCTGTTCTAGACAGTAGAAACTTCAGAAGGTTTGTTCTCCAAGTAAATAAGTCTTCCCAATCGGAAATTTTCTTTTTCATTTTCTCTGCCATAAAAGTTGAACAACTCATGGATTACTGTTAAAAGTATGGTAAGACTAACTCAGGTCAAATAGATTCTGCAAGTGAGTGATATAGAACATAGAGAAGAGAAATTATTTGAGAGTGCCTTAATAATCAAAGCATACTGATATGAAAAAAAGATGTCCCAACTTCAAAATAGGCCAGAGATAAATTACTAGATCTTTTTCTAGTGCAGCCATAGGCTTTCGCCTTTGATTGACGTTTTATTGACTGAGCTATTCTACAGATCTGTAGGGGCAGAGGCCAACTTGCATATTATTTTTCTGACAGGTTTGCAAATAGTTTTCGTCCTGTAGAAAAGATAATCTCAAAATTCATGGTTTACTTCCCTGTTGGATATTAACTGATTTTATATTTAACCCAACAATCTTACCTAGACACCCGTTTATGTTGGTTAAAAATACTTGCACTAGTATTTTTCTTTGAACTAGTTTTAACATCTCACTGATTTTCTTATCAATTAATGAGTTAAGCAAAGATCATTGAAAGATATTCACTTTATGTTTACCAGAATCATGATTTAACCTTTTGGAAAAGTATAATTTAACACTGGTAAGAGGATAAAAAAATGATTCAGATGTTACAACCTTTAAAGAGCTCAGTGAGGAAAACAGTGCTTTTAATCTATTGTGTTAGTAATGAATTCTCCCAAGTTTTATGATAATAAATATTAATTTGTTAAAATATGTAAAGTATTAAATTTAAAACTCTATTTTATTTAGCTAATGAAAATCATCCAACTATCAAATGTTTGTTGAACATTTTCTTTCTTGTGATGTTCCACCTTTAATCACTTGTGCATTGTACTATCATTTCAGAGTGCGCTATTCTCTAGATGAGAACTGTGACTCTGACTTTTTTGGTTTTGTATTCCCAGTGTTTTCCATAATGCTTGACTTAGTAGGTGTTTGGTAAATGATACATTTTAGGTTTTTAATGTGAATGAGGCATGTCTTTCAGTCTTTGTTAAATAAAATCAAGTCTCTCAAATGTACTCCCTTTCTGAGATTTCCCTGGGACTCAAAATATGCCAATTTTTTATCAAGTTCAGTGTATTTAAAATGTAAACTTTTTATTCAATGTACCTATTTACATCTTATTTGTAATAATTGTTGTTTATTTTTTCAAAAATGGAAACAAAGAAAATGGCATTAGACTACATTAGGAACTAGATGTGCTATTTGCATGCTGAGTGAACATTTCTCTTCTCTTTGTCTCAGTTTATTAAACTCTAAAATGAGGCACAGGATAGAAAATATCCTAAAGTATCTTCACTGCCTGAGAACCTATTATCATATGTGGACATCTGTAGCAATTTGATCCTACCTAGTGACAGTACCACTGTGGTTTTCAACTCTACAATATTACAGATGAAGTTTAAGAAGAGTTGGCCAGGCGCGGTGGCTCACTCCTGTAATCCCAGCACTTTGGGAGGCCGAGGCGGGTGGATCACGAGGTCAAGAAATCGAGACCATCCTGGTCAACATGGTGAAACCCCGTCTCTACTAAAAATACAAAAAAAATTAGCTGGGCTTGGTGGCGCATGTCTGTAATCCCAGCTACTCGGGAGGCTGAGGCAGGAGAATTGCCTGGACCCAGGAGGCGGAGGTTGCGGTGAGCCGAGAGCGCGCCATTGCACTCCAGCCTGCGGAACAAGAGCGAAACTCCGTCTCAAAAAAAAAAAAAAAAAGAAGAGAACTCCGTCAAAAAAAAAAAAAAAAAAAAAAAAGAAGAGTTTATGTTCATTAAGTTCGACAAATCAAAGATTTGCTGAATGTATGTGATTAAGAAGATGCCTTTTGAAATGAAATGTATACTTCAAAAAATCATTTTACCTGCAGTGTGCTTTATAAAATTGAGAAATTGATGTGAAGGGTGTAGGGAGAACAGTTTCATAATCTTTCAGCCTACAGACACAAAAGACCACCTTTGGTGTTCTTGGAGAAATCACGGGAAATAAAGCAAGACAGGCGCCTAGTTTTTTGTTTTTCTTTGTTTTATGGCTGTGTGTGTGTGTGTGTGTGTGTGTGTGTGTGTACATGCTCCCCTGCCAATGATTTTATGAGGCTTCATGCAACATGAAAACTTTGTGACATAAAGAAAAAATTGTCAAACCTAATATGAAACCTGAGTTGTAGGCATCTAAATCATAACCAGTTCTCAATCATAAATAGGCCTATCAAAAATATTTCACAGACTGACCCAGTGTAAATATAAGCCTTTGGTTGCTGGCATATATGAGCCATATAGCTATTAAGTCCTAAAAAAACAATGATTCTATAGAAAGGTTATGATTCAATATAGTGCTATTCAAACAATTATTTCGTTTTTAGTATGTAGGTTATGCTGCCAGAACTTTTTTCTAGCTTTATAATGCTGAAAAAATAAATGTATATATTTTCTACAATAGAAGTAATATGTAGTAATATAAGGTGTGTTATTTACTTATGTTTTTCATTTTAACTTTTTTCTCCTCTCTAATGGAGCTTATTTTTGCTGAGCTCCTTGGAAATTCTCCTGATTTAATTTTCAACATTTTTTAGCATTACATTTTAAAATTAATTCTATTTAATTATTTAACAAAGAATGGGGCTCATTTAATTCTCTTTATTTGTCTTCCAAACTGAATTCCAGTAGTCCTCTAAGAAAAGCCATACTCATTCTTTCCTGTCAGGGTTTTATTCCTCTAGGTAAAGATTATCTGCCTTTTGTTGTTCTTGAACCATTAAATGTAACTGATTTCCCTGAAGGGGCCATTTACCTCTGCTTCTTCTGTACAGTGAATAAGAGAATTATTTATGTAAATGGTATACATATTTGGTATATGTATGGACAAGTAAATGGTATACATAAGGACAAGTCACACATATACCTCACTCCCCGATGCTATTTAAAATTCAGAAATTCGGATTCAACAAGTCAGTAAGCTGAAGGGGACCACCTAAGCAAACTCAAGCAACTAGACTTTCATTATTTTAGCTCCAATACATGCATAGAATTTTTTTCCCCAAATGTGGTCCAAGTTTTCGATAAACTTAGTGAAGAAATTCTTGTTGAACCAGTATATAGAGAGCTATGTGAGCTCCCTAACCTGCAACATGTAATTTGATTCTCATTTATAAATCCCTAGGTATGTATTATGTAGGAAACAATAAGAGATGAGCCTTTTCATATCACCCCTCCAATAAATATTTCCTTGAATCATTTTTATACCTTATGCACGTTTCTCCTGCATAATGAATTTTAATTGATTTTCACAGTCTTAGAACACATTTATATTTTGCATCTAGAGACCAATATAAGGTTAAATTATTAACAATATCCACAGAGTTGTTCAGATAATTATTTCAAATTTGAAACCACATTGCTGTTATTCTCAGACACCTGAGAAAAATGCATTTCCACCAGCCAATTTGCTTAATCCAGAACAAGATAAAACACTGCTTTGAGGCTAATTCTAATAACTTTCTTTTAAAAATAAACTTAGTTATGGAATTTGTAGAATACTTTATAGTATAGTTTGGGCACTTTCTTAAATGAGCCTTAATATCTGTGATGGTTAATTTTAGATGTGAACTTGACTGGATTTGAGGAATGCCTAAATGGCTGGTGAACCATTTTTTCTGGGTGAGGCTGTGAGGGTGTTGCCAGAGGAGTCAGTGGACTGGGAGAGGAAGACCCACCCTCAATGTAGGCAGGCTCCATCCAAGGGCTGCAGGGGGGCTACAACAAAACAGGCAAAAGAAGGGAGATAAGCAGTTGGCTCACGTTCCTGGTTCTCTCTTTTTCCTGTTCCAGACACTTGCTTCCTCTTCTCCTGCCCTTGGACATCAGACTCCAGGTTCTTTGGACTTTGGACTCTGGGACTTGTACCAGCAACCACCTGGAGGCTCTCAGGCCTTTGGCTCAGACTGAGGGCTGCACTGTTGGCTTCCTTGGTTTTGAGGCTTTTGGACTTGGACTGAACTACACAACACAGGCTTCTGTCTATCCTAGCTTGCAGATAGCCTATCAAGAGACTTCATCTTGTAATCATGTGAGCCAATTTTCCCTAATAAATCCCTTGTATGTATGCATATATCCTATTGGTCCTGTCCCTTTGGAGAACACTAATATAGGTTTTGGTACCAGGAGTGATTTTAAATGAACAAAATTTTAAGGGTGAATTTTCCTGGTTTAGGGTTTTCTGAAGTTGCCTCTCTGATCTGACTAGTCCTAAAAATGCTAAGAACTCTACTTCTAATAGTAGGGAGAGCCCCAATAATGAAAATAAATGCATTTGTTATTGCTGATTCACTACTCCTGAGAGACAGGAGTTTGGTGATTCCATATAGGATACCTTTGAACATTTGTGGAGAACCAAAATATATAATGAAGTTGGTTGATTGCCCCTACATTTGCTGAACAAAGTGGCGACAAAAAGGGATGAGTTCAGGAATTTTAACTCCTGGCTTCTGGAGCACAACCGAAAAGTTTCTCAGTGT
Source organism: Cebus imitator (assembly GCF_001604975.1). Lineage (NCBI taxonomy): Eukaryota > Metazoa > Chordata > Mammalia > Primates > Cebidae > Cebus > Cebus imitator. Next base: position 3,059,462 of record NW_016107461.1, on the reverse strand, counting down.
TTCCTGGGTGAGAATCTCTTCTTTTCTGTACACCAAGGGCTGAAATTGCTGAAAATCGAAAATAAGCTCTTATTTTCCTTTTTATTTTCATACTTTAAGTTCTGGGGTACATGTGCAGATCTTACAGGATTGTTATAAGGTATACACACGCCATGGTGGCTTGCTGCCTCCATTCCCCCATCATCTGCATTAGGTATTTCTTCTAATGTTATCCCTCCCCAATCTCCCCACCCCCTGCTATCCCTTCCCTAGCCCCCCACCCCCAACAAACCCCAGTGTGTGATGTTCGATGTTCCCCTCCCTGTGCCCATGTGTTCTCATTGTTCAATACTCACTTATGAATGAGAATATGCAGTGTTTGGTTTTCTATTCTTGTGTCAGTTTGCTGAGAGTGATGGTTTCCAGCTTCATCCATGTCTCTGCAAAGCACATAAACTCATCCTTTCTTATGACTGTATAGTATTCCATGGTGTATATGTACCACATTTTCTTTATCCAGTCTGTCATTGATGCGCCTTTGGGTTGGTTCCAAGTCTTTGCTGTTATAAACAGTGCTGCAATGAACATACGTGTGCATGTGTCTATATAATAGAGAGATTTATGATCCTTTGGGTACATACCCAGTAATAGCATTGCTGGGTCAAATGGTATTTCTAGTTCTAGATCCTTGAGGAATTACCACACTGTCTTCCACAATGGTTGCAGTAATTTACACTCCCACCAACCAATAGTGTCAAAGCAAGCATTTCTATTTCTCCACCAGCATCTGTTGTCTCCAGATTTTTTAGTGACAGCCATTCTAACTGGTGTGAGATAGTATCTCAATGTGGTTTTGATTTGCATTTTTCTAATGACCAGTGATAATGAACATTTTTTCATATGTGTGTTGGCCTCATAAATGTCTTCTTTTGAAAAGTGCCTGTTCATATCCTTTGCCCACTTTTGATGGAGCTGTTTGGTTTTTTTCTTTTATATTTGTTTCAGTTCTTTCTAGATTCTGGATATATTAGCCCTTTGATAGATGGGTGGCTTACAACAATTTTTTCCCATTCTGTTGGTTGCTGGTTGACTGTAATGATTATTTCTTTTGCTGTGCAGAAGCTCTGAATTTTAATTAGATCCCATTTGTCTATTTTGGCTTTTGTTGCCATTGCTTTGGTGTTTTAGTCATGAAGTCCTTGCCTATGCCTATGTCCTGAGTGGTATTTTCTAAGTTTTCGTCTAAGGTTTTTATGATGTTAGTTCTTATGTTTAAATCTTTAATCCATCTGGAGTTAATTTTTGTATAAGCTGTAAGGAAGGGGTCCAGTTTCAGCTTTCTGCACATGGCTAGCCAGTTTTCCCAACATCATTAATTAAACAGGGAATCCTTTCCCTATTGCTCAACACAAGCTCTTATTATACCAGTGGCTAACCCACAAGGAAAGGTACATGCTCAGCCTCAGCAAGTGTCTACTGTTAAAGTGAAGGCATTGACTGTGAAATAATAAAACCCTGTCAGTTAGAATTAGGACATGTGGGAGGACTCTGATGAAGCTGGGGACACTGAGTTCCTAAATTCTGATGAGCCTGTCTTGCCAGTGAAAGTGATCTCCCCACTTCCCCTCCTTGGTGGCAACATCTCCTCCCCAACTCACAGTAGTATCAGTCTTTCAGCCTTTGTCTGAAGAGATTAACCCTGCACTGACTGAGGAAACAGCGATGACCTCCCTTAAGGCAGCTGTGAGGTAAGACAACACTGATTCTCCTCAGGACCCAGCCCCAGGACCCCACTGTGCTTCTAGACCTGTAACTAGATTCAAGTTCTGGCAGACCCCTAGAGATAAGGTACAGAGTGTGACCCATGAGAAGGTATAATTATACTCCCAAAGAACTACTTCAGTTTTCTAATGTATAAGCAGAAATCCAGGAGACAGTTATGGGAATGGATAGTAAGGGTATGGAATAAGAGAGGTAGGAACATACAGTTAGATCAGGCTGAATTTATTGACAAAGGACCACTAAGAAGAGATTCTGCATTTAATGTTGCAGCTTGGAGACTTGAAAAAGACTTAATAGTTCATTTACTTGGTTAATTGAAGCATGGATCAAAATATAGCTCACTGTGTGTGAGCTGGCACTGACTGATCTCCCTTGGTTTAATGAGGAGGAAGGGCTCCAAAGGCTTAGGGAGCTTGGAATGCTGGAGTGGATTTTTCACTTGAAAGATCTACTCATCTCAATTGGGAGGGTTCGAAAGACATAACCTTCATCAGTACTTTGTGAAATACATTTGTGAGGGGAGCACCAGCATCCTTGAAGAGTTGTGTGATTGCTCTCCTGTATGCCTGATTTTAGAATGGGAACTGCAGTCACTCAATTGAAAAACCTAAATGCAATGAGAATAATTGGATCCTAAGGTGACAGAGGCCAAGTAGAGGCACTCAACCATCAAAGGCAAGGTGGGCACAATCACTGAAATGGACAGCAGAGGCAAAGCAACAATTAGAATACTCTGACTTGTGTAGAGATATGGCATTGGCTAATTAGTTGTGGTATTCCTAGAAGTGAAATCTACAGGAAGTTTACTACATTATTTGATCTGAATAAGCAGAAAACTTCCAGTAAGTGAACAAAAGTCTAACTGGAATTATAAAAATAAAGAGTCATGATCCATCAATCAATTTCCAGACATGAGGTAGTTTACAGACCCAGAATCCCTTGAATGAAGGAGAGGTTGAGTACCCTTGAGGGAGGACTTCACTATACCACCAAAAGCTTTTGCTGTTAATCTTTCTTCAATCCTTCCTCAAGGGGACCTCCAGCCTTTTACTAGGGTAACTGTACATTGGTGAAAGGGAAATAATTAGACCTTTCAGGGATTACTGGACACTGGATCTGAACAGACATTGATTCCACAGGACCCAAAATGTTATTGTAGTGGTTAGAACAGAGGCTTATGGAGGTCAGGTAATTAATGAAATTTTACTTGGGTTTGACTTACAGGGGGGTCCAGTAAGTCCTTGAACTCATCCTATGGATGTTTCTCCTGTGCCAGAATGCATAATTGGAATAGACATACTTAGCAGCTGAGAGAATCCCTACATTGGTTCCTTGACCTATGGGATAAGGGCTACTATAATGTGATATGCCAAATTAAAGCTACTATAACTTCCTCTACCTAAGAAAATAGTAAATAAAAAAGAATATTGTATTCCTGAAGGGGTTGCCAACATTAGTGCCACCATCTCGGACTTGAAAGGTGCAGGGGTGGTGATCCTCACCACATCCCTATTCAACTCTCCTATTTGGCCTATTCAGAAGACAGATGAATCTTAAAAAATGACAGTGTTAATCAAATGGTGATACCAATTGCAGCCACTGTACCAGATGTGGTTTCATTGCTTGAGCAAATGAACACATCTCTTTCATAGCTGGTATGTACCTATTAATCTGACAAATGCCTTTTTTCTCCATTCCTATTCATAAAGCCCACCAGAAGCAATTTGCCTTCAGCTGGCAAGGTCAGCAATATACCTTCACTGTCTTACCTCAGATGTATATCAACTCTTATGTTAATCTTGTTCACAGAGATCTTTATCACTTTTCCTTTTCGTAACATATCACAATGTTCCATTACACTGATGATGTTATGCTGATTGGACCTAGTGAGTGAGAAGTAGCAACCACTCTTTACTTATTGGTTCAACATTTGAATTTCAGGAGTAGGAAATAAATCTGAACTAAATTGAGACACTTTCTACCCCATGGAAATTTCTAGATGCCCAGTGGTATGTAGAATGTCTAGATATTTCTTCTAAGATGAAGGATAAATTGTTTCACCTGTCACTCCTATAACCAAGAAAGAGGCATAATGCCTAGTGGGCCTATTTGGATTTTGGAGGCAACACATCCTCATTTGAGTATATTACACCATACCATTTATCTAGTGACCTGTAAGGCTGCTAGTTTTGAGTGGGGCCCACAACAAGAGAAGGCTCTGCAACAGGTCCAGGCTGCCGTGCAAGCCCCTCTGCTACTTGGTTCATATGATCCAGCAGATCCAATAGTGCTTGAGGTGTCACTACCAGACGAGGATGCTGATTGGGGCCTTTGCCAGGACCCATAGGCAAATCACAGTGAAGACCTTTAGGATTTTGAATCAAGGTCTGACTATCTTCTGTAGGTAGCTACTCTCATTTTGAGAGACAGCTCTTGGCCTGCTACTGGGCCTTGGTGAAAACGGAATGTTTTACTATGGGTTACCAAGTTACCATGTGACCTGAGCTGCCTATCAAAACTGGGTATTTTCTGACCCACCTAGCCATAAAGTTGGGCATGCACAGCAGTGTTTCATCATCAAATAAAAGTAGCATATTCCTTATCAGTCTTGAACATGTCATAAAGGCACAACTAAGTTACATGAGGAAGTGGCCCAAATATCCATAGTCCCAACTCCTTTTACCTGCCTTCTCTCTTCTAACCTGCACCTCTGGCCTCTTGGGGAGTTCCTTAGTCTCAGTTGACAGGGAAAGGGAAGTCTAGGGCCTGGTTTACAGATGGTTCTGCAGGATAGGCAGGCACCTCCCCAAAGTGGACAGCTGCAGCACTACAACCCACTTCTGGGACATCCCTGAAGGACAGTAGTAAAGGGAAATCTTTCCAGTGGTCAGAACTTCAAGCAGTGTACCTGGTTGTGCACTTTGCTTGGAAGGAGATGTAGCCAGATGTGCAATTATATACTGACTCATGGGCAGTAGCCAGTGGTTTGGCTAGATGGTCAGGGATTTAGAAGGAGCACGATTGAAAAATTGGTGACAAATTTGAGGAAGGGGTATATGGATTAACCTAAGTGTTCAAAAAGTGTAAATATATTTGTGTCCCTTGTGAATGCTCACCAAAGGTGACCTCAGTAGAGGAGATTTTTAGTAATCAAGCGGATGGGATGACCCATTCTATGAACACCACTCAGCCTCTTTTACCAGCCACCCCTGTCATCACTCAATGGACTCATAAAAAAAGTGGCCATGGTGTCAGGGATGGAGCTTATTCATGGGCTCATTAATACAGAATTCCACTCACCAAAGCTGACTTGGCTACAGCCATTGCTGAATGTCCAATCTGTCAGCAGCAAACATCATCAGGCCTCAATGTGGCATCATTCCTCATGGTAATTAGCTGACTACCTGGTGGCAGTGGCAGATTTGTTGCTTTCGGCCTCTTCCATCATGAAAAGGGCAGTGCTTTGTCCTTACTGGAATAGACATTTACTCCAGATATGCATTTGCCTTTCCACAATACATTTGCCAAGACTGCCATCTGTGAACTCACAGAATGCCTTATCCACTGTCATTGTATCCTGCACAGTATTACTTTTGACCGAAGAACTCACTTGACAACCAAGGAAGTGTGGCAGTGGGCTCATGCCCATGATACACACTTTTCTTACCATGTTCCCCATCAACCTGAAGCAGCTGGTTTGATAAAACAATTGAATGGCCTTTTGAAGTCCCAATTACAACACCAACTAGGTGATAACAGTTTTCAGGTCTGAGGCAAAGTTCTCCAGATGACTGTATATGCTCTGAATCAGCACCCAATATAAAATACTATTTCTCTCATTGCCAGGATTCACAGGTCCAGGAATCAAGGGGTTAAGTAGAAATGGTATCATTTATCACTCACCATCACCTCTAGTAGCCCACTAGCAAAATTTTTGCTTCCTGTTCCCACAACATTAGGCAAACATCTGCTTATCTAGAGGTCTGAGTTTCGAAAGGAATGATGCAGCCACCAAGAGACACAACAGTGATTCCATTGAACTGGAAGTTAAGATTGCCACCTGGCCACTTAGGACTCCTTCTACCTCTAAGTCAAAGGCTTATAGGGGAGTAACAGTGTTGGCTGGACTGACTGACCTGATTTCAAAATAAAATCAGACTACTGCTCCACAATAGAGATAAGGAATCGTATGTTTGGAATACAGGAGATCCCTTACAGCTTCCCTTAGTATTACCGTGCCCTATGGTTAAAGTCAATGGAAAACTACAACAACCCAATTCAGACTCAGAATACAAAGCCTCAGACCTTTCAGGAATTGAGGGTTGGGTCAATCCGTCTGGTAAAACAAACAAAAACAAAAATAACAAAACAACAAGCTAAGATATTTGCCGAAGGCAAATGAGTAGTAGAAGGTAGTTATCAATACCAGCTATGACCACGTGACCAGTTACTGAAACGAGGACTGTACTTGTCTATTTCCTCCCTATTTTGTTAAGAGTATATTTGTGCATATATACAGCTGCATTAAGCAAATGTTTGTTTTATTTTATTTCTTATTTCTTTATCATGTATCCTAAGATTTACTGACTTTATATGAGCACTTAAGTGTTCTTAATTTTACGTATTAGTATTTAGGTTTAGAATGACTGCATTTTCAGTGGTACAAAGGATAGGTTTTTAAGTTATATGGAATTATGACTTTGTTATTGTCTTTATTTGGAGATTAAGTATGATTTGAGGGGACGTATATGGGTGCCCTGTTGACAAGAGGTAGACTTACGATGGTTAATATTAGGTGTCAACTTAACTGGACTAAAGGATGCCTAGATGACTGGGGAAAATACTGTTTCTGGGTGTATCTGTGAGGGTGTTGCCAGAGGAGATTGACATTTGAGTCAGCAGACTGGAAGAGGAAGAACCACCCTTGATGTAGGTGGCTACCATCTGAGGCTGCCAGCATGGCTAGAACAAAGCAGGCAGAAGAAGGGAGATAAGCAGCTTGCTCAGTCTTCTGGTTCTCTCTCTTCCTGTATCAGATGTTCGCTTCCTCTTCTCCTGCCCTTGGATATCAGACTCCAGGTTATTTGGCCTTTAGACTCTGAGACTTGCACCAGTAGCCTCCTGGAGGCTCTCAGACTTTTGGCCTCAGACCGAGGGCTGAAATGTTGGCTTCCCTGGTTTTGAGGCTTTTGGACTTGGACTGAGCCACTAACAGTTTCTCTCTTCCCCCAGCTTGCAGATGGCCTATCAGGGGACTTCACCTTGTAATCATGTAAGCCAAGTATCCCTAATAAACTCCCCTTTATATACACATATATCCTGTTGGCTGTATCCCTCTGAAGAACACTAATATACTAGCATATATGTTATAATTATATGCTTTCAATTAATTATGTATAAATGTAATAAATTATTTATCAACTGTTTTGTCCTGCATTGCAGATACAGTAAAAGAAAAAGAGGAATTTATGTATTAACTGTTATTTAGAATGAGCAGGTTCCCCTTTTTATTTATTATTTCATTTGTTATTTTTTTCCTTTTTTGTGGATTGATCAATTAAATGTTCTACTTCATACAGTAGACATTTTAGAGTATTATAAAGGCAGTGTTCATGTAACCATAAGGAAGTATCCAGAGAGGAAGGACTTTGAGAGGGTCACTGAGTGCTTGAGTGCTGTTCCTCATCTCCTCCGCTGCAAATTCACTCACCCAAACTAGACAACCCTCAGAATGATGTTCATTTGAGCTCATCCCACAAACCTTCAGGGCTGGGCATGACAACAGCTCTGGTGCTCTTACAGTAATGGGCTGAACATAAAATCCTGGGCTCTTCCCGGTCCCACCGCAGGAGGCTGCTGCACTCTGTTACGGCAGCCCTAACTAGAGTCTTCCTTCTCCCCCATCACAAAAACATGGACAGTATTGCATCTAGAATTATGCGAGTTTTTATTACTATTAATCAGATTCAGAGCTAGCTCAATTTGACAAGGCCTTACATGCCGTGGTTGCTAATTCTAATCTACACAGTAATCCTGGAGGTGCAGTCAGTGGTTCTTCAATTTTAGGGTATGTAAAATCTGCTGGAATATTGGCTAATAAAGCAGATCCTATACTCAGCACCAGGATCAGAGGTAAGGCCCAAGAATATGTGTTTTATCTAAATCTCAGGTGATTCTGATACAGATGGGCTTCTAGGAGGCTACATTTTGATAAAAACTTTCATAGATGTTATCCATCCCATTTCACAGATTAGAGAGCTACAGACAAATATTTTTTCTAGGCCAGTAAAGAACACAGACTACCTTAAAAGATATGTAAAAGGCATTGCTAAATTTCTGGACTTGCTTTTCCCCATGCTTTGCTCTTCTGTTTTAAAATACACTTCATTCATAAGGGACCAGAAATCTGATTATTCACACAGAACTGCTTTAATCAAATAAATTTGCTTAGGCTTTTGAATACAAAATTTGATTCACCGAATTGGTCAATTGTTGAATATAAAAGTTTGTTGAAATAGTTGTGAAGCTGGCAATAGGGAAGGTGTGACTGAGTTTTTTGATTGAACTCAATACTACAATTTTAATTCATTTGATTTAAACAGCACGTGCACGTGCACACACACACACAGGGAAACAAAGCATAATGTTGCCACAGGTAAAGCAATGTCAAAGAACAATAACAATGCAGGTCAGTAAAGTTTAACAAACCACATTTTTTCTATCCACCAAGTTTTACTTAACAGTGGACATTTTTACCACTCTGTAACTATGAAATTTAGAGTTTATGCTCTGGGAATATCACTTCCAACAATTTCTATCTTTCCAGATCTTTGCGAGGATAATATCAAGAGTACGTTAGCCACAAACCAAAAAGGGGAATAATTCTGGTAAAAGCTTGTCTTAGAGTATAAAAGCAGTCATGATCTTATATGTAAAAAATGCATTTATTCAGGTCCAGGCTTGCTTCATGTTCTAGGTTTCTTGGGTAAACATATTGGCTGAATCAGGCCTCGATGCCTGATTATGGATTGATGTGCCTGAGTTTTATGAAGCTCCTAAGTATTTGATAATCTCTCCTAAGCTAATATAATTTTCTTTATTTGGTTATAGTCAGTTACATATAGTATACCATTGGATTTTTAAAATATCTGCACTTAAGATGAACTCCATTTTACAACGGAAATCTATCTGAACAAAAAAAGTTATAGAAATGTTAAAATACCACTTCCTACACCTTAAAACACACACACCTCTAAACATGCAAAAATTAATCACCGTGCTACTTTATAAAGCAAGTGGTTTGACAATTTAGGTTTAATCATTATTTTTGGACTAATAAACTAAGCACCTTTAAAAAACGATTTCCATTTTATAATTAAAACTATTATTGAAAAACACAATAGTCCATTTTTGAAAATAATTTTATTTATAATCACTCATGTTGACTATAAAAACTCACAATATTTACTTCTATCAATTTGACACAAATTTAGTCAATGTCTAACTTGATTCTTGTTTCTTTTAACCCTGGGCTATACATGATCTGAGATCATGCGTTGGGTTTAACAAGAGTGTTTTGGATACATTTTAAAAGCATATTTCTTTTCCTTTACTTGCTTGTGCTGCCAAAATATGTCATTGTTTCACCAACAGTCTGCAAAATGAATGTATTTATTTGTGATGTCATTCTTTAGGCCACTGTAATACACTTCTTATCTGATGCTTTCTGCCAGAAAGTTCCAAAATGAATATATTAATTTGTTTATCATGTAGTACTCTGACTTTTAATAAATTGAATAATACTTGTTTTCAAATTATAACTTTCTTAAAACATTACATTAAATTTATCTTGATAATTTTTAGGGGTTTTTTTTATTCTTTGTGTTTATTCTTTTGGGTTTTGGTTTCTTGGGTGATTTTTTTCCTTTCTTTCTTTTTTTTTTTTTTTTTTTTTTTTTTTTTTTTTTTTTTTTTTTTTTTTTTTTTTTTTCCTCTGGCTCTCTTCCATTTTAATCTAAAACATTTGATCATTGGCCCTGGTCACAGAGTGTGTACATTGCCTTTCAGATGATAATCTGGTTAAAAGTTAAAGTGGTTTTATGTATGGTGTGATTGTACCAGTGTTTATAATCATACATTTTATTGTACTGTAAATGTTCTTTTAGCATTTTGTAATTTTCTTTAACATTAGACATTTTCTGCATAAAATTGGATTAGATTTATGTAAACTGCATTCTATCAGATCAAAGAAAGGAATGAAATACATGATAAGTATTCCATCTGGTGAGCATTGAGAGCGAATTACAAGTAATTTGCAAGCAGCCTCAGTGGAATTAAGGAACAAACAAGACTGAAGACATGCACTTGTGTAGGTCATAGAGAAACTACCACTTGGTGGTTCCCAATTCTTTTGCTGTCAGTATGGTTGTTCTCTACGTGTTTACCCATGTAAGAATATTGTCTTTTCTCTTAGACAGTATTATATTTTATTCTCCCATTTCATAAAATCTCCTTTTTAAATGATTTTTTGGTCAAAATTATAATTATTTCTCAAACTCATACGTCACTTTAAGTTTCAAGCCTTTCTTTAGGAGAAATGTTAGTCTCTTAGCTGCTCTTCAAAAATAGTCTTATCATTCACTGCTTCCCAGAGAAAATTACTTTATGTTACTTGTTGCATTTGTTACTTATCTCTATATCTTAGAAATTTGAATTTCACTTCCTTTCTCACCACATCAAAAAAATACGCTTCCTTTCTATCCATTACTAAATGCATTTCCAGTTCTGGGTAGGTCAATAGTCTTCATTTTCATTATTGTGACCAAATTTGCAGACGATGGGCTCAGGTCGCTCCCAATAGGATGTGTTCTTCCAAGCCCTTGATCTCTCACTTACCCAACAATGGGGAGGGGATCCTGGTGAATGATGAGTTCCTTCAAGTAGATATAGGACCCCAAGAGCTTTGCAGAAAGTGATTTATTTAGGCAGAGGGAGAGAAAAAAAGAGATAGTGAGTTCCCACACCATCGTGGGAGGGGATCAGAAGATGGAGTCCTCATAGATGTGGGAGAAGGGGATTTTAACCTGGGGGTTATTCCCGCCCTATTCAAGTTTTTTGTCCAGTGAAAGGAGTTCCTCTAAACTTCCACTGGAGTGAGTGATCTTTGATTTCTGACATCTGATTTGCTGTTTGGCCGAGTCCTCCCATAGCTTTTTGAGGGCTTTCTAGACAAAGGGAGCTTACCTGGCCAGGCTATCATCCCTTGCTGGAAAGTTAAACAAAGACCTCTAAGCTCCAGGATGGAGATGTGAAAGAAGGCAGGTGGGGCATGTAACTGGGAAGCTCCTGCCCCTGAAACCATGCCCCCTTGTGGACCCGGGAAGAAAACACATTCCCTCATTATCAAGATGAGATATTCACATATGAGCCTTATACAATATTGTTATTTTTTTATGCAAACAATTTCTTACTTCCCTTAGAGTTACTAATTGTCTTTTTTCTTTGCTTAGATGTATTTAATATATTAATCACTAGTTTTTCTTTAAATTTTTCTCTGGAAATAAAATATTTTTCTAAATATTAGTATATTCATATGCACAAAATGTTCAACAAATGTCATTATCTTAGGGAAATATCTCCCAATTATTTCTGTCTTGTTCTGATCTGGATTGTTTGCTTTCTAGATCTTAAGAGTTCTTAAATCCCTCTAGCTTTAATTAGTTAATTACACAATTTTCTTTTAACCCTATCCACAGTATCTTTTTGAGAATGACTGTGTAAAGGTAAATCGTTTTTCAACACTTTGTATGCCAAAACATCTGTAATCACATTTAGTCTTTTAGGAATAAAATTCTAGGTTCAAAGAGATTTTCTTGATATTTTAAGGCTCCATTATCTTCTAGTTCCAAATTTGATTTGCTTAAATAAAAGTTCTTTTTTTCTCCTTGAAAATCATGCTGTTCTAGATTACAATATGTGGAAATTTTAGTATAATATGTACATATGGATCTATTTTCACCAGTTGTTCTAGGCATTTGATGAATCTATTCACTCAAGAAACTTATTTCCTTATTCCAGGAATAATTTACTGATTTATTTTATTTTATCACCCTTTTTACTCTATTCTGTCTTACAGGACCTCCTTTTATTCAGATGTTGAGACTCCAGATCTGATTCTCTGATTTCTGATCTTTTCTCCCATGTTTCCATAAATTTGTACTTTTTTCTCTATTTTTGAGAAAAATTCCTTAATTTAAATTTCTAATATATCAAATTTTCATTTATGCTATATTTTACATTTCAAGTTATTTTTATTTCCTGAATTTCTCTTTTTCATTACTTTGGTCTTCTAACTGAGAGATATTTCTTTCATCTCTCAGAGAATATTAATGATAGTTATTATTATTTCTTTCTGTCTAGCATCTTCAAGTTTTTTTTTTCTTGCTTGTTTATTTGTTCTGATTTATTTCATATTTGAGGCCTCCCTAGATATATCATTATTATGGCTGTCTTCTTATCTTTAAAGTTAGGGCATGTAAAGCTGATATGAAACTTTATGTATATAAGAAATGATGTGAACTGTGGGCTTCCCTGGTTGATAAGTGTTGGTTAAAGTTTTACAGTACTCTGGCTTGACTGGCTTGATTGCTATCATGTCAGCTTCCTTAAGTCTCCTCAATTGGCTGGCTAAAAGTTCCATAGATTTTTCTTCAATCTTCTGATTACAGAGTATAATATTGGATACCTTCATTTTGGGAATGGTTACGAAAGCAGTTGTGAGGATGGGATGGGTTTCAGTATCAAAATGGTCAACTTTCACTTAATCCCACATTTTCTGTAATGCGTGCTCAATTTGCCTGTTGTACTCACGTCCAGAGACACCTTGCTGTTCTTTCCCTGGAGTAAGTCTCCAGCTTCTGCTGAAATATGAGAGGATCAGTCCCAACTTTAAAGGGTAGGAGAAAAACATGAGTAGATCTAAACATTTCTAAATTTAAATTTCAAATTTTCTTTTTTCAGCCACGTAGCCACCATGACCTTAGAACTCTGTGGGTTGACTCTAAAGTAGTAATTGTTTCCATTTCTACATGTTTATTCCCTATTAGATGTATATACTGTAAAACCAATATATGTAAAAGTTTTCATGTTTTAAAAATGTTAATGTGTATCATCAACATTACATTTTTAAGAGTTACTCATGTTGAAACATGCACCTCTGTTTTATTTTTTAAAATTTTTAAATTTTTATTTTGAAATTAATTTATAAAATACTGAGAAGATTTAGGTTTAGTATTCAGTAGTACAGCTATTGAACTTACACTGATTTAAATTAAAACTAATTTTTTAAAAGCATGGGTTAATAAATGGTTATACTAGGGAATGAGTAGTATTCTTTACATACAGATCTTTTCTCTTAATCCTTAATATGGCATTATGTAAGTTTTTATGCCTGCCTTTTCCAAAGTAGATAATATATTATATAAAATAAGGAAATCTTAAAAAAGGCTTATGAAATTTTAAGCTCCATTAATACGAAATAATAAAGCACGAAAGAAGGAGTGGTGAAGACTTCACAGAAAGGATTATACATTAAGGATTTGGTCTGAATCTTGAAAAATAACTACCAAATATTCAAAGGAGCAATTTTCTACAAATACTAGTAGTTAAGCAGTGTGCAGCATTAGCAGTTTTCAAGACACCACTGAATAAATGTCTATAGAGTTGCACACACCTAATAAGAGTTTTACACAAACTACAGGTATTATATTTCTACCTATACACCAAAGTTCTTTGATAAAAAATGTAAAATATACATACATTTTATCATATTAGACAAGCATTCAATCTACAATACAAACATACCTGCTGTAATACAGATAAAAGTGAAAAATGGTCATTGGCGAAGTCTGAGTCCTGTCTTCTTGCTCTCCTTCCCGGACAGTATGCACCACTTCTCCACCTTCTCCACCAACTACTACTGGTCTTTGGGCACTGTCCAGGCGCCCCTACAGTGCCTGGCCCCTACAGCAGCGTGGCCAGCATCTATGCAGACGCCAGGGTCTCTGGTTCCCGGATCTGCATGTCCCACTCCACCAGCTTCAGGGACGCGGGGATGGCGGGGTTTCTGGCAGGAATGGGAGGCATCCAGAATGAGAAGGAGAACATGCAAAGCCTGCACAACCGCCTGGCCTCCTACCTGGACAGAGTGAGGAGCCTGGAGATCGAGAACGGGAAGCTGGACAGCAAAATCTGGGAGCACCTGGAGAGGAAGGGACCCCAGGTCAGAGACTGGAGCCATTACTTCAAGACCATTGAGGACTCAGCTCTTTGCAAATACTGTGAGTAATGCCCGCATCGTTCTGCAGATCGACAATGCCCGTCTTACTGCTGATTTAAAGTCAAGTATGAGACAGAGCTGGCCATGTACCAGTCTGTGGAGAGCGATATCCATGGACTCCGCAAGGTCATCTGTCACGGCTGCAGCTGGAGACAGAGATCAAGGCTCTCAAGGAGGAGCTGCTTTTCATGAAGAAACATGAAGAGGAAGTAAAAGACTTACAAGCCCAGATTGCCAGCTCTGGGTTGACTGTGGAGGCAGATGCCCCCAAATCTTAGGACCTCGCCAAAATCATGGCAGACATCCTGGCCCAGTATGACGAGCTGGCTCCTAAGAACCGAGAGGAGCTGGGCAAGCACTAGTCTCAGCAGATTAAGGAGAGCACCACAGTGGCCACCACACAGTCCAAGATTGGAGCTGCTGAGATGATGATCACGGAGCTAAGGTGTACAGTCCAGTCCTTGGAGATCGACCTGGACTGGATGAGAAACCTGAAGGCCAGCTTGGAGAACAGCCTGAGGGAGGTGGAGGCCCGTTATGCCCTGAAGATGGAGCAGCTCAAGGAGATCCTGCTGCACCTGGAGTCGGAGCTCACACAAACCTGGGCAGAGGGACAGCACCAGGCTCGGGAGTACCAGGCTCTGCTGAACATTAAGGTCAAGCTACAGGCTGAGTTCGCCACCTACCGCCACCTGCTGGAAGATGGCAAGGACTTCAATCTTCGTGATGCCTTGAACAGCAGCAACTCCCATGCAACCATCCAAAAGAACACCACCTACCGGATAGTAGATGGCAACGTGGTGTCTGAGACCAACGACAACAAAGTTCTCAGACATTAAGCCAGCAGAAGCAGGGAATCCTTTGGGGAAGAGAAGGCCAATAAAAACTTCAGAGGTCATTGGGAAAAAAAAAGTGAAAACTGTTATTACTGATCTGGGTAATGCAATGGAATACACATCTAGAAAGTTTATCATTTCTTTTTGATATTTTCACTTGTGGCACTTGTTGTTTTGATCAAAATATACAATATGTATATGTAACATATATGTTTTTCTAGCAATTCATTGCATCATTTCTCCTTATTTTGCAAACATAAACTATATTCACAGCCTTTGCTGAGCACTCCATAAATATGTGGTATTTATCAAAATGAGACTAGACGGAGAATGTGTGATGTGTTACTGCTATCCTTTTCCATCCTGTGAAGCTTACATTTATTTGGCTTTAATTAGTTCTTTAGAATGTCATTTGGATACCTTCCAATTTAAACCACCAAAAAAATGGGTTTTGGCTACATTAATGATCTATTATAACCAAAGGTGTTATTCAAAATATCGAACAACTAATATGACCTGAGAACAGATAATGCAGAATGAAAAGTCACTCAATCCAGAATG
Organism: Cebus imitator; assembly: GCF_001604975.1. Taxonomy (NCBI): domain Eukaryota; kingdom Metazoa; phylum Chordata; class Mammalia; order Primates; family Cebidae; genus Cebus; species Cebus imitator. The sequence goes on along the minus strand of NW_016107461.1, from coordinate 3,043,967 downwards.
AAACCATTTCTGCAACCACTGTGGCCTTTCCAGTATGAGCTTTCTGACAGTTCGGCCTGATTCTAATAATCTCATGAGATTATATGTTATAAAGAAACATAGAAAGGAACATTAGATTGAGAAGAAAGCAGAAAAAAACTGACACTTTTTGTTTTATTTTTAGATACAAGATTTTAGAAATAAAGCAGTTAAGAAACAACGAACTCAGTTTTTATGGTTCATTGATATCCTATTTTCTATTGGAATTACTATTTTAATTATATATTTACTTTTTACAAAGTAAATCATTATCATAAAAATACCATCTACTAGAATGCAATTAAAAGCACATTTAAAGCTTCATTAAAATCTTTCTGATATGAATTAAGCAGTTAACAAATAGGCAACCTACTGAGAAACAAGAGCTATTAATGCTGTCATGAAAACAAAGTTCCAACAACTATCCACTAGAGAGCATGAGCCCCGACTGTAGATTGTTTATTGTCAAAGACTTGACTAGCTAATAAATGCTGGCAATGTCTTGAGTGTGCTGGAATGCAGTGCAGCTGCTGCATTAGTCAGACTTTCCCTTTTCTGAATGCTATAATCCATCCAATATTGCATTAAATATGTTTTCAATATTTATCTGGATAAAAATGTGCTGAATGTTGCAACAGTTTAATTCTGATGTCACACAGGAAATCTGGAAAAAAGAGAAGGTAACTTCATCTTTATTGTTAATACCTAATGCAATTTATTCTCTTACAATACATGAGAGCACTCAGTAAGACTTGTGATCACTCTAAGGCAGGCAAACACCAGCAGCATTGCAAGCAAATATGAGGGCTTACTACTTGGCTGTAGGGATTTAACTGACCCCTTGCCATTCTTGAAGATCTAAGTTCAGGCAGGTCTCCATGACTGAATGTCATGCAGTAGGTAATAAATGGCTTTAAGACTTGTTATACTCCATACAATCCGAATCTTTACAAGCCAGAAATAGAAACCATGTCACATATTTTTATTAGATTTCTTGTATGATTATCTAAACTATTGTAAGCCAATCTATTGGCTGGTAGCTAAAGAAATTAAATTTCCTTAATAGACTCTGAGCCACTTGAGGTCTTTGATTATCCTTTTCTTAAAAAAATGTAACATCTTTATTGAGATAAGACTCACATATTCACGTGCCATACAATTCACACATTAGTGTAAAATTCAATGCTGTTTTATCCTCAGAGTTGTGTAACCATCACTTCAATCAATTTTAGAATTTAGTCATTATCCCCCTAGAAAACCTTATAGCCATTAACATTCATTCTTATTTCTCTCCCAACACTCACAGTCCTAGGCAAACACTTATCTACTTTCTATCTTTTTAGGTGTGCATATTCTGGCCATTTAAATAAATGAAATCATACAGCATACGACCTTTTGTGAGTGGCTTGTTTCAGTACAATTTTTTCAAGGTTCATTCATGTCATAGTATGTATCAATACCTAATTTCTTTCTGTTGTCAAATTACATTCCATTTTATGGATATATAGCATTTTATTTTTCTATTTATCAGTTGATGGACATTTTAGCCATTTCTACTTTTGGGCTATTATAAGTAATGATGCTATGAACTTTTTTGTACAAGGTTTTTTGTAGATATGTGGTTTTGATTCTTTTTATTCTATACCTAGGAGTGGAATTGTTGGGTCATATGGTAACTACAAAGGTAAACCTTTGAGGAATGGCTACACCAACAATTATGACCTAACAATTAAATCTGTATGTCCAGAGTGACTATATCAAATTATATTCCCAACAGTAATGTGTGAGTGCTCAAACTTTCCACATCTCCTTAACATGTCATTTGAATAACAACCATACTGGTGGGGTAGCGGGGGCGGTAAGTGGTATCACATTATGGTTTGGATTTAGCTTTCTCTGATGGCTAACAATATTGAGCATTTTCATGTGCTTAATGACTATTTGTATGCCTTCTTTGAAGAAATATCTATTCAATATTTTGCCTATTATTGAGTTGCATTTTTTAGTTTTAAAAGTTTTCCTATATTCTAGAGAGAAGTCCCAAATCAAGATATGTAATTTATAAATCTTTTCTCTCATTCTGTGAGTTTTCTTTTCATTGTCTTGATGATATTCTTGTAGCACAAAAGCTTTTAATTTTGATGAAGTTCAATTTATCCTTTATTTTTTATTGATTTATTTGCTTGCTTTATTTTGTCTCTTCTGTTGTTAACGTCACATCTAAGAAGGCTTTGTTAAACCCAAAGCCATAAAATTTGTTTCTATATTTTTTCTAAGAGTTATAGCCTTAGCTCTCACATTTAGGTCTTTGATTTATTTTGAGTTAATTTTTGTATAATGAATAAGAAAGGAGTTAATATTTACTCATTTACCTGTGTTTATGCAGTTCTCCAAGCTATGGTACTCAACACAGTGGGTACTGGCCTAGACACAGGCTTACAGATCAATGGAATAAAATCAGAAGTTCAAAAATAAACCCTCTCATTAGGGTCAATTAGTTTTCAACAAGGATGCTAAGTTAATTCAACAGGGGAAAGATTGAACAGTGTTTTCAACAATTGCGGCAGGATGACTGGATGGCCACATGTAAACTTTTGATTTTGCCAAAATTATCTACATCTATTCCCCATTTTCTTAATTTCACTTTAATAGTTATTCTTCTTTCCTTTCTGCTTGTTTCAGGTTTACTTTGCTCCTTTTTCTAATGTCTTAAGTGAAAAGTCATATATTTTTTTAATATAGGCAATAACAACCATGAATTCCTCCATGAACTGTTTTAACAGCATCTGTAAGCTTGAGTATATTGTGTGCCCCTTTTCTTTAATCTAAAAATTTTTGATTTCTCATGATTTCTCCTTCACAAATTGGTTTTTAGTAGGTTATTTAATTTCATCCCATCTGGAAATTCCCTAAATTTGTTTCTGCTATTTTCATTTCAATGAGGTCAAAGAACATACTTTGTACTATTTCAATTCATTTTTACTGATACTTGTTTTACAGTCTAGCATAAAATCTATCCTGGAGAGTGCTCCATGTACTAATTTACATTCCCACCAACAGTGTCTGAGGGTTCTTCTTCCTTCACATCCTCATCAGCATTTATTATTGCCTGATTTTAGATAAAAGACATTTTAACTAGAGTGAGGTAATACCTCATAATTTTGATTTGCATTTCTCTGTTGATTAGTGATGTTGAGAATTTTTAAAATACTTCTTGGGCATTTGTATGTCTTTTTTTGAGAATGTATATTTATATCTTTTGCCCATATTTAATCAGATTATTTGTTTTTTTCTATTCAGTTGTTTGAGCTTTTTACATATTCAGATTATTAATCCCTTGTCAGATTGATAGTTTTTCTCCTATTTTGTGTATTGTCTCTTCACTTTGTTGATTGCTGTGCAGAAAAATTTTATCTTTATGTAATCCCATTTGTCCATTTTACTTTGATTGTCTGTGCTTTTGAGGTCTTACTCTAGAAATCTCTGTCCGAACCAATGTCCTGGAATGATTTTTCAATGTTTTCTTTCAGTAGTCTTGTAGTTTCAGGTCTTGCATTTAAGTTTACAATCCACTTTGATTTATTTTTTGTATATGATGAGAGATAAGGGCCTAGTTTCATTTGTCTGCATATGGATATATAGTTTTCCCAGTGAACTCATTTTCAACAAAGTTGCCAAGAACATACACTGGGAAAGGACAATCTCTTCAATAAATGGCATTCATTATTTCTGATGCAATATCAGTTACTTACTTTTATTGTAATTTTCTTGTCTGATACGAGTAACTTTCTTTTGCTACTTTAAAGATTTTCTCTTTATTCTTTTTGCCACAGTTTTTAACATGATAATGTCTGGGTGTGAATCTTTCTTGCCTGAATACTAGTGGGAGTTCCTTCATTTTCTTGGATGTGTAGGTTTGTGTTTTTCATCAAATGCGGTATGTTTTCAGCCATTATTTCTTCAAATATATTTCTGTCCTTTTCTCATTCACCACTCCACTTCTGCTACTCTTAAGGTGCATGTTGATGTCCCACATTCATCTGAAGCTTTGTTTATTTTTCCTATTTTTCTCTTATCACTCATGTTACATAATCACTATGAACTTGCTTTCAAGTTTACTAGCTTTCTTCTGCCTGTTCAGACCTACTATTGTGCTCCTTTAGTGAGAGTTCTATTTCAGTTATCGCACTTTTCAATTTCAGAATTTCCATGTTTCTTTTATTAAATTTCATTTATTTATTTTTATTATTTCAGTAGTTTTGGGGAACAGGTGGTGTTTGATTCCATGGATAAGTTCTTTAGTGGTGATTTTTGAGGCTTTGGTGCAGCCATCACATGAGCAGTGTACTGTATACCCAATGTCTACTCTTGTATCTCTTATCCACCTCCCATCCAGTCCCTCAAGTCCCCCGAGTCCATTATATCATTTTTATGAATTTGCATCCTAACAGCTTAGCTCCCACTTATAAGTGAGAACATATGATGTTTGGTTTTCTACTCCTGAGTTACTTCACTTAAAAAAATGCTCTCCAACTCCATCCAGGTTGCTTCCAATGCCATTATTCCGTTCCTTTTCATGGCTGAGCAGGATTCCATGGCATATAAATACATATATACCACATTTTCTTAATCCACTCATTGGTTGATGGGTATTTAGGCTGGTTCTGTATTTTTGCAATTGTGCCTCTGTAAATGTGTGTGCAAGTGTCTTATTCATATAATAACTTTTTTCCACATGGTGCTGGTATAAAAATAGGCACATAGACAAATGGAACAGAATAGAGAACCCAAAAATAAAACCAAATACAGCCAACTATGTCACCAAAGCAAACAAAAACATAAAGTGTGGAAAGGACACCCTATTCAATAAATGGTTCCGGGATAATGGCAAGCCACATGTAGAAGAATGAAACTGGAACTTCATGTCTCACCTTATACAAAAATCAAACCAAGATAGATTAAAGACTTAAATCTAAGACCTGAAACCATACAAATTCTAGAAGATAATATTGGAAAAGCTATTCTAGATATTGGCTTAAGCAAATAATTCATTACCAAGAACCCAAAAGCAAATGCAACAAAAACAAAGATAAATAGATGGAACTTAATTTAGCTAAAAAGCTTCTGAATAGCAAAAGAATTAATCAGCAGAGTAAACAGATAACCCACAGAATAAGAGAAAACAGTCATAAAACTATTCATCCAACAAAGGACTAATATCCAGAATCTATAAGGAACTCAAATAAATCAGCAAGATAAAACCAAATAATTCCACCAAAAAGTGGGAAAGACATGAATAGACAAGTCTCAAAAGAAGATCACAAATGGCCAACAAACAAAAAACGTTCAACACCATCTAGCTCTTCTTTGCCGTTTGTATTCATTTGTAGATATTATTTATTTTATGAGACATTATCATGATATCTTTCTTTACTTCTTTCAGCATGGTCTTCTTTATTTCCTTGAACATATTTGTAAAGGTTGTTTTAAGTTTCCATCTGTTAATTTTAACATCTGAGCCCTCCATAGGAAGTTTCTGTTGACTGATTTTTTTTTCTATGTATGAGTAACACCTTCCTGTTTCTTTTCATACATTATAAACTTTTGTTGAAAACTGGACTTTTGATAATATGTTTTAGCAAGTTTAGATATTAACTAATTAAGTTTAGATATTAATTAAGTTTCTCTGTGGGTTATTATTATCATTGTTGTTTTGTGTGTTGGCTTGCATGCTTATTCTAGTTTAGAGATTTTGATGGACTGTTTTAATAGTCTTTCCTTGTATTGTGAGACCTCTGATGTCAACCCTCAGGGCATATCCAGGCTTGGGCATGTTTACAGGTAAGTTAGCAGGGCTGTCTTTAACTGTCTCACTTATCTCTCTGTTAGGCTCTCTTTCTATGTTTGTATCACACAGAGCACTTAAGCGCTACTAGTTCCCAGCTGATTGTGCTGTTATTTTTTACTGTATTATGGCAAGTAATTTGATTGCTAGTCTGATTCAACTAAACCTTGGGCTCTTTGCAGGGGTAGTTTTTTAGATCAGTCTTCAAGACTTGCTCTGACTATAGGAAGACTTCTCTTCTTAACTGTCTTTTGTCCTGGTTCTCTGACAGACTAACTGGGCAGTGATTTTGTTTCTTCCTATTTTGGTGCCATCCACCCGACTTAATTGCTTACCATGGAAATCTCCATTGATTTTCTAGGTTAACCTTAGGCTTTAGTTTTTCTACAAGGTGTTCTAAATAAAGTCATTTTCTTTGGGGGAGCTTTGGAGCTTTTAGTTCTTATAATCTGTCTTTATGCTCCAAAGGGAGATTCCTCTGGGAGGAATCTCTGAGTCACTCTTCCTGAGCAGGGACAGCAGCCCACTTCTCATAGAGACAACCCTGCTTTGTGAGCAAGGTACTTTGTGAGCCAGTTGCCTTTTGTCTTCTCAATTTGCCTTTCCTGCAGAAAATCTCTGCAGAACAAACCATCTTGGGCAAGGATGGTCAGGGCCTAGTACTGTATTTTCTTCTCAAATAAGACCACCACTGGTGAAATTGGTAGTTTTATTCTTTATATTGCAGTAACCAGAACTCAGATGCATGCCTCACCTAAATATAAGGTGGACTGGAAAATGTATTTAAATGTAGACTGTATTTAGTTAACTAAATGTAGTTAAATGTGTGTGTGTGTGTGTTTGTGTGTGTGTATGGACATATTACATTTCATACATGTATATACTTTCTCTCTAGAGACAGGTAAAGAGATTTATTTAAATTAAAAGAAATTTTGATATTCTTATGTTTTGATTTTCCCAATAGTTATTCCCAATTTTTTAGAATAATTTTTGAGTGAGATATTCCCCAAATGCCTACTAAATTATCACAACCTCATTCATTTAAAAATCCATACCTCCACTCTATATAGGGAGAAGGAATTAAAAGAGAGAGAGAAAGATTTATTAGGAGAGATTTGCTCATGTGATTATTGAGGCTGAGAAGTCCCATGAACTGCTGTTTGCAAGCTGGAGTAGTTCTAGTCTAAGTTCGAAGGCCTGAGAACCAATTAGGCCAAAGGCGAAAGTCCCAGTCTGAGTCTGAAAGGCCTAAGGACTAGGAACACTGCTGTCCACAGGCAGGAGGAGATGGTTGTCCTAGCTTAAGGAGAGGGAGCAAATTCACCCTTCCTCTGTCATTTTGCTCTGTTCAGGTTCTCAGGGACTGGATGATACACACAATCATGAAGACCTGTCCTTTACTTAGTGTATCAGTTCAAACAGTAACCTCTTCTAGAAACATCCTCACAGACACACCCAGAAATAATGTACTACCAGCTACCTGAACATCTCTTAATCTAGTCCAGTTGGCAAATAAAGTTAGTCATCACCGTATTCAACTAACAGTCTCTGCTTTTCTGGTCACCACATATCCCTTTCACCCTTTCCCCACATGCCTTATTTGTTAAGGCTACTGTGACAAAGCACTTCAAACTTGTGGCTTAAGCTACTGAAATAATATATTCTCTCAGTTCTGGAGTCTAGAAATCTGAGACCAAGCGTTAGCACAGATGCCATCTTCTGATGCTGAGAGGAAGAATCTGTTCTATGCCTCTCTCCTAGATCCTAGTAGTTTTCTAGCAATCTTCAGTGTTTCTTGGCTTGTAGCAGCATCACCCCAGTGCCTGCCTTTGTATTCAGATCGCCTTCTCACTGTTTATAGTGGAAGGTCTGTATTTTTAAATAAATGAGGTTGCAATAACTTAGGTTATCTCACTCAAAAGTTATTCTAACAAAATTGGAAATGACTAAGTATGGTGAAATCAAAATATAAGAATATAAAAGTTTCTTCAAATTTTAATATTTCTATATTAGAGCTAGGAAGGTCTTGGACCATATTATAAAAACCCCTAGAACTCCCATTCAAGAAAAAACTGATCTTTTTTATGGCAAAAAAAAATTGCAAAGGTTAGATATGCCATAAGCAAAATAAAAATATAAACGAAGACACAGAAGCATAGCTGCAATTCATATCATGTTGTCTAATATAGCAAAAGCTGTTATTAATTTAGAGGAAAAAACTAAGAAACAAATAGAAAATAGGCTAAAGGAATGAACAGAGAGTTCACAGTAAAATAAATTAAACCTCTTTTAAATATATGGAAAAATGTACTCCATATTACCATTAATAAGATTAATACAAATTAAATCTACATGAAATTGTAATTTCTCCACTATCAGATTGGCAAAACGTTCAAAAGCTTTCTAATGTGTTCTTTTAAAGAGTTGTTGGAAAATAGACTTCTGAATACATTGCAGGTTTTGAAGCAAAATTACACAACCTCTATGGAGACAGTTTTACATTATCTAACAAAATTATAAATATATGTATATTTATCCCATATAATACTGTCACTGTAATTTATTCTATAGGTATACAATTGTTTGAAATGATGTTTGCAATGCTAATCATTATACAACTATGTATGATAGTAAGAGATTAAAAATAGCCCACGTTCCCCTCAGTGGTGAACTGGCTAAATAAAAAATGCTATATCTACATGATAGAATACAATACAGAAAATATATGTAAAAGAAAAAAAGAAGTTTCACAGTTCTAATATGAAGAGACATCCAAGATACAGTGTTAAATGAAAAAGAGTAAGGTGAATAATTGTGTATTCATAAATGTAGTTTATATAACAAATGAGATAGTATTATATAAAATTTTTCTCGGTAAACCTAAAAATTACTGGGAAGGCAAACAAAAACTCAGTTTATCTGTAAGAAATGAAAAGATAAATTACGAATAAAAGCTAAACTTCTTAGTAAATATATTATATTTTATTAATCTATTAATGTTTTGATCATTAATTATGTACATATATTATCTATTTACAAAACTGTAATGGCATCTTATTTTTTGATCAAAAATTCTGAAACAATAATAGAATTGTTGAGACTTTTGAAAAAATATAGGTTGTTTTACACTGTTGTGTTATAATAAATTAAAACTTATATGAAAGACAATTGCATACCCTATCAAAAGTATGTATACCCTTGGACCCACTTCTAGGAATTTACCCTGCTTATGTTCTTGCACATATGAAAAAACTATGTGTATACAAGGATATTTTTTATTGCAGCTGTGATTACAACAATTAAATATAGAAAACATTGTGAATATTGTTTAATCGAAGCCAGTATAATTGGTACATTCATAAATAGAATTCCATGTAGTCATTAAAATAAAAGATTGTTCTCTGTGTGATTTCCAAGGTACATATTTAGGAAAAGACAAGAAGCAGAGTACTGTGTGTAGTTGGTTGAAATTTTTGAAGAAGTATAGTTAGAATAGATGTTTATGTGCATAAACATCATCTCTTGACTACATAAGAAACTAGCTGTGATTGTCTATGCAAAGGGAATTCTGTAGTACAAGAACACCGGTTTTAATTAAGAAGTAATTTTATGCATATCTTTTTCTTCCTGTAGGAATATTTACCATATACATGTGTACCTTTCCAAAGTAATAAATAAAATGTATTTGTTAAAATCAGATAATAATGGATAGTCTAAATTCCTTATAGGAGATCCAATAATATAAAGATAGATAACTGACCATTAGTTTTTGCTATTAAAAGTCATCAGAGATAGGACATGGTGGCTCACACCTGTAACCCCAGAACTTTATGAGGCTGAGGCATGAAGATCAACTGAGCCCAGGAGTTCAAGACCAGCTTGAGCAACATAATGAGAACCTGTCTTTATAATAAATACATAAATAAACTGTTTTTTAAAAGAGAAAAAAATGTCTTTGGAGACATTGAGAAGGGGAACTTTAATTGAAGGGAGGATAAAATATTATTTCAAAGAAATACAAGGGAAATGTGAGGGAGGAAAGTGAAAAAAGATGTGAAAATAACTCCTTTAAGATAATTTGCCTTTTATGCTTCATAACTAATAGCAGAGACATAGAGCAATAACTGGAAAGGGTAACAGGAATCTAGAGAGAGTTTTTATTTGTTTCTTTGTTTGCTGTAAGATGGACCATGTTTCAGAATGCGTGACATCAACAAAAATAATTCAGTACGTGAGGAATATTGGCCTAGGAGACAAAGGATATGATTGCAGGAGCATCATTCTATGTGAGCGAGGGATGTGGGATCTAGTGCACAGTAGGGAGTTATCCTCTGGAGCACCGTGCATTTGTTTTATTAGGGGGGAAGTCACAGTGTGTGCAATATTATTCCATCAATCTAAAGTCATTTAAAGATAATTATAGGTTTTATTCTTAATGTTTGAAAAGCACAACTATTTTAAGCTTCACAGTGATTAGGCAGGCATGCAAATAATAAATAAATGTGCTAAAGTAGCTATATAGATATGAGGACCATAAGCAGATGAATAAAATGTTTGTTTGACAATGTTGTTTTATATTGCATTTAGTTATTATATACATCATTTGAAAATATCATGTTACTGAACATATATATAACATCCAAATTTATTTTCGTATTCTTTGAGTAACAAAATAAATAATTACTGCTTTGTGACATACTTAAATTAAAAAAAGCCCCGCCTAAAAATCTATGTGTAGAAAATGTATAATTGTATCTGTGTTGTATAAATAATTTCAATGTTGTTTATCACATGTAAAATTTTCCAAACAACTTAAATTTTAGTTTATATAGCAGAATTTGACCATCCAAATAGAAACCCAGCTCAGTTATAAATTGATTCACTTATAACCAAACATAAATTGTAGGTGTAAATCTAACTTTTGGTCACTCTTGCTGTGCAACAAATTACCCTCATAACTTGGCATTTGAAAACAATAAACATGACTCTGAGAATATTGTATCTGTCACAGAGTAACCAGATAAAGAATTACATTTTTTATTCTAATTGTATCTGAAAAGGAGAGATTTTTTTTTTCTTGATTACCCAAAAGAGAACAAGTAAATCATTTTGATTGTTTCTGAAGGTCTCAGATACCCTGCACTGAGAGTAAAGAGGGGTCATATTTTCCAAAGAAAAGCTCTAGCTTTTCAATATCCAGAGTGTTTTAAAGAGTTGGGAGTAGCCATACACTAAGAAAGTATAGGATAATTCTATACTGAATGTATTAATCAAGATTCTCCAGAGGGACAGAACTAGTGGAATAGATATATCTATATAAAAGGGAGTTTATTAAATATTAACTCACATGATCACAATGTCCCATAATAGGCCATCTGCAGCTGAGGAGCAAGGAGAGCCAGTCCAAAGTTCCAAAACTAAAGAAATTGGAGTGCAATGCTCAAGAGCAGGAAGCATTAGCACAGGAGAAAGATGTAGGCTGGGAGCCTAGGCCAGTCTCTCTTTTCACATTTCTCTGCCTGCTTATATTCTAGTCACACTGGCAGCTGATTAGATTGCGCCCCTCAAGATTAAGAATGGGTTTGCCTTTCCCAGCCCACTGACTCAAATGTTCATCTCTTTTGGCAACGCCCTCACAGACACACCCAGGATCAATACTTCCTATTCTTCAATCCAATCAAGTTGACACTCAATATTAACCATCACACTGAAAAACTCAAGTAAAACAAACACAGCAAGTAACTACACAGCATAGAATTAGAATGCCTGGGTTGTCCATACTTTATACATTTTTAATAAAAGGTTTGGCCCTTGAAGGGCTCTTGGAAGGGAACCTCTAAGCCTTTAGACATGTTGTCTGATAAGAGTGTCTTAGTTTTCCTGAGGCCTTTGGCTACATTTTATTACTTTGTGCTTTTTAGGTTCTGGAGGCTAAGTGACTAAGGTCAGCCAAGCAGATATTCAGCTGTGCCTACCTGACCAATCCACAGTAAAATCCCTGGACACCAAGGTTCAGGTGAACTTCCTTGAATGATAATACTTTGTAGTAATACACATCATTTTTTGTAGAATTAAGCACTGTCTTTAAGATTCTACCAGTAGAAGACATGTGGCAACTTGTGCCTGGTCCCACTAGGGACTCTGCCATATGCCTCTTCTTCTGTTAATTTTAATATGCATCATTTTCTGCTGTAATAAATTGTGACTATAACAGTTTTCTGAATCTTGTGAATCCTTCTATTGAATCATTAAATCTAAGAGATGTCTTGGGGATCCTTGTTACAATTACGTAGTTAAAACCAACATTTCAGAAGATGGCTAGGCTTAGTTGAAGAAGGCCTGCATACATTAGAAGGGCTTAACTCTAATTGTGGTGACCTTAGAAAGTTAGGTATAAGTACAGACAGTTGAATTAGCAAATCCAAAAGAATCAAGTGATGTAGATAATAAGCAATTCAGTGGAGACCATGACCGACTAAAGACCAGAGATATGCCAGGCATGGTGGCTCATGCCTGTAATCCCAGCACTTTGGGAGGCCAAGGCGTGTGGATCACGAGATCAGGAGTTCGAGACCAGCCTGATCTAAACACGGTGAAACCCCATCTCTACTAAAAATACAAAAATTAGCTGGGATTGGTGGCACACACCTGTAATCTCAGCTACACAGGAGGCTGAGGCAGGAGAATCTCTTGAACCTGGGAGGCGGGGGTTGCAGTGAGCCAAGATCAGGCCACTGCACTCCAGCCTGGGTGACAGAGCAAGACTCCATCTCAAAAATATGAAAAAAAAAAAAACAAAAAACAAAAAACAGAGATACAGAGATACTGACTCTGAATTTGAATTACTGGACTGTATAAAACTATAGAAGGCTAGAGAGGGGAAATGTTCTTAAAACCATACTGAATTTTTCATCGGCCAGGTAAATAGAAACTCAAAGCTATTATTTAAAAAACTGCATATGGCTTACTGAAAACATAAAACAAATTCAAATTGATTAAAACTGTACACTCAATATTACTATTTGACCTATTGTTCATGTAAATATTCAAGACCTGATTGAGCATATCATTAATATTTTGCTAGATATGCAAGGCTAAATTTAAGACAATTTAGCTGTATATCTCAAGTCATATGATTCAACATAGTAATTTTGTTTCAAAAATGACTCTGAAAATTGGGAAAATCTAGATATAAAAATATGTTATCATAGCATTATAGAAAATATTCAAAATTAAAGTACATCAAATGTTATATTGGTTGTGATTATGTATATAATAACACATTTTCTTGATTTAATATTATTCAGCCATGTTTGTATATAAACATTAATTTAAAAAGCAGAATATGCAACTACGTATCTATTTTATATATTTTAATGTTTTAAATTGTTAAGATTATTTTAAAATGTTGAAGCTATGCAAGAAATGGACTTGATAGAATTGTTTGCAGCAATTAAATTATTTTAATTAATTTGAAATAGGACAATAACAGGGGAAGCAAAAAGCACGTATTTCTTAGACATCTACTTAAGTCTTGCAGTTCCTTGTAAGTAGTAGCATTAACACAAGCACACACACATACACACACACACACACATTCAAACTACTGAAGAAACACTCAACAACAGAGTATCACAGATATTCTTGCAAGAGAGCAAGAAAGTCACTTGTCAACGAGAGAGATGATTCACTCCCACTTAGTGCAGGAAGAGGATGGGTAGCACTGGGAGCCCAGGAACAGAGAGCTTTCCCATTTTTTCCCTCCTTGGCATGAATCTATCTTAATGTGTTCTGTATGTAGTGATTGAATAACAATAGTCACTTTTCTCAAACTATGCTGTCTTAATCATTAAATAGCATTCAGACTTAATGAAAACATTTGTCCAGAAGACAGAGTAACATAAACAATTTATCATCATTCCCAATGGTCAAACATAAACATTCTCTGAATTAGATATGGAGTTCTGCCTTGGCTTACTGGAAATCACTATATGGCAAAGGCTCTGCAGTTTTAAGGCTGAATAATTTGTTTTGTGCCACAGTAGAAATATTTACTTTGGATGAAGAGTAGTGTTCAGGAAAAGAAAAACTGCTGACCAAGGGAAATAAATGTTGGCTTCAGAAATTGAATGTTAGCAGCATTTTCTAGCCCTGTATCATTATTAGGAAGTATTATCTTACACTGTTTTCTTTGTTTTAGGATTTTATTTATTCTTTTGGGAAAAGAATTCCTAAAATATGGAAGCATAAATATAAAAACAAGGAATCAAACCCTCCTAATGTCCACTTTGAACCCATCCATCTTTGTTTGGTGATTATTCCTCCAGATGTATTTCTTACTGATATGCAGAAATATATTTAGCTATTATTATTTATAGAAAAATAGAACAGACTTGTACAAATTATTCTTCTTTTTCATCTTACAAATTAAACATATATTGTGCATCTTTCTAGGGCACTCAATATATTTCTCCTCTTTCTTTTTCATGGCTGCACTGTACTCACTTTTATGGATCTATCATTTTATAGCTGTTCTTTTATTGATAGAAAAGTAAGTCTTGTTCATTGCTGTACTCTTACTAACAGTGCCGCATGAACATCTGTATCATCACATAATTTCTGTAAAACAGCTTCCTGTGTATAATTAAAATTTAATATACACATAAATTATTCCCAGGAAAGATTGTTAGCAAATATTCCACTCACTAAGGGGATGTGAGTGCCCTGCTTCCTTCATCTCTGCACAAGATGTTAAAAAGTTTTAAATTACTTGCCATTCTAATGGATGAAAATAATATCAGTGTAACATATTAATCAGAAATTCTGTATTGCTAGAACAGAAATGTCTCAAAGATGCAGTGATATCTAGATGATATTTAACTTTAGCTACTCTGATGTATAATAGATAGATATTGATTGTCTATATCTGTATCAATACTTACATTTTACCAATAAGTGTATGTAAAATTAGCTATATAAAACATGGTAACACAAAATATTGCTATGTAGATTGTGTCAGTCTGGTGATATGATAAGCTGATATAACAATGAAAAGTGATTTTCATTTGAACTACTGCACTTTAAACTATAATTTGAACTATTTAGCAGATTAACTTGGTCATATTACTTATCTGTGATCAAAGATGGTTTAAGGGACAGACATTAGGCTAAAATATTTCTGTTCAGCTTAGCATCATTACATCATCTAGTCCAGACATGCAAAAATACAAAATGGTGACAATGGCACTCACGTGGAGTCTGCAATAACTTGTTTTTCAACTAAGTTCAGTTATTGTTTTCCTAAATCTTGAGTTGTTTGGCTTCAACTTAAGCAACAACCCATCTTTCAAGCCAATATTATGTTCTGGCAGACATCAGTATCTGTGAATGGAATGGTAAACAAAGTTTAATTATGTATGTATTTACCAAGCATTTTCTTTTTTTTTTTTTTTTTNGTAGCTGGGATTACAGGCACTCGCCACCATGCCCAGCTAATTTTTTTGTATTTTTAGTAGAGACGGGGTTTCACCATGTTGACCAGGATGGTCTCGATCTCTTAACCTCGTGATCCACCCGCCTCGGCCTCCCACAGTGCTGGGATTACAGGCTTGAGCCACCGCACCCGGCCCTATATTTTCTTACATTAAAAAAAAAATTACAGTGTAGTCCTGTAAGTTTCTTTTTTATTTTATCCGGTACTGTTTTAGACTGTGAATATTACCAGGATTTCTAATTCTATTCCCACCTCTCTAAAAATCAAAAGAGCCAAAGAGTAGTAGACCTTTTGTGCTATGTTCTAGTCAAAAGAGCTAGAAACTAGTGCTCTCTCTTTAAAGTTTATATTCATCTACCACATCTCACACCTTACTCTTACCACTTTACTCACAGTAGTTTAAAAAATAAAAATGTGTTCTGTATATTTGTCCATTTCTGTGTTTTATGTATTATTTTCATTTTGTTTTTACTTTAAGAGTAAATTGTGTAAAACTTTCAGAGTAGAGTAAGTTAGGGCCATTAGAGTAGACCTGGCCTGGAAGATGGGACTTATATGGCAATGATTGTCACACCTTGACAATCTGGGAAGGGCTCAAGGAATATAGAAAATATCAAGGACATTGATTCATAGTTGAACAAAGTGGAAATAATTATTAGAAAAGCACTTAACAAGGGTGCTGATCTCTTCCCATTTGAGGTCTTCTTTCTTCTTTTCATGTAATTTTAAGCACTGATCAGTGAAGTCTTTCTCATTATTCTACATAAACAGATATCTAAACATATAAGAATTCGTTATTTACCTTATGTGCCTTTTTATTAATATAAGTTATTTGGTTTTTAGATTGTTTTGCCAATGAATGAAGGAAGTCCTGTCAAAAGACACACATTTTACTTATCTTAAGGCTAACAGCTTACCAAACATTTTTTTTTTTTTTTTTTTTGCCCTAATCCATGTTTTATTCCAAACCAGAATAATAGCATGAGCTATATTTCGAAATTCCCATCTGCAGGAATTTCTAACAAAAATTAAATCTTTTGTTCACATTTATTTGTACTTGGAAAATAGGCCTGTGTTTCAGAAGAAAAAATGTAGTTAAAATGATTTTTAAAATTGTGGAAAATGATTTTGCATAACTAGAGACTAAGAAAGCAAAACTGTAATGATTTAAGCATAAAATAATCAGAAACCAATGCATTATATATTCTGTTAACTTTTTGTTTCTTTTCTTAATCAAGAGAGCAGTATTCAGCAAAATGTATTTTAGAATCTAGTGAATGTTAAAATATATAGGGCCCTTTTAAAAATTTATCTTAAAGTAACTTACAAGCAGAAGTAAGTTTAGTGAATTTTAATTTTCTTACCCCTTCCTTCCTTCCTTCCTCCCTCCCTTCCTCCTTTCCTTCTCTTCCTCCCCTCTCCCTCCCTCACTCCACTCTTCCCTCCCTCCCTTCCTTCTTTCTTTTCCTCCTTCCTTCTTTCCTTCCTTCCTTCTTTCCTCCCTCCCTCCTTTTCTTCCTTCCTTCCTCTCTTCCTTTCTTCCTTTTTATCCTCCCGTCCTTCCCTCGCAGATATTACCACCTGCCCTATTCTTTGTTGAACTGGAGCTTCCTCCAGTTTTACAAAAACCGCCCACACAGATTTACAAAATAATTTTGGAGTGTGCACTTTCTAGGAAACTAGTCCCAAGCAGTTTTATTTAAGTAATATATCAGTAATCATTAGGCTAAATAACCTGGATCATCAAAAATAAATAATAAGAAAATACTATATTTTTATATATGTCTTTATATTTCCTGTCTTGCTAAAAACATAGTTTTGTTATTATTATTTTTTAAAATTCACCAAGAGTTTCTTGTTTCTGAACTCCTTTTCTGTTTATTTTACTCTTTGGGGTTTTGCTTTATTGTAAAAAACTCCATATTAATCTAGTTGTTTTAAAAAATATTTTTCATAGATCTGCGTTTACTGAAGTAATGAAAGGACATACTAGGGAGCAATACATAAATCGTTCCTTCGTTTATACCTTCACTACTCAAACTGTTGAAATGAATACTAAGTCCAGGGTATTCATTAAGTTATAACTATTAACAGGTTGCTGATAGGGAATGAAGTCGCCTAAAAGCAAATCTTTCAAAATATGCCGTATTTTATTAAGGATTTTCTCAGAAAATAATATAAAAATTACATGTAGAGATCTACAACTATGTGATCACTCATTTATATTTAACACAAAATAATAATGACCTCAAGGTTTAAGCCTTTCATTATGTAGCTCATTGAAATAATAAGAGTTTATTTAATATTTCTATTTTTAAAATATAAGCCTAATTTTAAAAATCACAATTTACATAAAACAAAATAACATTTTCTGAAATTAAAGGTTTTCTTTATTTGTGGCCCCAAATTATCTTTTTCTATTTTCCCCATTTTGTTTTACATTAATAAATGGGAAAGATAAAAAGAAAAAAATTGAGAAGTATTTTGCCTTCTAATCAATCGATGAGGTTAACAACTAGGACTTGGATCCCTGAGTCAATTAAATAGCTTGTTTAAGCATAGGTAGAGTCTATAATTTTGATCATTATTCTCCTCAACTATTTCATTTCATAGATGCCAATGTGCTCTTAAGATAGCTAATGCTGGCCCATCGTTGCACGCTTGGAAATCTCAGCTATGCATTTTAATCTAAGCACAACAATTGACTGTGAACTGTGGGTCTTCCAAAATAAGCACAGCTGTGATCTTCATATCTTTAACAGTTCCCTCCCAGTAATGCACAGCTGTCAGAGATGCTCAGTTATTCCAAATGTAAAGTTTGAAAGATCAGCCTTCTGAGAAGCCACAGGAATTGCTTCCTAAGTCTAAGAGTTATAACAAACCATGACTTTTTGTGTGGAAAACAGCTTCAGAGCTGAATAACTTAGCAAAAGCATTTCACTAAAGCATACAAACCAAGCGGGGCTGATTCCAAAGGCTTCACCTTAGATTGGTCAAGGAAAGTAGACAGCATACATCTTCCTCTAATGTGTTTAACACTAATGCTTACCATCAAGGAACTCAGGACTCTTCTCTGTGACAATATAAAATCTGTCATGCTGAATGACCTTTATCATCAGGGTGATAATGTAAACCATGAGTGCTTAAAATTAGTTAGAACGTTATGCTCTAACACAGAATTGTATTTTATGAAGATGGTATAAACCATGCATTATACTAAGTAGAAATTATTTCTGGCTAGTTAGAGATATAGAATAACCTAAAATCATATACAAACTTATGCTTCTGTTTTTCTACTTTGAACTTGGTCAGCATATATTTCAATACTAAATTATCTTTTGTAGAATTCTGAGAATCATGAAGTCAGATAAATAAGATACTTTCAAAAACACTTCTCTAATCTTTTAGTGGACAAAGAAAGATATGTATTATAACAAATATCTTTTTTATTCTACTTTTACCTCTAGAATTTCTCAAATTCTCCTGTGTTTAGCATTCCAAGAACAAACAATATATACACCCATTTGGAAAAAATTAATCTATATCTTTATATAACTATCTATATGTATTTATAAAGTATTAATGTCTATGCATATATAAATATCTATCTATCTACATTTTTTAAATGCTGCTTGTCTACAACCCCATTGCCTCTAACTCTTGCCTTCAACTGATATCAGACAGATAACTAGGAAACGTTGAAGAGCTTGGATTCTACCAGTTGGTAAATTAAAACTCATTCCATATTCTCTTTTTTAAATCTACTATCTCTCTACGCCCTCATAATACCTCAAGATGAAGTAGGTGGAATATAAGGAATAACCTATTTACCTCCCTTTACTCTCCTATCCAGCAAATATCACTCTAATGACAAAAGGGAAATCAGAAAATGTTAGTATCCGTTTTGTTGATTGTTAAGTTTTCTTTCAAAACGCTTAATATTATTATGTGGGTACAGTTGGCTTTTTTTTTTTTCAAATTAACTTTGAGGTTGTAGAAATATTTGAATTGTTTTATTTATTTTCAATGGCAGATGCTGTTCTTATCAAGCTGAGGGGGAAAATGCCTTGGCTTGTAGCTGAAGCATTTGGCGAAAGTTCTTTACGCCATTTAAAAACTACATTTGCTTGAGAAAATAGCATCATGTGACAGGACCATAGCAATCATAACACCTCAGGTGCCAGAAAACACTCAATCTGGGTGGCTCAGATGACTCCAAATCCTTAAGAATCCTTTTTTTTCCTTTCTTTTTTTTTTTTGCAGTAGAAATTCCCTACAGAGCTTTAATTTCTATATAGAGCTAATAGCAACTCTGTTTGTAAAGCAACTACTTTGCGGTTTATTAGTCTGCAAAGCAGAGAAATAACAGACACATATCACTGACATTTAACAAAGCTACCTTTCTTTTCTTTTTTGCCCTTTCCAGAGTCTTTTTAAAGAAACACTTCTACAAATGATTATTTCTGAATAAGCATTTTCTCCTTCAAATTATCTAAAGTTTTAAAAAGTCCTTGATATTATTTTAGCAATTGTTAAAGACTTTTTCCCCCTCTTCTGTGTCTGTATATCAAATAATGTCTAGAATAGTCACTCTTGCATCTGATATCTGAGACATTGAATCACGATTAATTCTGTAACTGTTAAATGTGCTCTTAATAAAGAGACCACCTAAACAGGGTTTGTATGAGCAACAAGACTGTTTATTCACTTGGGTGCGAGTGGGCTGAGTCCAAAAGGAGAGTCAGTGGAAGGCGGTGGGATAGGAGCTGGTTTTATAGATTTGGGATAGGCACTGGAAAGTTATAGTTGAGGGCACTTTTTGCAAGCCAGGGGGATTAACTCAGGGTCCAATGTCACAAGGTTGGCTTATCAATTGAGGCAGGAACAATGGCAGAATGTCACCAGGTTGGTTAACCAGGCATTGCAGGAGCTAGCTAGTCTTCTTTTGCAATTTTCCTATTACCTCAGACTTTCTGGCTCCAGGAGGCCATCTGGAGGTATATGCGTGGCTTACAAGGGTCAAAATGGCTTGACAATGGTGTAGTCCATAGTGCAGTCAGTTCAAAGGACTTCACAGTAATCTTGGCAATATTTGTTATTGAGAATAGACAGGTTTGATTATTTGTCATCTTTTACAAGGATAATGTTACTATGTAACATATTGTGAATCTACCTCTGAAAAATAAAATGTTTAGTCATTTTTTTCTAGAGTATTTTCACTATGTGTTGCCATATGGAGAAGAAGAGTTATCAAAGATGTCCATAATTGTCCAGGTTCCTAAGTTTTACCAGAATGAAATATCACAGCATTATCAAGTCTTCTTTCCTCTTGGCAGATGAATTTTATAGCTGATACCACAGTTCATTTCTAAAGGAACTTCCCTTCCTCAGATGTCTTGGCTTAGAGTGGACTGACATTCCAAAGAAAGTTTATTAAGAAAAGGAAAATGAGAAAAAATAAAATGTAAAGTGAAGACATAGATGTGTTTACATACAGACTCCCTTCTCTGAAGGTGGCTGAAGCCTAAACCACAGATTAATTCATCTCACCAGCTTTTATAGACTTAGAATTTGATTTTTTCCTGTCAATTCTGTCTGATATTATTTCACACCAGGAAGGCCAACTTCAGATGGGTACTCTGAGTTGGTAGTAAAGTTCCCAAGCAATACCACAATATTCTTGTTTCCTGTCTCCTTTGCTGTCTATTGTGTTATAACTTAGTTCAGATCAAGTCTTGATCTCTAGTTCAGAAATGAAAAACAGAATTCTACTCTCATCCAAAATAACTACTCTCTCTTCAGACTAACCAGTAACTTCTCAGATATTGTCCTTGTTTGCATTGGAGGTCTCCTTCCTAAAATGACTATTATAAATCCCAAGGAATTCTTCTCTATAATGCTTATTTTATATATATATATATAATGAAAAGATAATTCAAATGCCATTATAGATCAAAAAGGTAACATGAATATATAAGGTAGTGCTGGGGACAGTGGCAAAATAATTATTCTATCTCAGCGAATGTCAAAATGTGATCCCCAAACCAATACCATCACCTTATTATCTAGAGACTTAATAGAAATCCAAATTCTCAGCCCTTCCCCAGAACTATTCAGAAACTCTGGAAGTGATAACCAATAATCTGTTTTTTAACAAGGTCTCCAGTGTCAGATACATGCAAAAATTGTTGAAGATCTGTTCTACCCTAAAACATTATTTTTTTATTTATTACAAACACAGCAATGGATTTTTTTTTTATTTTTATTTCTGCTAGATTTGCCTCTGGGTCATTGCTATGGTTAAAATGTTGGTACCTGTATTAGTTTGTTCTCACACTGCTATAAAGAAATACCTGAAACTGGGTAATTTATAAATAAAAGAAATTTAATTGGCTCATTGTTCCACAAACTATACAGGAAGCATGGCTGGGAAGGTCTCAGGAAACTTACAATCATGGCAAAAAATGAAGGGGAAGCAGGCTCAACTGACATGGCCAGAGCAGGATAAAAAAAAAAGGCGGTGGGTAATACACATTGTTAAACAACCAGAAGTCATGCGCGCTCACTCACTATCATGAGAACAGCAAGGGGGGAAGCCATCCCCGTGATCCAATCACCTCCCACCAGGCCCTTCCTCTAAAACTGGGGGTTACAATTAAACATGAAATTTGGGTGGGGACACAAATCCAAACCATATTATTCTGCCTTGGTCCATCTGAAATCTCATATACTATTCACATTCCAAAATGCATCCTCCCTTTTCAACAGGCCCCCAAGTCATAACTCATTTCAGCATTAACTCAAAATTCCTCAGTCCAAAGTCTCAACTGAGACAAGATAAGTCCCTTCAGTCTATGAGTCTGTAAAATCAGAAACAAGTTAGTAACTTCCAAGATACAGTGGGGATATAATTATTGGGTAAATACTCGCTTTCCAAAAGAGAGACATCAGACAAAAGGCAGGGAGTATAGACCTTATGCAATTCCAAAACCCAGTAGGTTTGGAATTATAATATGTTAAATCTTAAAGCAAAAAAAAAAATCTCATTTGACTCCACGTCTCACATCTGGGGCACGCTAATGCAAGAATTGGACTTCCAAAACCTTAGGAAGCTCCACCATTGTGGCTTTTCAGGTTATAGCCCCTGTGACTGCCTTCATGGGCTGACATTGAGTAGCTATGGCTTTTCCAGGTACACAGTGCAGGCTGTTGGTAGATCTACCATTCTGGAGTCTGGAGAATGGTGGCCCTACTCTCACAGCTCCACTAGGCAGTGCTACAGTGGGGCTTTTGTGTGGGCGTCTAACCCTACATTTCCCCTCCAAATTGTTCTAGTAAAGGTTCTCCATGAGGGCTTTGTCATTGCAGCAGATTTCTGAATGTATTCATCCACACATTCAGAGGATGTATGGAAACATCCAGGCATTTCCATACATCCTCTGAAATCTAGGCTGAGGCTCCCAAGACTCTCCTCCCCTTTCCACAACCATAGGCCAAAGCCATGTGGAAGCCACCAACATTTGTGTTTGCACCCTCTGAAGCAAGGGCCGGATCTGTGCCTAGGACCCATAAGCAGGTTTGAGCTGGAGTGGCTGGGACGCAAGCTACCAAGTCCTGAGGCCTTGCAGAGCAGTGGGGCCCTGGGCCTGACCCATGAAACAAATTTTCTTTACTCGGCCTTTAGACCTGTAATGGAAGGAGCTGTTTCAAAGGTCTCTATATCCTCTAGAGGCATTTTCCCCATTGTTTTGCCTATTAACATTT
The DNA here is from genome assembly GCF_001604975.1 of Cebus imitator. Taxonomy (NCBI): domain Eukaryota; kingdom Metazoa; phylum Chordata; class Mammalia; order Primates; family Cebidae; genus Cebus; species Cebus imitator. Next base: position 3,020,847 of record NW_016107461.1, on the reverse strand, counting down.
GCCTCTTCTTTACTTATGCATATTTTGGCAGCCTTGAATTCCTCCTAAAAAAATGTTTTGTTTTGTTTTGTTTAGTTCTATGTTTTTTTCTACCACATGATCAGGCTGGAAATTTTCCAAACTTATTGGGAACTGGAGTAAAGGTCACACTTGTTATAACACATTTGAACTAAATAATATATGATGATTACATATACAGGTGTTTTATGTAATCATCATATATGGTTTAATATAACTGAAAAATGTTTCTTGGACTGATACTGCAAACCAACATTAAATAGAAGTGGAACAACTTTCAATAATCTAATTACTCAACTGAGTTGACAACGGTTGAAACTAAACATGTATAATAACCAACAAAATCAACCAGGATTTTACCCAAATTTAAATAAACCAAAAGCAGAATTGAAATATGAAATTATTCTTTTGGGTAAATTGAACTAGTAAAATAATCTGAAGAGCTTATTACTGTGTGAAAACTGATCAGCGCAAGCAGGAATATGGGCATCGAAATGACATCATTTTTATGTTTATAACTTCCTCCAAAAGGAAAGTTCATTGGTTGCATAAGTAAAGGAAATTTTAAAGAAAGATGTATCTAAAAAAATGGTTTGGTCCTAGAATTACAAATCTCAGCTAATGAATACATTTTTCAGGGTTATTGAGGTATTGACTAATTCTAACACAAACATTCTAAATATTTACTTTTTCATTCAAGAAATATTTATTGAAAGCCTACAAAGTATATAGGACTCCGTTAGATATATATTTTTGAAAAATACATTGAAAGGATACAAACTTAAGCTAGACTTGAATATTTGCATTAAAAAATGTCAAAGCCAAATTGGGTTGTCTGTATGTGTATGCGTGTGTGCACCTTTGGTCATGTTTACTTGCATATTTACAAATATATAGGGTGGATTCTACTCTAGGAAGAAAAGTAGAATTTAAGTAGGCCTGAGAATATGTACAACGTCCCAAAATTAAGCCCATAGCCATATTGCCAACAATATCTCAACTTCACCACAAGGAATCTTTAGCAGAAATATCCATTTATTGGCCTTTGTAACATGGACAGTGCAACAGATACTAGTGTACTAGTGTTATGGATTGGGTTGTGTCACAACTTCATCTATTGAAGTCCTAACCCCCCCATAACACAGAAAGTGCCTTTATTTGGATGAGCACACAAGGAGATCGCCATATGAAGACAAAGGTGAAAATTATGACGATGCATCTATACAAGCCAAGGAAACCCAAAGACTCTAAACCACCAGGAGCTAGAGGAGAGGCATAGAACAGATTCTTCCTCACAACACTCAGAAGGAACAAACCCTGCCAACACTGTAATCTTAAACTTCTCCTTGGTATGAATTATAAAAATTATACAAGTGCATTATCCAAACATGGGAAGAGTGTTCAAAAGGTATCAAGCATCCAAAATATAAACAACTTTCATACAACTTTCATACATTTATCCATGAATATAAATTTGTGCTTTTATGGTTCAATTTCTCCCCCACCCTATTTTTTTTCCCCAAAAACCAGAATGGTTGTCTCAGTAGTTTGTAGTTTGTCACCTCTTTGATATTGCTGTAACTTCTAGGTGCTAATGTAATATATTGGCATTTTGGGAAGCAACAGAAGACTATTGAACCTTAATGTGCATTCTGATCGAGTCTCCTCACTACTGTCCTTACCTCATTATTCCCAAACATAAACTCCACTGGGTCCCTGTGATATATCCCTGCAGTTCAAAGAAAAAAATACATATATCACTTTAAGCTCTATACCTTGCATAACATAGATTTATCATGCATTCGTTTTAATGTAAGTACTGGGCACAGGGATTCACCAAACCCTCATTTGAGGAGTAAGACACAGTCTTATCTCCTCTCATGTACATAAGCCTATCTGAGGTTTAACATTCTTCTCTCCTAGTCTAACCTCTCATTCTCACACCAGGATCACACTCTATACACGTTCCTTGAGTTTCTCATGGTCTTAGATCAACAATTAACCATCTTGTTTACATTAGTCTTCCACCTTTCTAGTTTGTGGCCACTGGGCTATAAAAAGAGTCTCTAACTAGTCATCTATTTAAAAATAATTACGCCATAAACTTTATACTATTTCTTTCTAGGTTAGTCTTTGGAAACACAAGAGCTAAGAACTTACACTAATTATTTGCTTTTCTGCTAAAACATACGTTATCTGAATAACTGAATGTACATGTCCCAGTTGTAGGACTGTGCTTAGAAACTAGTGCAAGCCTTAAGGGGTAGGGAAGGAACATCTCTGACTCTGATGCATTTTTTCCATATAAAGAGATGTCCAGTGTATGAAACCCTTGACATTTTGCTGTCCCCACTGTCAGTTTCTTCCAACATTAAAGGCTTGGCATTATAAATTTATTATGTTGTCCAAATTTATATGTTGGTTGCTAAAACTCAGTAAGAAGGCACCAAACAACTGCAAAAACAATTTTCAATTAGCAATGCTAGAATCACTGTATGTGAGAAAATACTTTCTATGTAACCAGCTTCTGGGAGAGTACAGAGGCCGAAATCGAAAATGATTTCCAAACATTTAACAAAAAAGTCAAAGGATAGTTTTTTTCTCATGAAACCCTGTTAGATAAAGCTTTCCTGGCAATGGTTTGTCTGACATTGAATCTCAGAATAGATGATTGTGTTGGGTGGTTCACATCCTCTTCCAGGAAGAAAACAGTATTTGTGTCTATAAACCACTTACTCTCTTATCCATGACTGTATTTACTGATAAAAAAAAAAAAAAAAAAAAAAAAAAAACCTCTACCAAATGTGCAGGGAATGTTTATCTTCCCATTCTTAATGATGAGAGGATTTTTCAGTTGGTACTGTATATGTAGGAGCCAATCCAAGAACTAACTTTGAAATTTATATCTGCTTTCTATGGCAATGAAAACCAGCCCACAGTCATCATTTGTTCTGGTGGAATGTAACGCATTAGCTTGCATGGCAGCAGACCTAATAAACTATTTCCTCATGGAAACAGAAATACAACTTTGGGAAAAATGTTTCATGTTCTTAATAATAATTTAAATATTAAATTTAACATTTTACTTTCATTAATTTATTTACAGTGTTTTGCATGAGTTTTAATTTAGAGCATAATAAAACTATTAAATTGATCATTTCTACAAATAAATGTCTGAAAAGTAAAAAATAGCAATAACACACTGTTCTCTTTGTTATAATAATACAACTTTTAACCTATTCCTACTTGTTGCTGATACAAATATTGAGTAGTTGAAATATTTTGGTTTAAAAATAATTGTAATGTTAAAGATGCAGCATTTGTTCAGGTAGAAGTTTTACTTGGAAAAATACTCCGATTAACACTTCAATTGGCATTGTCTCTACAAAGCATATCTGAAAAACCACTCTTCAGAATAGTCTAAAACTTCCCATTGTCATACACACAATGAAATTTTACAAGTACATTTTATTAACTGATAAACTGAGAAATTCATATGCACATGAACATTCATATACACACATTCCACAATACAAATACTACATATGAAAAGTATTACATCTGCTAAATCCCAAGTTTTAAAATGTTTTACTTTAAGCATCAACAATTGTGAAGGATTCTGAAATTTTACACAAATTACAAGTGAACAAATTAAGTCTGCTAAAGGTCCATGGATATTGGTAGAAGACAAAAGACTCTGAGGTCAAAAGCAAAAGAAATATGTGGAGTCCCTCACACTGTAACCAGATATAATCCAGAATAGGTTGCAAATTCACTACAATGATGGTTTTGACAGTCATGGTAATAATCTCAGCAGTGTATCCTTGAGCAACATCTTATTTTCTGTTTGACTTATCATAGAACCGGCTCTTACTGTGAGTGTCTACTTAAGCTACCTAGATGTTTTGATAAGCAACCAATATTTGTTTCCATAGTTAATAATTCCAAAAAGGGGTGTCTAACCTGCCAGTCTGAAGTTTTCAAAGTGGCAGATGAAACACCTAGGGCATTAGCAGGAGACCAGGAGTCAGTAAAATATGTCCAGGACCATCAAGGGATTGGCCAGAGCTGTGAGTATGACTTTTAGTTCTGCTCAGAGTGACCATGTTTGCTTTGGATTATACTTAGCCAATTCTAAGGCTGAACACCTCACTAGCCCCATGACAATAATGGCTTTTAGTTTAGCTAAATCATCACTGAATCAAGCACAGGCATTAAGTGTGCTTTGGTGGATCAAGGGCCCTAATGAGCCAGAAGCTTTGCTCCAGGTGGCAGAGTGGAAGATTACTGCAACTTTTTCATGTAATGCCAAAATGCTAGTAGGGCTAAAATGATTTTATTTTTGAGTATGTCATTTTCAATAGGCAAGTAAGGCTTATTGGCTTTTTCCTACCTTGTTAGTTATTTAGTACAAATGTGCCTACTTCGACATGGAAATGTCAGGAAACAGTGTCACTAGAACCCTTGGTTAAGGGTTTTGATGAGAGCCTCATAGCAAACTGATGACTGCCTTAAAAGAAAAGTATATGTGAGAGCCATGTCAGGAAAGCAGTAAGTCCAAAATCCTAGAGGCTACCTCTACGTAGGGAGGCTACCTCTCTTTGCTCAAGACTCTAGTCAGCAAGATTATCAATCACAGATACTTTACATCCCAAAATGGTCATTTTTGTTGCGATGCCACAAAGATAAAGAACGTGCCACAACTGGATGGACAATTTCTAAAACAGTATATTAGTTTAGATACCACTGACAGAATGATTCTTTGTGGGACAGCCAAAGAATGCATTAATTCACCATGTAGTATATTCAATACCTAAAAACTCCAATAACGTGCTAACCCATTTTGTTGGCCAGACAGTCATCCAAATAAACCGCAAATTTCATTGAATGCCAGAGGGTTTCAGCATTGTGAATCTGTCTACATAGTTCCTAGGAACTTTACATGGTGAACTAGTTTTAAGTATTTAGTCATTGTCCCTCCTAACAGAGGTGTGATACCATCATGGTTATAACCTGATGACTTTCAACGGATTGGAAGTAAGCGCTAAGACCGTCCAAGTCTTGTCATTTTCCTTTAACAAGCAACACATGCCATATTCCCCCATCTTTTAAGAGAAGGAAAGTACTCAAAGTGGCCCATCATACTGTTGAGCTTTGTTCTCATTCAGCATAGGCACATGTTTTCCTAACTATTGTCTGACAGAAAGATGGACCTTTTGTATACTGAGGACATATCATAGCACGAGTTGTTGCAATCAAATGGAACAAGGCTGACCACCAGATCGGTAGGAATGTCTCCTGCCTAAAGGATGGTAAACAACAAGGATGTTGTTCCGGAAGTTCTCTGAAACTATTTCAAGTTCTCATAACTACTGTCCTGTTTTTTTTCTCATCAGCAGGCAACAACGACGAGGACTGTTTGGCCCAATTTACCATCCAGTTTGGTCAACACATTTGCTATTTATTCAAATTAGGTTAATTGGCCTACCAAGCCCTATTCTTTCTTTTCAGAAAGCTGTATCTCTGTCAGCATCCCATCTTCATTCCCAAAGTTGTGAAGAAGTATGAAAGGTTTGAGATGTTACCTAAGTTGAGACCTAACAAGTTCCATGAATACTACTATAAAGTAGACAATTTCAGGGTCAGTGCACAACAAGCAACATGAACATGCACAAATTTGCATCAGTTTCTCTTACCCCTACATCCCATGGGATGGTGCAGAAGAGACTGGATGGATGCTAGCACATGCAGTGTGGTTGAATTTAAAAAGGAACCTTAAGTTTAAAAAGTCTACATTTTTATAATGGGAAGAAAGCATATCTATATTTTGCTCTAGAAGGAGACATTGTTCAAAGTTGTTCCTTTCACCAATATCTTTGAAATGATAATTTACAATAAAGTGCCCTTAGTACCTCTTCTCACAAGATGTGCATAAATGACAGGGCCCTGTGAAGAAATGTTTTCCAATTTTGGTGCTTGGGTTTCTGATGGGTCTGGCCTCATAATTATGAGATTCATTCCTGCCATTTCATCATGTTAATGCAATTTTAATGTATCTTTATTTTTGTGTTCTGCTCCTTTAATTACATGAATTAAGCCTTCACTATCAGCTTATTCCTATAAACAGTATGGTAAGACTTGACAGTGAATTATTCTTCTCAGGAGACTACATTCATGCATGTTGACCTAGAAAGAAAATGCTTAAGTGAATATAACCAAATGTGTTATAGTATGTCTTTAAACTCTATTCTTATAAAGTCCCCTATTGCCTTTCTTCCTCTCTTTTTAAGTTTTCCTTGATATCCAAATCTTTTGTAAATCTGTCTACTTTATTGGCCTGTCAGTTATGCTAATCTCCAAATGTATTATGTTTGTTTTACCATTTGGTCGTGTATAAATATATTTAATTCAGCTGCTTATTTATCTGTCTCCTCTAGTTTAGACACAGGAAAGGGAATTTATAGATTTTATTCTCTAATTCTATCCCATACTACCTTGCAGTGCAAGGCCTTCTGTAGATACTTAATACATGTTATTTAATTTCAATTCACTTAAGTTTAGTCTATAGCCTGTGGAGATAAAAACTAAATGGCTTGTTTTAAAAATTATTTAATGTATTTTTTTCATTTTCCCTCATAAACCCTTGTGTGTGAGAGAATGTGCGTGTATACTCAGTCGATCATTTACCCCATGACATAAAACTAAATTTGAGAAAAATATATGAAAAGTACATTTTAAAATATTAGTTTTTTGTTTAATTTCCTAGCCTCTACAGTTATGATGAATAAAGCATTTTCTTATTGTTCACAGATGTTAAAACTCAGATTTCCATATTTAAGTTTGGTTGCATAATGTCTTCTGAGAAAATATTGTAAAATAAAAAGCGAAAAAAAATTGTTGTTCTGAAAATTTTTTTCTCATGTATTAAAGTGCTTTGAATAATCCTGGTTGCCATGAATCACTTTGGTTAACATATTTCATAAATTATACTGCCTAATTCTAAAATTTTAGATTTTTTTAAAAGGGTTATATTCTTTAAATATTTAAATTATATGATGCTGAGTCTGTGCCATGCTTATTGAGAAAATATTCTGTATTTTATTTTTGTAGTAAATAAAATCAGAAATATTGCTTATGTAGAGAGTTGTTTTTCATTGATCCATCTATCCAAATATTTGGGTATCTAATATGTGACTGATGCTATAATAGAAAATGAGAGTCTAAGAGTGAGCCAGAGCAATATGGACCCTTACCTCTTAAAATTTAGTCTGGTGGAGGAAGTGCCTCTTCATCAAATAAGCAACAAAATACAACTATAACAAGTGCTACAAATAAGAAATTGATGGAACTATGAAGGCACAGCATAAATTTAATTTGCCTAGGCAGAGGTGTCAGGAAAGACTTCTAGGAATTCATGACAAAGCTGTGAAAAAGAAATAGTTAATCATGTAAAAGTGGGAAGAAAAAGCATTCTATGTGGAAGAAAATGCATATTCAAAAACATTGCTGAAGGAAGGACCAAAGTATATTGAAAACCCTGATACAAGTCCCTGATACAAGAGACTATAGCTAGAGAAGACAGAGGAGAGATAGTACAAGCCTCAAGCTGAAGGAAGAGAACTGAGACCTTCCTCGTCCAGGTAGTTTAATTATTAAGGACTAAGAACTGAGCCACCAGAGACAACTATGAATCAGTGATTCAGCAGATTTTTCTAGTGGTTTAAAGGAATTCTTGCCTTGGAAATTAGTCTGTAAACCAATAGATACCATCTCTGATTCTTTTGTGAAGTTCCTGCATGTCAATCTATCTGAATAATCAGTTGCTCTTCTGGGAAAGTAAGTCATTGATCAGAAGAATACATCGCTGTCTTGGACAACCAGTGCATTTATCAAACAACAATTTACTTAACAAAATTCACTTCTAAGCTGGGTCACTAAATACTAAGCTTTTATTATGATGCAAAATGTGGCCAATCCTCGTAATTGTCCTAACTTGAAATAGTGTCCTACACCATTTCAACTCAGATTTTAAAACTTGATAAATATTGTCCCGTAGGTTTTGGTTGTGAGATACTAGTAAGACTGTCAAGCTGGTATCTTCCCTTATTACAATAGATCTAATAAACTTAACTTTGTTTGATCAACAGGTGGTGACCTTTTTTAGTAGAAGGCAGTAAATGCAGGCCAGATGAGGGATTTTTATTGATTTTTAGTCCAACCTCCTAACCTATATACAACATAAAACCTGTGAAATGTTTCAGTTAGCAGATGGAAGGTAGCATTGGGGTAGTAATGATTAGAACTGTAAGTTTAAATAACCACCCTAGCTTCAGTGTCATAAACTGATTGGAATATGCATGAATTATGGAAGTCTAGAGACAATTATATCAGTGAAGTTTAGAGATGATGCCAGCTTTAAGATGATGAAAGTTGATATTATTAGAAATGGACAGTTCCAAAACAATAAATAATCCATAAGATAAAGGGATAGTGATCAAATAAGATGGGCAAAAGAAAGTAGGGTACCCAAGGTGTATCCTTGATCTCTAACTTACATACTCCTCATTTTCTGTAAGTTTTCATTTCCTTTTTTCTATAAGTTACTAAAAAGTATCTATCAGTTTTGAAACACAATGACAAAACAGAAATGATATCCCAGGGTAGCCCCCTGTTCGGCTGTCTGTTTTAAATTGTGAGTGTACGTTTTTAGAAATTTGACGACTAGACAACTTGATGTTATCCTTATCATGTTTTGGAGGAAATTGTCACGATGAAGGCTCTTCCAACAAAACAAGGATCAGGATGATGTTTAAAGCACTTTGATGTCTATGACCACGCATTGCAGATTTTTGGACTTCATATGAAGAAATGTGTGGCTCAGTCCCAGGCTTCATGCAGCATATTGAGTTTGGAAATGCACAGCCATTTCTCCAAGATACCCTGGCAGCTTCAGATGGACTGGCCAAAAGTTGTCCCTGGTTCTCCACTCTATCTCTGCCTCAGGATTGAATCACCAATATAAAAAATAAATCCTGTAGGTTTTATGGTATAGATACCTCAGCTCTTTCGAGCTCAACAAGTGATTATCTTGGGATTTTCATTATGCACATGGCTTATGAGGTGGAAATGTCTCATCACATGGTGGGGTGAGTTATGAAACAGTTACTGCAGCCCTTATTAGGCAGAGGATCTGTTTTGGGTTTTTGGGGTTTTTTTTTCTTTGAATATTTAAGGAACTGTGAATTGAGGGATAAGTGGTTGCCAGGATGATGATTGGAGGTAGTCCAGCTGGTTCATTCACATCTTAATATTTAATCAGCCCTGAGAGAGATAACTGGCCTCAGTTACTGGCAGATCTCTTTAGAATACCAGGTAATTGAGACCTTTTTTTTCATGTTTGACACTGCTCACTATTATTAGGGAAGGAGGAAAAAACAGAAAAACTCCCTAGTATATCATAAAAAATTCGTTTTTAATAACGTTATTTTATTATTTATTTACTTTAACCCCTTGCAACACATTGGCAAGCTTTCAATATGTTAGATATATATTCTTATAATTGCATGTGTCCTTGTAAATACACAGCACTGATTAGGTCATGTATGTGTTCTGTAAAAATTTATAAAACTTTTATTGTTAGTGACAACATTTTCTTCCTACAATGTTAAAATTTGTCCACATTATTGTGTCTACATCTTGTTTGATGTTTCCAATGGCTGCATACTATCCTTTACTGTATATCACCCTATTTTATTACCTATGTCTGCATTAACAGATACACAAGTTATCTGGAACTTTTGCTTACCTCAAAATACTCTGAAATTAGCATCTGGATATATGTCCTTTAATGGAATAGTGTGTGAATTATACTGGACTATGTACAAAGAATAAGAATTGCAAGATCATTGGTTCTGTGAATGTGCATGTTTATGATGTGTGTGGGTATAGGTACATATATGTATAAATGTTAAGTTTGACCAAGCACTGTAAGAGTGTTTTCTAGGAAGACTGTACTAATATGTGTGCCTATAAAATACAAATGCATCAAGTATTGTTTCTGCAAATCTCTAAACTCTTGTTGATGTTTACATTTTTTATATTTTCAGACCTGGTAAGTAGTTTTATTATGCTTTTGTATCTGATTCCCACGAAGCTGCTTATCCCTCCACATACTTGTTACCCTTTTGAGTATTTTATTCTATGAAATATCTGTTAATATTCTGCTTATGTACATATAGATTACTTATTTCCATAGATTACAATAATTTTTGGTAAAGTATATCAGCTTTTGTCAGATTAAGAGTGTAAGAATCTTCTTACAATGTCAGCTGAATCTTAACATCTACAATAGCAATATAAAAGAAATATGCTTCTTTCCTGATTTAACATTTTTGGAGGTAATTGTAGATTCATGTGTCATATTAAGAAATAATACAGACTGGACACAGTGGCTCATGCTTGTAATCCCAGCACTTTGGGAGGCTGACACAGGAGGATCACTTGAGGCCAGGAATTTAAGACCAGCCTGGGCAATATAGCAAGACCCCATCTCTATAAAAATCTTTAAAAACTAGCCAGGAGTAAAGGTATGCACCTATAGTCCAGCCACTCAGGAGGCTGAGGCAATAGAATCACTTGAGTCCAGAAGGTCAATTAGCTATGATCATGCCAGTGTACTTCAGGCAGGGTGACAAAGTGAGATCCTGTCTCAAACACAAAAAAAGAAGAAAAAGAAATAATACATGGTAATCTAGTTTTACTTGATGATAACATCTTGCATAACTATATTACAAAATCACCACCAGATTATTGACATAAGAATATTCTATCTACAAAAGAATTTCATCATCAGAAGGATCCATTCTGTTGCTTTTTTAGTGTTGTACCCATTTCCACAATCTTAACCCCTGGAGCCACTAGTCTTTTTTCATTTCTGTAATTTTCTTATTTTTAAGAATGCTATATATAGATTAATTCCTTTTGCTTGTCGGGAAAAAAATTTATTCCTAGCTCATTTCTGAAGGAATTGATTGCTGAAGCTTTGCTGAGTATAGTATTTTTGGCTATTTTTTATTTTTAGTACATTGAATATGTCATCCCATTCTCTACTGGCCTGTAAGGTGTCTGCAGAGGCATGCACTATTAGCCTAGTGAGGATTCCCTAAGATGAGACTAATTTTCCTCTTATTGTTTTCTCTTTATCTTTGACTTTGACAATTTCATTGTAATGTTCCTTGAGTTGTACTTTTTGGGTAAAATATAATTGAAAATTTTTGCAATTACTGGATCTGGATTTCAATATCTCTCCTCAGACTTGGAAAGTTTTCAGGTATTATCTTATTAAATGCATTTTATGACTTTTCCCTTATTTTCTTCTGCAATTCTCATAACATGCATAGTTGTTTGTGTTGTCTCACAACACTTATAGGCTTTCTTCAAACAATTTTATCCTTTCTCTCAGTGAGTAATTTCAAATGGTCTGTCTTCAAGTTCACAGTTTCTTCTGCGTGATCAATCTGCTGTTGAAACTCTCCATTGTATTTTTTATTTCATTAATTAAATTTTTCAACTGCAGGATTTGGTGAGGGTTGAGAGGAAGGAGAAATCAAGAATAGCTAATGGATGCTGGGATTAATAGCTGGGTGATGGGAGGATCTGTGTAGCAGAAAACCACCATGGCACACATTTACCTGTGTAACAAACCTGTATATCCTGCACATGCACCCCTGAATCTAAAATACAAGTTGAAATTTTTTTAAAAAGAAAAAAATCTTAAAATTCATATGGTAATGCTAAAGATCACAGATAGTTAAAGAAAAATTGAGCACAAATACGAATGCTAGAGTCTTCACATAACCTGACTTCAAAATTATACCACAGAGCTATAGTAACCAAACAGCATGCTACAGCCCTATAAACAGACATGTAGAACAATGAAACACAATACAAAACTCAGAAATAAATTTACATGTTTGTGTGTATACAATCTATCATAGCCAATTGATTTTCAACAATGATGTTGAGAACTTTTATTAAGAAAGAAACAATATCTTCAATAAACAATGCTGAAAAAAATCCATATGCATATAAATGAAATTAGACCCCTATATATCACCATGTACAAAAATCAACTCAAATGAATTGAAGTCCCGCAGACTGTGGCTGAGTGGTGGATGAAAGAAGTACACAGACACAGGCATTTTGCCTGAGAACACCACTAGGAGACTGCACAGCTTAGCATCAACAATGAGAGTGCAGCCCTGATAAGCCATAGCTGTATCTATTTATTTAGCACAGATTTAATGACAAAGGCCTGGAGCAAACACAATTTGTGGGCTATTAACATTGTCGACCACTGAGGAGAGAACCGTCTTTTGAGAATGATCAAAGGTTGGTTTATGGAAACATATGTAAACAAATTTATCTAGATAAATGTCTTCACATTCTATTGTTATCTAGCCTGTGCTATCAGCCACAGGGTAAGAGGATTTAGTTGCCTTCAGCTCTAATTCTCTTCTGAAGCTTTTGCAAAACCTTCTGGCCTTCCAAAAATGTTTGTGTCTTTCCTTATAATTTCTCCCACCACCCTGACCAATCTCCTACACTTAATTCTTAACAGGGTTCATGGCAGAACAAATTATATTAATATATCATTTTTCTATTATGGGTCACGTTTTTGCCTATCCCTAGATACAAACAATTGTCTCATATTTTTTTCTAAAAGTTCTATATTTTTAAATTTACATTTAAATCTGAATCCATTTTGAGATATTCTTAAAGGTTGTGGTTTAAGTCATTATTCTTTTTCCCTCTATAGATGGTAACTTTTTCTAACACCATTTTAACTTTTTTCAAAAAGGTTATTTTTCCTCCATTGCATTGCTTTTGCATTTTTTGCCAAAAATATCTCTGTGTGTGTGTGTGTGTGTGTGTGTGTGTATGTGTGTGTGTGTGTGTGTGTGTACGTACTTTAGCATTCTCTATTCTGTTTTGGTGATCTATGTGTCTATCAGTACCACACTGAATTGTTTGTTTTGCCTATATAGTAAACCTCAATCAGGTAAAGTGTCTCCTCCTATTTATTTTTTAAGACTAAAAAGCTATTATAGGTTCTGTGCCTTTCCATATAAGTTTTAGAATCAGATCACCTGTGTCAACAACAGAAAAACCTTGCTGCAACAAAAACCAGCTTTGCTCGCTCAATAAAAATCTCACTGAGTCATTGTCTAAAATTATTTGAATATAATGCTGGACATAATTGTTAATATTTTGTTGAAGACTTTTGTGTCTAAGTTAATTAAGACATTGGTCTATAGTTTTGTTTCGTTTTGCTTTATTGTACTGTTTTGTGTACATGCCTTTTGTACGAGGGTACTACCAACTTAAAAAAATCATTTGGGAAGTATTCCTCCTTCTAGTTTTTTGAAGGGTATTTTATAAAGTTGGTTTCAATTCGTTTTAAAGTGTTTTATTATGCCAATTTAACAAATAATAAATTCCATCTTTTCTGTTTTTCTTTTGCTTCTTAGTACATATTTTTACAGATCTTATATAAAAACCTTTTCCACCCACTGCTTTAAGAAGGTTTACTATAAAACTTCACTTTCAATACTTAGTCTTTTAATCTACCATGATTTCTAATCTGTAGGTTCTATTAAGAAATATTTTAATTTTTTTCTATTGAGTAAGCCAGTTAAGCCAAGTCTTACTTTTCAGCGTATCTTTCCATCATTAATTTGTCATTTCATATTAATAGTGTCATATTTTCATATAAATCTGGGCCTTTTCCACAGGTCTGCTTTTGTTTCTATTATTGTGTTTTCTGTCCTGTTATAATAGCCTTTACATCTTCATAAATAAAAGGTCAATTATTCCGCTTTCTGCTGCTTTTCTATACTTTACATATCTATCAACTGTTATTTTTTAACTTTTAAGATTAATAGTTCCCCAAAATGTGCAAGTGAACATTTTCCTACCTTTGTATTTAATATTTAATTTTCTAATAATTAAAGTATTAATAATATTGTTTCATTAATGAATATTTTATGTATTTTTGCTTATTCAAATTTTCTTCTATGTACTTTAAGAAAAGTTTAAAATTAACTCTGTTAAATATATGTCTGTAAAGAAAATTTATCTCTTCTCTTATATCTATTTATTTAAAATTTATATAGCATATATTTCAAAAGTATAAGTGAGCAAATGTTTTCTCATGTAAGTTACTTATCCAAGCTTTAAGACTATTATTACTGATGATCCTTCCCTTTTACTGAAAATCGACACGGGTAAAATTTGCTTACCACTTTCACAAAATCACTTTTTCAGAAGGAAAAATGCAGGTATGTGACATAATCAAGAGAGGAAAGCATAGCATTTAATTTGATGCAAAGATTATTTGATGCAAAGATAACTGATATTTTCTATGATCTGTTATTTTGTACCATCAGATCAACCTATGCATGTCATGAAGATGCCAATTCTGCTTAACCTAAAAAGCTCTTTAACCTAAGCTATTCTTCCTTGTTGCAAGTTAAACTCAGACTAGCTGTGATAGGCTCTTTGATTTGTCCCCTTTGCAAAATTCTTATATAATTGCAGAAATCATAATTGATAAAGTAAGTTTAAGAAAGTAAGTTGTGAAAAAAATACAAAGAAGTTCAGCTTTATTGCCAGTGTTAATGCTGCTGTTGTTATAACTCACTTGAGCTACAGTAGCAAGGCCAGTCTCTACAAGGTCCTATATTTTCTGCTTTCTCTTACTTACATAATCTCTTGTTTAGCTTCTACCCTTGCTAATTTTGTTACATCAGTCTCCTTGCAGTTACTTGAATATCCAGGCTTGCTGCTTCTTGGGGTATTTTGCACTTACCTCTCACTATCTTGAATAGTTGCCCAAATGATGTTCACTATCATTTCCCCCCATATTATCTATATTCTAAGGCACTTTATCAGTGAGGTTTACTTCATAATTCTAGATTATAATGTTCTCTCCCTCTACTAACAGATCCTATACTTCTTTTGTGCTTTGTTTCTCACCATGCAATTTATTATTATGTAACGTACTTTACCTGCTTTTTGACTATTGTTCTTCACTAGAATATAAGCTGCATGAGGGCATGGATTTATATCTATTTCTTTGCAAATTTTTCTGCAATTCATATGATAGCTCAGGAATGTAGAAGGTACACAGGAAATGTTAGCCACTTTTTAAAAGCTTTTGATAAAATTATTTTTTCTAGATTTATGCTACTGAGAAATAAAATTGATATGAATAAATATACATCTTTGATATTTCAATGAATTTCTTATACATATCAAGAAGAGATGAATTGAGGTGCATGCACACTTAGTGCATGCACTCTTATTTTAGCTATAACAGGACAAACTAGAAACAGTTATTTATGTTTAAATTTTTACTACCTATTAGAGAAGAATACAGTATAATCATTCCCCTTTCAGAACAAAGATAAGCACTGAAAACAATTTCCTCTGCAGCATTTTCATTTTCTCTCTCATTCAGTTTCCTTACACTCAAAACTAAGAACCATGATTTTTGGTAACAATTTCATTCAGTTTTATTTCCAAAAACATAAGAAGTGAGAAGTATAAAAGAGATTTTGATAGCTAATGTGCAAATGTGACTGCTTTTCTAGCATGTGGTTTAAAAGTTAGAAACCTAATATATTCTGGATAAATACAGAAAATAAGAACTAGTGATTTTAGGGAATTATGGGGAAAATAAATAATTGGTTTTTATTATATGCGACATAACTTTTCTCTTTATAAACACTTATAAGTACAAGGTACTCTCCTTGGGACCATAAACATACCTTGTATATATAGTTGTTGAGAAATCTGATGTTTTTCTTTTTCTGATGGTCAGATTGCAAAGCCATCCTTTTGGTAATTCGTTTGGTTACCTTGTTCATCGAAGGAATTTTTATACTCTGTATGTGTGTGCATTGGGAGATAGGTATGAATGGGTACTGTTTGATTTTTTAGAGTTTTGCTCATATTTTTCTTGGATCCCCTAAGGCTCAGTTTTGTCTTATCTCTCATGAGAACTTATTTAAGAGGAGAAATCAGTAACTTCCTCAAAGTTCCTCTAAATCCCACTATGTTCTGCCACTTTTAGGATTTGAAACAAATTAGCAAAACTTGCTGATTCAATTTGATTTTATGATTTTAAATTCACTCCAAAACATTGCCATCTTTAAGATTCAATTGGGAATTAATTATGATTACCTGTGTACATTAGTTATTAAGCTATTTTTATTCATTTTTAGCCCATCTTTCTACAAAATGATTTGTGATTCTGGAGCTGTGACTCTGTAAATCACAGTCCACTGTTAATTGGATACCTCTTAGGGTCTACAAATTCAGAGAGTTAAAAAGAGAATGAAGGGCTGAAAGAGTCAGGGGGAAATGATTCCTCTCTCTCTCTGCTTCCTTTGACTTCCTTTTTCATTCAGTGGTACACAGCTTTGCTTCTTCAAATCAGGAGTGGTGATTCATTTCAGTTGCAGCAGCTTGGAGTTTTTTCAATACTTGCATTGGTGACATCTTAATGACACTGGCAAGAGCCAGCCAGCCAGCATCCTCTCCTCCCAAGTCTGAGTTCCAGCCCCTTAGGGCACGCTTTCACAAGCTCTGAGATATTCCTGCCAGATAAACAGTGACCATGCTTCCAACATGGTTCCTAATTTTCTCTTTTATAATGTTTCAATTTTTACTAGCTACTTACATATTCTTTATGTTAGGTTCTCTTTGTTAAAAGAATTGGCATAGTTGGTATCTCATAACTGGAGTGTGGCGGATATGAGGGTCCTTTGGTGTAACCTTCTCCACTTCTTTCTGTAATTTGCTGACTGTCTCTTTAAGGTATTATTATAATAAACTTTAGCAATATTTAAAGGAATAGACAAACTAAGAACAGGAGAACATTTTTTAGGTGATCTTTATTGCATTTTAGACTATAAAAGTTATATCTATTTTTAAATTATGAACTGTAAGTATCACTTTGCAACTTATTGTATTTATTCTAAATTTTTTAACAACTCAAAAATGAAACAATACATCTTTTCACAGTAAACATCTAAGTTAAATGGCACTTTATTGTTTTATTCTGCTTCACAGTGTTCACATTTCATATGCCTCTCTCATTCTCATTCTGCAACTATATGCTGAAATATAAATAGAAGCTCATTTCTAAATATCTACTCCGAAGGAACAAAGATAGGACAATAATACACATGATATATATCAGTATTAGTTTCATAGATAAAGTGGCCTTGGAACAAACTGGTTTTAATAAATAAATAAACTGAAATTATGTTAAGCTCTTTCCTAGGTAAAACTACATGAGAATACATTTTCCAATGTTGACTCAAAGGGCTTAATTAAAGTCAGAAACACAGAAACAAAAATATTTTTTTGGTAGAAGAATCTGTAATCAAATGATTAATATCTTAAAAGAAATCTGAAAGATTACTCTGAGAAAGCTCAATTGAGAATACAATACCAAATAATGAAGTTCAAAATGTCACCACTTCCTTCTGAAAGAGGTCTCTGTCTTCTACTGTTTCAAAATCAATTACATTTCAATGACATTTTTCTGGGTTAATGTATTCAGTAATTTTCAATAAGTAATCACCTCCTGTATGTTCAGAGGATGATATTCACTGAGCAATGATGGTTTATCTGTTTAAGAAGAATATGTCCAATACACTATAAAATTAAATTATTCTAAAAGATTTTAATGTATGATTTGTCCTTCACCAATTCTGGTTTAAAGATACTCATGTTAAGGAAAACTTACGTCAACATCAACTTGTAAACTATATTGATATATAAATTAACTTCATTTCTTCTTGTGATAGTTCATAAATCATCCATTAGGAAAAATAAAAACATGTTTCACTTTTAAAGACTCTCCTTTACAATAAATGTGCCAGGAAATAAACATAGATAGTTTACCTTGGTCAAGTATCTCAAACATGCAATAAAGGAAACAACAATATTTCTTAAAGATAATAACTATCAAAAAAGTTGTTCCACAACTCAGTTATTGACTGATGGTTAGAATGGGAGACATTTGGCCTGGGTATATGCCAAGTACATACTTTTGGGACCCAGATTTTTTTTCCTTCAATGCTACGTTCCTAATTTTATATCTTCAGAACATATTTCAATTAATGAGTGGCAATAAGACATAGACAAGAGATTCTGAAAATCAAATTGGAAAATAAAGCATTTTTTGAACTTACATGATAAAATATTTTATTTAAATATTAGTTGAGTTAAATGGCAATTTAAGATTTTAGGAAAGAAATCTGTTGAATTCTAGGGATGATAGACTGACATATTGAAATATATTGAAACTATAGGAGCATGCAAAATGAGAGCATAAATATAAAGCAAAGCAAAAAAACTTAGGGAACACTAGTATTTACAAGATGTGCAGAGAAGGGAAATTATAACATACAATGAAAAAGGGCAGTTAAGAAGGTAGAAGCACCAGGAGAAGGTGGTTACGTACACACTAATTGGAGAGATACTCATAGGAAGGAATTATAAAGTGTTAAGTAATACAAGGAAGCAAATTTCCAAGAAAACCAGTAACTATTCAGTTAGTAATTTAAATCTTTATCAGCACCCTTTCCTAAAATTATATTCGGAGAATTTTTATGGTATATAGTACAATTAGACAAATTAAATGAAAAAAATGAAAATATAATGATAATTAAATATTTTTAGGCAAATAATATAGACTGAAACAAGAACATATGTATGTAATGCAAAAATATTGTGTTCAAAATGATTTAAAAAGAGCATGTTGAATACTTTTCTTAAGATTTTTTTCCCCTGAATTAAAACATCTCCAAAGTGAACATTGAGACATAAGGAAATCCTGAATAGATTGAAATTATCAACAGTCTCAGCCTGTTGGACACTCTTTTATTCACTTCTGTTTAGTGTCTTAAGTGCAAGAGGCTAGTAGAATAATGATAACAGAAAATGGAGCTGCTGAGGGTATAATTCTCCACAGCACTGAAGTGCTATTTATTGTAAAGTTTCTTTCATATTTTCATCTTGGAATTGGTTATAGAGGTGGTGGATAAAGGCATTAAAAGAACTCTGATAATCTTTATTTTTATCTCCCAAAAGTAATGTTAAAAGGATTTAGTATAAAAACACATGAAAACTAATGCTTGCTAATATGGCTATAAAGCTATGCCTGGGATCCAACCCCATGCTGAATTAAACAATTGTATTTTCTGGTGAACCTCATTTTAAATAATAGCTTTTCTTCCCTAAGGGAGGCATATATGAAATATAATCATCTTTTCATTACGGGGTTTCAGGTTTTATGTCTCATGGATCCCTAGGATAAGTATTTTAGAAGCCTATATCAGAGAGAACTAACTGGAATATTTTTATTCATGATAACTTTCTCTCTAATTCCTTAAACTCCTTTCAGTAAGGGTAGTAAGGATTCTCTTTTGTCAGTCTTTGAATAGAATTTTTGCTCTAGTGTGAGTGTAACAAAAAAGAATGCTACATTTTTAATCTATTTTATTACTTCTTAGCTTTTAGTTTTACATAGCTTTTCAAAACACTATATTTAGGAATATTTGGCCTTCAAAGCTGCTTGCTTCTTTGTGGTATTGCTGAATCTCTTGGGTATTCCTTTACAGCTTTTAGCATATGTATTATGGTTTTTCTTTACTTGTTTTTCACTGTCACGGCTTAGGCACAAAACTGTAAATTATTTATATATGTATCTTTATGAGCTACCATAAGCTTCAGTAGATATTGAAGAAAAAGTAAATGTAGAAATATATTGTGGGTTGAGATAGAGCTGTCACTTTTAAAGAAAATGTTGTAAATAAAATTGCTTTTGAGCAAAACATACAGTTTTATAAAACATACAAATGACTGAAAAACACACACAAGGTGTTTAGCATTTTTCTTAGAAAACTGCAACTACTCCATTTACATTCTTTTTGGAATGACTATTCTTAATTGAAATTAAGATGTAGAATAGCCCTTCTACATATGTTCTTTTTAATTAAACAAATGCTCTCTGGAAGACTATGAGGAAGGCAATATTATAAGTATTCAATTAGATAAACTAAATAACCTTAGACAATAAACAAGATGATGAATGTATCAACAAAAAAAATTTATTAAGTAGAAGATATTTCAAATCACAGTAAAATGCTCACAGTGCCAAAATATAGATTATGATGTGGTATTGGTGAATAGTGCCAATATTCTGGCCAGCTCAAATTGTTAAAAAGAGGCAGGGGAAGTGAAAGCTAATTTCTTCTTGGTAGAAGAGGGGGAGATAGAAGAAAGCATTAAAAAGTGACTATCTCCTGATCATGTGAGTAATTCTCAGTGCAATATAAGGAACGTAATTTCTTTATAGTGGTCCGTCCTTTTTCTGCTTGGTCTGATAAATAAAAACAAACAAACAACTTATTTTCCACTTTTTCCTTACAACATGGTAACCAAAAAAATGACTAAAAAAGTATTGGTTTTTTTGTTAACCTTGCAAGACCACTACCCTACATTTGGTATGACTGAATATTTGAAACTTACTTATTCACTTATGGCAGAGTTTCATCATTTACCAAATTTCAAGTAAATTTTCATCATTGGAAATATCTACTTATTTCATGGGTAAGCTATGTTTTAACTTACCATCTTGTCTTTGCAAGTTACAAAAATGTCATGTCATCCTGAATGTCTTAGATGTAAACAATACTACGATTGAAATAACCTTTAACAAATTGAAAGTTAAACAAGTATTTCTACCAGAAACAAACATCGGTTTGACTGAATGTACCCAGATATAATTTTGGTTCACTTAAACAAATATTTTAATTTGCAAATATTTTCCAGGGCACATGTGGGCATATAGTAATTAACATATAACATGGTTCTTCGTAACAAGGACTTCCTTTCAACAAATACTATATTACTGGAAGAATAAGAATATGAAAATTAATTTTATATGAAAATTTATAAACTAAATTTCAGTAGTATTAAATCCACATTCAGCATGGAAGAGTGAATGATGAAAGCTTTAATTCTACCCTTGAAGATCCTTCAATGAAGAAAATAAACCAATGGGCATAGAAGAAATAGGTACAGGCGGGTATTTTTCCTGCATAAACAAGTTTTACTACTCTTTTTATCACACATTAGTTCCACGTTTAAAATATTTGTTCCAGACGTAACTGCTATCATACTTTCAGTATATATAAAGCAACATTGTTTGATGTGGTAGAACTGCATTACAACATTTGCCCAGGTGCTGAACAGATACATTATTTAATATGTTTGTAACAAAAGCTTAAATTATCTTAAGACATCTCACATGAATTTTACGTTCATTTTTATTTTTTACTTAAACTGTAAAAACAATTTATTATTTAAAAATAATTTAATTGTGTCTACAAGTTTGCTTTGAGGCTCAGTTTTACATTAGCAGTTAATATAACAAAAGGAAAGCACAAGAGAAAATCTAAGCTAACAATATGTTTTAGTTATATCAATCCAAAAAATTTCATCCTAAGCAAAGACCTGTGTAAAATTAGCAACTGACAAGGCAGAAACTTATGCAGAGAGCACAGCTTTTGTGCATTTAGGAAAATACATTTTTGACTGGATTTGGAATGTTTTTCTGGGCAACCATTACAATTAAGCATATTAAACTCTTTCTCCTTTTTTGTCAAAGTTAATGTCTATTCACTTCAAAAAATATCTTTAGAATTAAATACAACTTTATGAAAGTCAATGCTATTGCTTAGTCATTTGTTTTTATACAGAAAATGTCTTACTTCAACAACATTGCACTATTCAAAAGTCAGCTGTGTTCCTTTTTAACAAGGGAGTTTTTCCATCATAACATGAAAATATTCAGATTCAGAGATTTGGAAAATATCTTGATCTCTGTCTCTGAAACCTGAAACATTTTCTTCAGTGTAAGGTTGACTGAAAGGATGGAGAGGTAGACCCCGGGTCAGGTTTAGCAAGTTTATTTCAACCTGCCAGGCTGGCTGCCTCACCACAGGCAGAGAAGGCAGCACTGGCTTGCAGACTATGGGGGTTATGTAGGGTGGTTGCAGGTAGTCGGGTGCTATTCTAAGAAAAACCACATCTTGGTTCTTAGGTGCCAACATTCTGCTTAATTGGCTCACCATCCCGAGTTCGAGACCTGGGTGTGACCACATCCTGGAACCCAGGGGCCCTGTTTGCCAGGCTTGAGGCTGTTTTTGTTGTGAGTTCAGCTTAGCAGGGGAGAACGGGGAGGGGGTCTATGGGCTTGCCTTGCTGTAACCCTAATATTCAGTTGTTTCTCTCTCTTGTTTTCTGACATCTCACTGGAAATTTTGGTTAGCATCCTTTATGGATCCACCTCAACATTTCAACGTCTAATTATTGGATTAACTCTCAATGTTGTCTCCATCCTTATATTCCTTATAAGCTTGTCATGCCTGTTCAATACTTTGAGTGCAAAGATATCCACATTTAAGTTTACAGCCCTAATATCACCACTATCCATACACATCTAACTCTACTTAATATCTTCTGAGAAATACCATTATAGCTCAAACTTCTGCTAAGACAAATTTTTCCCCCACCCTTGAAATTCACTCTTTTTGCTTCAGAAATAATGGTTAACCATTCATGCATTTATTCTGGTAAAAAAGAAAAAAAGAAAGAAAAAAACTAGAAAATTTTCTGTCAATTACTGTTTCTACTTGCACATCTTTATGACTAAAGATCAGAAAATTCCCTCAGCAATACCTTCAAAACATATGCAGAGTCTGACCACTTCCTACCCTCTCCAGTGTTACTATCCTAGTTTATAAACTTGGATATAGACTTGTTAGATCCACCACATGGAACCCAATTGAAGGAAAGATTTCCTTCCTAATGGCAAGTAGGACATTCAGCTGAAAGCCTATTTCTGTCAGCGGCTTCAGGATGTACCTCAGCTGCAGTGAGCCACTGCCTTCCAGATACTCCCTTCCCAGGGCAGCTCACATTCTTATCAGGGGACTAAGCAAGTTGGGGGCATAAAGCCTAAAATTAATGCAGAATGCTTAGATATATGAACTCCAAATCACTATTACTTGGACTATATGTAGAATAACAAATAATGAAATGTAAAGCACCAATTTTTGTTCTTTATATTATCCAAATTCTAATGAAAGTTAAGACTGTGTGTATTGTATAGACTCCTGCAAGTTTCATGCATCAATACATAAGTTTATAACAGCAAGTTAATTTTACTTTAGTGTTGTATTGCATTCTACTATTTGAAAGTTATGTGATAACCACTAATAATAGAAATATCATTCCTAGAAGCTTTATTTTCTGGCAATTCTGAAAGATTCATCAGTACAAAACAATAGAAATATGTCATGTGATGGTTTTGTAAAATGATTTTCAGTTTGAAAAATCATTATTCAAGTATCTTCATTTGCATAAATTATTTGAAGTCGTCTCGAAAATCATAAAGCATTTGGGTTGTTTCTTATTTGTTCAGTAAATTTTTCTTCCTTGAAAACTATTATAATTAAAAACCCGATGGGCTTAAACTTCTGGGAATAAACTGTCAAATAGAATAGTTAATGGTTTTCTTCTTGTATGAAGGTCTAAATTTTTATCTCCTACAGCTACTTCTTTTAATAGCCAACATGCTTGCATAGCTACAATGTCATACCAGAAGGGAAAGCCAACTACATCTAAAGCAGGAGACTATGATAAGAACTGTTTACTTTTCAACATGCGTTTAAACACCTGTAAGGCAAAGATATAAACAAGAACAGAATTTTAATTACTGGTGTGGGATTTTTACAAATATTTGTTAAATATCTCTTTAACATCATGTGGCTTTTACTATTAGAAGTTTCCATTTATTCACACCTGTAATCCCAGTACTTTAGGAGGCCAGTGGGTATGCATCACAAGGTCAGGAGTTCCAGACCAGCCTGACCAACATGGTGAAACCCTGTCTCTACTAAAAATACAAAAATCAGCTGGGCGTGGTGGTGGATGACTGTAATTCCAGCTACTCAGGAGGTGGAGACAAGATAATCACTTACACCTGGGAGGGAGACAGAGGTTGCAGTGAGTCAAGGTCACACCACTACTCTCCAGCCTGGGTGACAGAGTGANAAAAAAAAAAAAAAGCAAAGAAATTTCCACTTATTATTGCGTAAAAAAAAAAAAGTTATTTAATAAAAAAAACAAATTATCCCATAGATGAATTATTATCATATAATATCAGCCAGTTGACCAAATGAGCAATATACTGTCATAATTACAGTATCTCAAATAATCAAAGTATTTTAAAATCAATGTTCTTTTTTGTTTGTTTTGTTTTCTGTTATATTCTTTTTTTTAAATTTTACTTTAGGTGCATACTGTGTCTGGCATTTCTCCCCACGTTATTCCTCCCTATCCCACTGCTGTATCTCCCCTACCCACCCCCAACTGCCCCTAGTTTTGATGTTCCCTCCCTGTGTCCACGTGTTCTCATTGTTCAACACCCACCTATGAGTGAGAATATGCGGTGTTTGGCTTTCTGTTCTTGTGTCAGTTTGCTGAGAATGATGGTTTCCAGAGTCATCCAAGTCCCTACAAAGAACATGAACTCATTGTTTTTTATGGCTGCATAGTATTCCATGGCATATATGTACCACATTTTCTTTTTCCAGCCTATCATCGATGGGCATTTGGGTGGGTTCCAGGTCTTTGCTACTGTACACAGGGATGCAATGAACATATGTGTGCATGTGTCTTTATAGTAGAATGATTTATAGTTCTTCGGGTATATACCCAGTAATGGTATTGCCAGGTCAAATGGAATTTCTATTTCTAGATCCTTGAAAAATTGCCACACTGTCTTCCATAATGTTGAACTAATTTACACTCCCACCAACAGTGTAAAAGTGTTCCTATTTCTCCACATGCTCTCCAGCATCTGCTGTCTCCAGTAAAATAAATGTTCTTATTGTTATTTGGTGTATGATGCATTGCTTTATAAATATATAATATATATATCAGCTTAATTTTATTTCTAAGCATGTCTCTTAAATCTATTTAAGAACATTTTTGCCTCTTGGGTTCAATAAGATTGTTGGAAGCTGGCAAGAAGTAAGGAAAGAAGGAGATAACCTCCCTAAATTAGTTTTTGTGGAGTTTTAGGTATTGCTAAGATTTTGATTAGCTCATTTACAATAATATAAAGACACCTACATGAAGCTACCTGTACACTTCAAAGTTATTATTTCCTTGAGGGAAGGTCCTGCAAGGTTACCCTATGGAGAAGACCCTGCTGGAAGAATTCAAAAATCATAGATTGCAAATTATTATAAGTTTTATTTAGCAACAGAATCCTTCTGTAGTGGCTAAGAGATTCATTCCTCACTTTCACCCTCTAAGTGGGAGAGAACATTCTTTCTGTTATCCCAACCCTCCTTCCCAGTCTACACCCCAGACTGATGGATTCCCTCTGTAGGCAATTTCTGCTCCCAGGGGAAAGATGAAGTTCAACTTATGTACATCCAGTGGTGTCACAGTGACATATTTGTCTTATCATAAAATTTTAAATTGCTTATTTCTATTCAGAGTTTGGTTGCTCAGTTGTTTGGGTTTCTAGAAAAGCAGTTTTCTTTATTAATGACTTCGGTTTCTTTTGTTAGCTAGATACTTTGTCATTTATAAAATGGTATCTTGGAAACTACCACAGTGAGAGAATAGTTTACTCTTTACATATACAAGGCATAAATCAGAACTAATGATTGTTTTAAACCACTTAAGGATATGTATCATAAAAAAAGGGGAAAAAATCCCAGCTCCAAATGCTATGCAGTTTTTAAAAATGTGGTCCTTGTTTCCACTAGGGTAGTAGAAGGGCTTTGAAACAATACAGTTTGAAACCAGTCAATATATGATCTACTGTGATTGGGTGATTTAAAAATGGAAAATATGTACAAATTACATAATTATTCTATGCAATACTGTGAAGCTGGTGCTATTCACATAGTCATCCTCTCCTCTATTCTACCCCATTGCATTGACATTGAATGTAGAGATGGAAGAAGTCTTAGTAAAGGGCTCCTAGGGTACAATGGATAGCACTCTGGACTCTGCAGATGCCTTAGCATTTATCTTTTTATATATAATAAGAGTTCCAAATGATGACACCTCATTCCGGTGATGTAAATTTTTAAAAATTATTTTAGATAACTAAAAGTCTGGATTAATATTCAAATGTCCCAATCTCACTTTGAGAGTTCTCATTCAGCACAACCATGCTGAGTCTACCCTGCACAAACACCCAACCTTCTTCCATTTCTCACTTTCAGATTCCCCCTCAGCTCTGTAGGACTTGGCATGTCTTCTATATAATGTCAGCCTTTCATCTCAGCTGGTTGTAGTCATTAACTCTTCCACACTTCATCATTATCACAGTCCTTCTGTTTCACCTTTATCAATTCAAATTTTGTATAAAGTTTTTTTCTTTAAATCCTTAATTAGGACACCACAAAATCTTCTGTTCCCTGTGAGTCTTTCCTCAGAAAAATTTTCTAAAAGCTGCTTTCTTATCCTCTTGCTTATGAGGACAAGAAATTCTCAGAAGAGTCTCTGCAGACAATGCTTTCTCCCACAAGCATTGGTAATTTCAATCTATTTCTTCCTTTCTAGAGTCATAGCATCTAGAATTCCACTTCCCCTTGACCTTTGTGTTTGACTATAGCCACAGGCAAGTTCCAATCATTGTATCTGAAAAACGAGGGTCCAGAAGTCTAGGCCACTTTTGGGAAGAAGGTGGGGCATTTTCAAAATGTTCACAAGGGAATCTGGTGAAAAGAAAATTTGATAACATGCTAAGTATACTCACAATGTGATAATGGTAGACCTACTTGTCCTAGCTTTTTTTTTTTCTAACCTTCCTGTACTCATTACCACTTGCATTTTTAAGCTAAAAAGGGCTGGTTGAAAGAGGGCTATAGAGAAAAAATTTATAATCAAGAAAAGTTTTTAAAATGTTAGATTACATTGGGTATCCTATGGCTATCTATAAAACCTCAAAACAGAAGGATAAATGAGTCAATAACAATTTATTCTTGCAGCACAATCTGGCCCATTTTAAAATAATATTTTCTCTCAGTAACTTTTATCTTAGTGGTCACATGCATCCAACAGGAATAACAGTTTCTAGCTTATTTGAAAAAAAATCTGCAGATAAAATATGATGCAAAGACACATATGAAATATCCCACAAATGAAAAGTAAACAGATTGCTGAGAAGAGCCACAGAATAAAAGGGACTTAAAGTTGTAAAAGACTGGAGTTCTTTATGTAAAAAGCAAAAGAAAAGAAAAGCATTTTTAACAATGTTATCTTTGAGATTACCTAGACATTTTATTCAATTTTCTCATACAGTCCCTGTATGAGAAAACTCGGCACACCTTTGATAATAATTCAATGCATTTCTTTCAATCCATATTCATTATTTTCATTAGTTTTCAAAAATTTAATTGTTTTATTATTAATGTGCTAAAAAATTTTCTAGGGTATTATCAAGCAACTTAGAAAATAAACTTATTTTATAAGTGAAATTAAAATTTTGTTTTAACAACTGACTATGCAATAGGTCCTATTTAAGTCATCCTACTTAGTCCACTAGATTTATCAGAATGTTAGATTTTTTTGTTAGGTTCTGAAATTGGAACATGACATAAGCGTTCCATGTCAGAACATTTAATATATAGTCTGTTCTACTTCACAGAGTACTTGTTTTCTTAGAATGCCAGGAAGAGTACTGGATATATTCTGCAGTGTGTTACATGTTAATATTATGGCTGAAGCTAGTAGTTAAATTTAGTTCTGATCTGTAGTTTCTTGCCTGAAACTTGAAATAGTGGACTGTATTGTCTTGTATAGCATTTTAGAACCTTTTCTTTTTCCTGGCTTGTTCATTGCATTTGAAAAGGGTTTATTTTTCAATTAGATGTAAAGTTCATGTGTTGTCTCCTTTCTTTTTGTTAATTATCAATATTTTGTCTAATGAATTCATTGTTTCTAATGGGTAATTTTCTAAAACTACTGTATATTCGTCATTTACCGGCTTAAAACACACTGCCTGGGTGGGCAAAATAATATTTTAGAGCCGCCACCATGCCAGCTGGCCACCTCAGTGTCTCACCGTGGGTGTTCAGCTCCGTTCTGTTGCTGTATGACATGAAACAGGGCTTTGACCCTTGCAGCACTTTGCTTGTAAAAGTGAGCTAGGCTATAAAAATCACGATGATTTCATCAACAGTAGACCCTCCAATGATACATTCCATGCTTTCGATTATTTACTGTACGTGGTCAGCAGACTAATGCCCTGTCAAAGTTAATAGTTTAAGAAATTTTTAAAGAGACTGGAATCAGTCATGGTTGCTAAAGGTTTTCTTAAGACATTACAGACAGAAAGTCATTATTAATTATCATATCTTATAATGCATCCTACGCCAATTTGATATTTATCATAAGTCTTCTTTCGATTTCAAATGATGCCCTTCATCATTGTGTAGAATTTCATAAAGCTCCCTCTAGAATCCATAGTGGTTAGAATATACAGGATACCTATATATGGATACAGAATATCCATTACCAGTATAAAATTTTATAGCCTGGATATTGGTTTTATTCTTCTTTCATTCGCTATACCACATTTTCAAGCAATGTCAATTCAAATAATACCTCCTGAGGGTTTAAGTGGAATTATACTAATAATCACAGTATTGAAGTTCTAGGAATTAATTCTGCTTGCTTTTGCTAGGGATCTACATGTGCAGACTTGTAAAGAGCAGATGAAAAGCAATTAGGACAAGAATATGGTGATACTAGATTATTCAAGAAGGGATAGTAACATTTTTTTTCTTCCAACCCGTACAAAGTTTGTATTCTAATGGCCTTCTGGTGAAATGAAAACAAATACAAAATGTTCCTTTATAATAGCACAGAGAAAAATCATTAAACTACAAAAACCTATTTAAACACTTTAAAATATGATTCTGATTTAGTTGTGAAAATGATATGCTAATAAAAGGACACACAAATGCAGCAAGGGAATAGTATATGTGGTAATGTAGTTCTAAACTGAATCTCCACCCAAAGGGTGGAATAAAATGGCGTTCAGTGTCTCTTTGGGTGTTGATCATATATGTTCTTAGGATTTGATGACAGTAGATAAAATATTTTGCCTTTTAATATCCATCTCAGGAGATTCCTAGTCTTTCAGTGTTTTTAGTATGTGATTTTCTAAACAGTAAGGGTCTGTTTATTGGCAAGGAAACAAGGCTGGAGAAATAGAAATCAGCCTGATTCTGCCACGGTAGAACAAGCACTGGCATATTTCCATTTTTTTCCCAAGATGCACATTTTCTCATTGTACTTAGAAGACTTAAGTCAATGAAATCCCTACATTTAGCTCACAAATAGTCTATTTTCAAGAACCTCCTTCAGCTCCAGCACTTCTGTTACTTAGCCTAGTATTCCAGATTTTAATGGATCAGTTAGATTTTAAAAGTACTCTGAGTGCCTAAATAAGGATTAATAGGCTGTTGTTTTGCCAAGTAAGAACACAAATTTACATTCTCAACTTGATGTACATTTTTTTTAATTGTTTGGTTTGGTTTTATTAATAGTTCTCTGTGGCTTAACACAAAGAACACCTAGAGAAGTCAATTGTCTTTGCTTATGCTTTATTTCCTAAATAAACAAATTACAGTTTATTCATACAAAGTGAGTATAAATCAGTTATAGTTGTTATTTTTCAAGTGAAACTTACAAATAAGCATACTTAAAATGCCCAATACATCAGTGTGTAAGCTCTTTTTTTTTTTTCAATTGCATTTTAGGTTTTGGGATACATGTGAAGAACATGCAAGATTGTTGCATAGGGACACACATGGCAGTGTGATTTGCTGCCTTCCTCCCCATCACCTATATCTGGCATTTCTCCCCATGCTATGTGTTCTCATTGTTCAACACCCTCCTATGAGTGAGAACATGCGTGTTTGATTTTCTGTTCTT
Organism: Cebus imitator; assembly: GCF_001604975.1. Lineage (NCBI taxonomy): Eukaryota > Metazoa > Chordata > Mammalia > Primates > Cebidae > Cebus > Cebus imitator. Next base: position 2,990,715 of record NW_016107461.1, on the reverse strand, counting down.
GTGTCAGTTTGCTGAGAATGATGGCTTCCAGGTTCATCCACGTCCCTACAAAGGACACGAACTCGTCGTTTTTTTATGGCTGCATAGTATTCCATGGCGTATATTTGTCACATTTTCCCTGTCCAGTCTATCATTGACGGGCATTTGGATTGGTTCCAAGTCTTTGCTATTGTAAACAGTGCTGCAATGAACATTATTGTGCATGTGTCCTTAGAGTAGAACAATTTATAATCCTTTGGATATATACCCAGTAATGGGATTGCTGGGTCAAATGGAATTTCTATTTCTTGGTCCTTGAGGAATCGCCACACTGTCTTCCACAATGGTTGAACTAATTTACACACCCACCAACATTGTAAAAGTGTTCCTATTTCTCCACATCCTCTCCCGCATCTGTCTCCAGGTTTTTTTAATGATCGCCATTCTAACTGGCATAAGATGTTATCTCAGTGTAGTTTTGATCTGCATTTCTCTAATGACCAGTGATGATGAGCATTTTTTCATATGTTTGTTGGCCTCATATATGTCTTCTTTTGTAAAGTGTCTATCCATATCTTTTGCTGACTTTTGAAAGGGCTTGTTTGTTTTTTTCTTGTAAATCTGTTTTAGTTCTTTGTAGATTCCGGATATTAGCCCTTTGTCAGATGGGTAGATTGCAAAATTTTTTTCACATTCTGTTGGTTGCCGATTAAATGGGACCTAATCAAACTCCACAGCTTCTGCACAGCAAAAGAAACAGTCATTAGAGTGTGTAAGCTCTTATATGCTTAACCCAATTGCCACTATTTTGTGTGTTTCCAGTTTTGACCCCCTTCAGAGCCCCAGCAAGATGGAAATACTCCCTCTGGCTCTCTACACCAAGCCCAAGTGCACCAGAAATATGAACATGATGAATATCCTGTACCTGACCTTTTCAAACAAGGGTTGTGGTGCCCTAGGAATAGGCTTAGAAAATTTGCAACAATAGTATAAAATAGTGCACATCTCTCTAAAACATCATATTTATTCTTGGATTAAGCCAATATTAAAAAAAATAATAAATGTTGCCATGTCTTTGTCTTAAAATCTTACTTACATCTGTCTCTAAAGATGGTGCCATATTACTGGCAAAAGAAATATAAAGGCTCAAAAGACATCGTGAGTTTAAGAGTTTACTGCCTTTGAATCAGGGAAAATGTGATTCATGAAAAACACTGATTATTATTCTCTATACAATAACAATATTAGGTTAACATCAAATAATAACTCAGGAGGTTTGTTTAAATTATTTCTCATCTGTACCTACAGATGAAGGGAAGGAACCCACATTCCTTTCCTCTAAGATGACTTAGACCAAATGTAAGGTTGAGGCTCAGAAAGGCAGAAGCTGCATGTTTTTCAGGGGAAAATGGTTAAAGTAAACAAGTCTCTGCTATATTCAGAACTGGTTGCTATAGTATTGCTTGGCGTGACATTTTTGAATAAATAGATAAAATCTAGCACATATAATTGCACTTAAGAATAGAAAGAACTATAAGGGGGAAAATTAAAAAAAAACCCAAAACAAACAAAACAAAACAAAAACTAAAGCCAAACCAAACCAAAAAAGAATCACAAAATGAAGTTTAAAGAAAAAATGCCAAATGCATCGATCTTTAAGATTCTGGAATACACAAAAAAAAACACTGTAGATAAGAATTTCATTACCTTTTGTCGCTTTAATATCTCCCTTGAAAAAACTTACTTGCAGTTTACTAAGGCAGTATGCATCACTGAAAAAGCAGAACGGCAAATTGCTTAGGAACAAAATGCTGAATTAATTATTTTAAGTTTACAAATATTTACAATAGTGTGTTTTTAATGATTAGACTAGAACATTTAAAGCACTTAGTCTAATAAAATCAGCATTGTTACTGTTGGTGACCATCACAATAATTGATTATTATTATTGGATGCTTAATATTATGTGACAAATGCTTGATGAAAAACAGGACCTTTACATAGTCTCAAAGCAGCTCTCAAAAGTATACTTACCGCAAAAGAAAATACAGCTACATTGTAATAGAGAAATCTTGCAGTGCCACTATTACCAAGTGACCTATTTAATATCTCTAGGAAAAGAACAAATGAACTTCGTGTGCCTCCTGATAGATTACACTGAGAAGAATACAAAATCACTTCTGTGATATTCCATCAAAATACAAAAGCTGAATGTAACCATGAGAAAATATCATACAAGGCCAAACTGAGAAATTCTGTATCCTTCATAAGTGTTAAGGTTATGAAAGACCAAGGAGGACTAAAGACCTATTTCAAATTAAAGGATATTAAAAAGACCTCACAGCTAAATATAACGCGTGCTATCCTAGACCTCATGTAAGATATTAAAAGAGAGATCATCAAAATTTGGATAAGGGCTACAGGTTAGGTAATTTTATCATATCAGTGGTGACTTTCTGATTTTTATCATTATACTGTGGTTGTGTAAAAAAGTCCTTATTTAGAAAGGCATAAGGCATGTGCTTGAAACTTATTGTCAAAACTTTCAGAAGATTTTACCTGTATATATGCATACACATGTATATAACATATATACACACATGTATGCATACATATACAACTGTATATAGAATTCTCTGAACCATTTCATATAATTTCATACATATATATAAAACTTCATATATACATATTTTATATGTATACTCTATGTGGAAATTTCCTCACATTTGCAGAATCTGAGCTGTGAAATTTACATAGGAATTCTTTGTGCTGATACTGCCATAAGTCTAATTATTTCCAAATAAAATGTTAAGAGGGTAAATATAAAGTCAGTCTCAGAATTATTAGTAATTACAAGTAGGTAGTGAATCCTGAGAGAGCCACAGTTTTAAATTTGCTATAGTCATAGTAGTTTTGCTTAGACGTTGCTGATTTTGTTCCCAAGAATTCCTGACCAAGGTTTTTGTCAGTCATACCTCACATAATTTTGTCAGTCATGGTTCACATGTTTTTGTTTCTATAAAATTTTATTCTCACTATTGATTTTATTAGAAATTCCTTGGGTGCAAAATAGTTTGACCTTATCCCGAAGAACACATTTATGAAACATTTCCTGAGCCCCTTCATCTGGAAATCTTGACATACTGACTGTATCAACTCAGGAAAAAGTGAAGAGAAGTTATCAGGTAGAAATGTATTCTTTTATGAAAAATGAAAGTCTAAAGTAAATTTTCTGCAACTCTAACAAAGTTTCATAATCTCACATAACTAATTCTGAAAAACCAAATTATTTGTAGTATAACTGCTGGGACACCCATATTTCTATTATTGGACCCATTTTTCTGGTCATGTTGGATTAAGCCACAGTATATATTTGACTTAACAGGGGCAACTAATTTGCCAGCTAAGGAGTGGACCCATCTTTTAAAGTAGTTTAACTCAAGAGTCATATACTGAAAGCTCGGGAACTGAAGTTTCATTTAGAGTCAAGGCGTGAAACTAGCATAATAAGCTGAATAAAGTTAAGAAGAAAAGAGACTATGAACCAACAGAAACATCAAATTTTTGAATTAGAGAGTCAAGTAGAAAAGAGGGGCAGTATTTCTTCCAACAGTAAGTCAAGAGGAACAGATGCAGAATAGCCACCTCCCATCCTGATAACACATTAAATCCTTTTTCTGTATCACCAAAGCCACAAATATCTTTCCTGTGAAACTCTCAATGGCCTTGCAAAAAATTCTACATTTGGGTGGTCTTAGTTTCTTTTCCTTGAAACAATAGGCCCTTAACTAAACTTTTCTTAACTAATCTTTTCTACTCCTATTGCTCAAAGATAGTTACTGAAGGAGTAACCAAATAATAGATAGCAACTTTAAAATCAAACTAAACAGAGAGGTAGCCAGTTTACAAGACTCTTACATATAATACATTTGCATCCAGTTGGGTAGAGGAAATATAATACTGAGAGAATATTTGGATTATGGTCCTAGTTCTGTCACTTGTCAGCTAAATGGCTTTAAGTAATACTTTAATAAAATATATATGTTAATACATTTTCTTCTATACACTGAAGAAAACTCTCATTCATATTACAGAGTGCTAAGGTTTTGGCTGTGTCCCCACTTAAATCTCATCTTGAATTGTAGCTCCCACATTTCCTACATGTTGTGGGAGGGACCCAGTGAAGATAATTGAATCACGGGGGAGGTTTCCCCATACTGCTCTCCTGGTAGTAGATAAGTCTCATGAGATCTGATGGTTTTATAAGGAGAAACCCCCTTCACTTGGCTCTCATTCTCTTCTCTTGTCTGCCACCACGTGAGACATGCCTTTCACTTTCCACCATGATTGTGAGGCCTCCCCAGCCCCGTGGAATTGCGAGTTCATTAAACCTCTTTTTCCTTACGTAATTACCCAGTCTTGGGTATGTCTTCATCAGCAGTGTAAAAAGGAACTAATATACTGAGCTATGAGAATACAATATAACATTGACAATACTTTAAATTACCTGTCACATTCTAAAGCTATTACATAATTACTAATGCAAGAGCCACATTTTATATGAGCCTGAAAGTTAACTTTGAGGACAAATTCTCACACTATCACATTTGCATTAAAGTTAAAACATAAAATACTGGAGGGAAGTCACTCAGAGTACAGTAATTGTACAACAGCAAGTAAAATGTTATCCTCATTTTCTTTCTCCCTATACTTACGGAGTAGCCTAAATTTCAATTCCTGCTTTCTCTGGACTGTCACAGTATTGCATCTCCATTCTCACTACTTTCTTATCTTTGACTGTCATAAATGTTTGTAGAATTGAAAAAAGATAGACAAAATCTTCTCTTCTAAATTATGGCAAACTAGAAATTATTAATTTTATAACTTTGATAGTTTAGATTTGAAATATGAGTTTAAATTATGATTCTGCAATGAAATTATCTGCATGGATTCAAAAAATTACTGGGTCAAAGTAAGCCAGGTGTGATTTTTGGGTTAAATGAAACTTTTTATGTTATAGTGAATTCTGCTTTAGATCTTTAATTAGATTGGATTTCTCTACAGCAATTTTGAGACATACTAACAGAGTTTACTTTATAGATCTACCACAGGTTCTGGTATATAATTAATGATGTTATTTAACATCACTGTTTACAAGTTATATAAATTCACCTTCAGACAGTGCTTCATAGCCATTTTGCCAATAGGATTCTGGGAAACTCTCCTCAGATCTATGGTTAAAAACCTGCCTTTACAACCATCTAGCTGGAAGCCATTATCCTAAGCAAACTAACACAGGAACAAAAAGCCAAATACTGCATGTTCTCACTTATAAGTGGAAGCTAAATTTGAGTGCATGTGGGCACAATGAAGGGAACAACAGCCACTGGGGCCTACTTGAGGACGGAGGTTGAGAGGAGAGTGACAAGCAAAAAGCTATCTATCAGGAACTATGCTTTTTAACTGGGTGACAAAAGAATCTGTACAACAAGCCCCTGTGGTACATAATTTACCAGTATAACAAACCTGCACATATACCCCTGAACCTAAAATAAAAGTTAGAAAAAAGTACCTTGGGAAGGCCTATGGTTGGCAGCCTTGGAAAGGCCTTTGATTGGCAGTCTTGGAAAGGTCTTTGATTGGCTATCTTGAAAGGCCTGTGATTGACAGCTTTGGCAGCCCATGAATACTAGGCCCATCATTTTTGAATTCAGAAAGGTGGATTTAGGATTCTGAGGGAAGGGTTGCTATGCCTAGAAAAATAAAGAAGAAGGTAATATTTTCTGGGAAAACAATAGATTTCTGTTTAGGAACACCATTCAAAATATTTAACAGTTGGTAATTCGTGATTATCAATCAGTCAGAACCAAGACGTGATAAAACTGCCAGAGAAAATGTTGGAGGCTCCGTACTGGACAGGCTCCTTAGTTGCAGGCTGACTCCCTCCTCTCCTTCAGATTTTATTAAAATATCATTTTCCCCTAAGTCCTTCTTTGACCACCCTTGTCTCCATAATAACTTACGTATAATATAATTTACTTAACCAATTAAAATGTTATTATATGTATACTCCAACCCGAATGTATCTTTATGGAGTCAAAGATTTGACCTTTTAATGCTGCATCTTTGGAATCAAGATGAGTACAAATGATACACAATCAATAAATACTTATTAAATAGATTAATCGTGTTCTTTGTTTAGAATACTGTTGAAATTATTCTCCCTTATTAATCTTGGTGTCTCACAAGAAAAGGGAATTAGACAGATGGCTTCATTCATGAAAATCTATCAGTATTAGGTATTAAGAAAATACCCAATTTCCACAGAAAGCTGGAAAAGATAGCATGAGCTAAGTAACTTACTTCTGTGTGGAGAAATTTGTTATCTTTGTAAATTAAAAAAAAAGTTTAAATACACTCATATTTTGAAATGTAGGCACACATATGTATGTCATATATATATATTATATTTTTGTATTAGTCAAGGCTCTCTAGAGGAATAGAATAGGACATATGAATATATGAAGGAGAGTTTATTAAGGATAATTGACTCACATGATCACAAGGTCAAGTCCCAGGATAAGCTATCTGAAAGTTGAGGAGCAAGGGAGCCAGTAGTGGTTCAATGCAAGTTCCCAATCCTCAAAAGTAGGGAAGCTGACAGTACAGCCTTCAGTCTGTGGCCGAAGGCCTAAGAGCCATGGGTGTACATCTAAGAGTCCAAAAGCTGAGGAACTTGGTGTCTGATGTTCAAGGGCGGGAAACATCCAACACGAGAGAAAGATGAAAGCCAGAAGACTCAGCAAGTCAGCTTCTCCCACCTTCTTCTGCCTCCTTTATTCTAGCTGCACTGGCAGCTGATTAGATGGTGCACACCTACTTTGAGGGTGTGTCTGCCTCTCCCAGTCTACTGGCTCAAATGTTAATCTCCTCTGGCAACACTCTCACAGACACATCCAGGATCAACACTTTGCATTCTTCAATCCAGTCAAGTTGTCACTTAATATTGACCATCACAATATTATATATATATAAAATATAAATATTTATATATATTTATTTTATGCCTATAAAATATATATTATATATAAATTATAAGTATCTATATTTTTTCATCTCATTTTATACATATATAAGGTTTTTTTTCTCTCTCTCTCTCTTTCTGTCTTTACTCCAGAATCCTAGTCTATTAAATAGGAATCTCCATTGTTAATGCAAGCAAAACCACCTTCATGCTTGCCTTTGGAGCTATAATCAAAGTTATCATAGTGGAGACTACTGGAGCAGACTTGGATGTTTTCAAAGCAGGCATCTCTACTTCCTAGGAGAGAATGGCCCCTAGGAATCCCGAGTACATGAAGTACAGAGACTGAACTGTAGTTCTATGTGTTCATTTCCCCTCCATCTGCTTTTCCTAGTTTCTCAGATCTTGATTCAGTGACCAACAGGTGCTAGCCTGTCCCAGTTTTCAAGCCAATATAACACATGCCACAGAAAATAATTATGCTAATAGTTTTCACTTACTTTGCCTCTAATCTCTCTCATTTGGGGGGTTTTAATATAATCTTGTTGTGGGGAAAAGGAGCTTAAACTCTTATTTTTATTTTAGTATTAGTCTTGCTTTGGGTGTGGGTGTAGAACAACTACAACCTGAGATTTCTCAGCTTTCTGTTTGCTGCTGGACCATTCAACCAAATCCATAACACTGGCTAGTATGTAATGACCGGTGTCGGGGTAAATGCTAAGACTCAGGACTGTTTATGTGATCTCTTTATACAATAGTGTGTGAACGCCCATTAGCTAAGCCTTCTTCATAAACACTGCCACTTTAATTCATGCCCCTTGTGATACAGCTCCAACGAGTGGATGAACACCAGGGTTCTTCCTCAGGCTTCAAATTGGATAAAATGACATGGATACACGTGGAGTGGTTTTAAGGAGCATAGAGTTTAATAGGCAAGTAAGAAGGAAAAAGATCTCCTGTACAGAGACAGAGGGAGCCGGGCTCCAAATTTGAGAGAGGAAACCCTGTGAAAAGTAGAAAAGTAGCTGTTTATATGAGGAGGCTGGAGGAGGTGGTGTCTGATTTACATAGGGCTAAAGGGATTGCTTTGGCCAGGCATGTCATTCATGTAGCCTGCCCCTACCACCTTAGTCTTTTAATATGCAAATGTAGGGCACCAGGATGTTCTACACATTTGAGAATACGTGGGGGTGGCCATGTTGCCTGGCATATATGAGGGCAAGAGCAAGAGCAGGAGGGCAGAATCTTGCTGGACCCAGTTTCTAATGGCTTGCATTTGTATATCAGAGGTTGCCAGTCGAGCTCTAACAGCCTGGGCTTTCCCACTACACAGGAAATATTTCTGGAGCTACTTTAGAGGAAACAAAAACTTCCAAGGACCCCCATTTTTCTATCTGACTAAAATAATTTCTTAACAACTTTTATAACACTTGCTGCCTAATGATCTAGAACCATATTCAGGATCTCAGGCTGGGCTTAGTGGTTCAGGCCTGTAATCCCAGCACTTTGGGAGGCTGAGGTGGGTGGATCACTTGAGATGGGAGTTAGAGACCAGCCCGACTAACATGGAGAAACACCCTCTCTACTAAAGAATCAAACTTAGCTGGCCGTGGTGGCACATGCCTCTAATCCCAGCTACTCAGGAGGCTGAGGCAGGAGAATCACTTGAACCTAGGTGGCAGAGGTTTCAGTGAGCCCAGACTGTGCCATTCCACTCCAGCCG
>NW_016107461.1:2953020-2980525 GCF_001604975.1 Cebus imitator | reverse complement strand
ACAAAACATTTTTTCAAAAATTAGCTGGGCATGGTGTCACACACCTGTGGTCTCAGCTACTCAGGAGGATTGCTTGAGCCTGAGAGCTCGAGGTTGCAACAGGCCTTGATGGCACCACTGCATTCCAGCCTGGGTGACAGGACAAAACCATGGCTCAAAAACAAAAATGGTCCTCTGCGAACAATACTCTATTACTTTTTACAAAAGAAAGTCATGGTTTCAAGCAATATGCATATATACATCAAACATTCATGTATCAAAAAAAACTCTAGATAAAGATGTTACCATAGTCATTTTATGAATGATAAAATTAATTAACAATGTAAGCATTCTTGCTAAAATCTAGTACAGTGGCTTAGAACTAAGGTGCTTTTGATGCAGTTTAGTTAGTAAAAACACTATGCATTTTAATCAGGCCAATTATCAATTTGATACAGTACTTAATTTTGATAGCTAATAAATTGAAATAAAAGTACATTAATTTTTAAAATCAATTATTTTTAGTTAAAGAGAAAGGTGATAAGTACCAAAATATAAAATGTGATTATCTTTAAGAGATGAAATTTTGTGGGATTTAAAGGGTTTTTTTTTCAAAATTATTACTTGTTTCTCCTTATATTTATTCCAATAAGAATGCAGCACTGTTTACAATAGCAAAGACTTAGAACCAACCCAAATGCCCATTGATGATACACCGGACAGGGAAAACGTGGCACATATACACCATGGAATACTATGCAGCCATAAAAAATGAGTTCGTGTCCTTTGTAGGGACATGGATGAACCTGGAAACCATCATTCTCAGCAAACTGACACAAGAACAGAAAATCAGACATCGCATGTTCTCACTCATAGGCGGATGTTGAACAATGAGAACACATGGACACAGGGAGGGGAGCATCACACACTGGGGTCTGTGGTGGGGAACTAGGGGAGAGGCAGTGGGGGGTGGGGAATTGGGGAGGGATAACATGGGGAGAAATACCAGATATAGGTGATGGGGAGGAAGGCAGCAAACCACATTGCCATGTATGTACCTATGCAACAATCTTGCATGTTCTTCACATGTACCCCATAACCTAAAATGCAATAATATATATATATATATATATTTTTTTTTTAAAAAAGAATGTCTTGTCTACATTTTTGAGGTAAATGTTAATTAAGGCATGACATCTTTATTACCAGCAATTAATGAAAATAGATTATTGATGTAATTAGTGTTCCCTATATCTTGATTTCATTGGTCACAATATATTCTATAGCAAGCTGTGGAATTACATCATGAAATTTGATTTTCATTGTCTCTGTATTCAGTGCCAAATAATTTAATAATTTTACTATGATCAAAGCATGTAAATCAATATCTAATATTATCAAATAACCATCATTAATTTGCACTGAAATCATGGTTAAAAATAAATGTGCAGTCATAAATTAATGATAGACTGCTTCACATTTAAGGTATGAAAAGTATTTATAGTAAAGCTCAATAGGAATTAGACTTTACAAAACACATTCAACAAAAATTGGCATTTGTGCTATCTTAAACTTATATGTAAAATAGAGTCTATGTGGAAATTCCTGGCGGTATATAAACCAACTTGATACTGATGAAAGCCAAAATACTACTTGTTCATTTTATAACTCTGGGCATACATCTTTGTTACTGGAAAGTGGCGTTGGATGAAAGATTAAGTAGGTGAATATTCCCTTAGGATTCTGTCAAAAAGCTGGTATTTCTTTTTAGACCCCACACACAATGTAAAGATGTAGATTTAATAAACAAACCATTTCTGATCTCAGCAAGGAACTTAGCAGGGATTTTGAAAGTCAAACACACAGGAGCCATGCTTAGCTGTGGTGGTAAAAGTAACATCTGCCTGAGAGGTTTAAACAACGGAATTTTCAAATCACTTTTAAAGCCACAGTAGGAGACGCGACAACTCTAAGCAATACCTCAACCAGACCAGGAATATGAAAGCTGGAAGAAGTCAATTACATTCAAATACTAAAATAATCTCTATTAAAGGGAAAAGAGAAATAAATTGATGTTCCTGTTCCGCTCTGCCTCCCTAAGCCTTTTTGTGCCTTTTCAATTCTTCATTAATGAATGTAAACTGACTTTAAAGAAAGAAAATTATCTAATGTTACCACTGATAAATAGCTTCACACATTTAAGTTACATGAGTCATTGATTTCAAAGTCAAATTTTATTTCCTAATTCAGGACTTTCATGTAGGATTTATAGGACATCGAGTGACAAGTAATAATTACTACTGCTCTGGATAATAAGGATGTAAAAAGAAATTTGTGATTAACTAACAAATATCTGAAAAAACAAGGTAAAAATATAACCGAAAGCACATAAAGTCTTTGAAATTCATTTAAATTTGTTTCATCTTCTCTATTGTACCTGCAAATAAAGAAATACTTGTGAACATTTTATATATCTTTTAACTTCATCTGTTGTGGTTCACTAAAGCTGTGACCGGATAATTCACTTGTTAAAACACTGTAAATGGAGCTTAGGACATGAAGTAAACTCTAAAGAAGAAAATGTTACTATGAAACTTCTCTTGTACCCATCAGTAAAAAGAAAGAAAATCATTTTTTATCTTGGCATAAATTATGTGTTCAATTGTCAGAAAACTATACACTGCATGACTTTTCTGTAGTAAAAAAATGAAGAGACCAATGACTTGAAAAGGGAGGAAACAGTTTTCTCCTATAAATAAAATATATAAATATATGCTTCCCTTTTATACTGCTTCACTGTGGAATACTTAATAATAACTCATGTACTCACCATGATATCTCACTAAATCTTAATTTAAAAATGACCTATGTGATAACATAGTTACTAAATATCAAAAACATTATCTATGAAAATTTCAACTGTGAGAATATAATTAAAATACAATTAGCCATTTTCGTAATAGATGATAATTTCTCTTAGATATTCCTATGCAATTATCATCAACCAATATTTCCGACACACCCATACCCACATACACACACACATAAAATTTCACCAAAAATAGTCACAAATTCTTACAAGAAATATTTTGAAGGGTTCTTCTCTTTTAACTGTACAATTGCTGAAATATACACTCTTCCACCTGCATTAATACAATGCCCCTAATTCATTTGCGTTTAATTGAGTCTTGAATCAATGCAAAACGTATTTCTAAATATTATGACCATTTACTAAAAATTATTGCTTTAGGCTGAAGGACCAATTAAGGTCAAGGAACACAACGAATAAGTGATTATTTGTTGGCTAGGACTGTAATCTGTGTTTTAGGATACCAAATTCTGTAATATTTCTGCCATACCACAAATGATAATATATCTACTATAATAAAAATACCTCAATTTAAAATACATATAATATATATCTATATGAAGATTTCCAAAATAACTACTAGATTACAAGATCAATAAAATTATATTTTATAATTCTTTCTATGATTTTTATGAATGAATAAATAGATGGTTAGACTAAGTCAGTTAATTGATTTAGAGATTTATGAATCTCTAAAGAATATACATAATTAGTTTATTCCTGGAGAAAAATCAACTGAAATTTTAAAATATTATAAAATTTCTACTCATACAAATACGTCTATTCATAGAAACTTGCTTTTGCAGATCTTTGTTAGTTCATTACATTTATTTTTGCATCCTTATTATCCAAGTCAATAGTAATGATTACATGTCACTTGATGCCCTATTAATCCTGCATAAATTTCTACTCATAAGAACTTATGAGTAATCCCTCATAAGAATATTTGAAAATTTAAAATTTCTGGCTATATATAAAATCAGAATATTTTGTAACTACCAAGTAGTCAATCACAACGCTTTTCATATTTAACAGGCAGCCCCCCCTTTAGTATTTTAATTTCTGATAAAAGAAAATTCATATATGATGAGCAAAATACACATTTGCTTTTATGTTCTTTGAACTTGTTTGAGATCCCCTTAGATTAGGTTAATGTCTTTTCAGGGAAGCTGAATATTCTTTTATACACACATCTCCCTCTAAAGATGGTCTTTTATAAAACAGGATTGATATAAAACTGTCAATTATGTAAAAAGATGAAAATTTTAGAACTGTCAAATCATCTCTTGATTGTAAATATACCCTGCTCACTTTTAAAATTACAAAGACTCATAAAAAATATTTATATGAAAGATATTCTTCTCTAGAATATAAAACATAAACATAAAACAATCATCCTTGCTTCTACTACTCTGAAAATTTTCAAAGTTGTTTAAAGCATATCTAACTGTCTGAGAATGCAGGAAACATAACAGAATTCTGGGTACCTTATAACCACATCTAGTGATGTCAGATTTGGCAACAGATAACACCTGCATTTTTACAGAATACAAATAGATTCATATAGCTTTCTTACTTAATTTTTTCTTCTTCATATCTGGAATATCTGTAGATTTGAAGTCTTGATGATTTCTAATAGAAACAGACATGTCATTATAATTATCCTGGTTTTCATTACATGCTGAGAATTGTCTCAAAAATGCAATATGTTATCAGATTCTAAGAAAAGCATCAACAGAATAATGTCAGTAATTCAGATAAAAATTAAAGTGAGGGACTTCTCTTCCCCAGTCTGTAAGGGCATGGTTTCAAAGGCAGGAGTTTTCGGGATCCGCACCTCCATCCAGGAACCAAAGGGATTTCAAATGTGAAGTTCTTCATCTAGGTTTCCCAGCACAGGCCAGGGGTGGGGAGTCAGGTGGGCTCCTGTGTCTCAAAAGCCTGCCAAACACTCTGGGAGGAGAGGACTCTGCAATTCAGAGTTGTGGACCAAGTAGCCAATCCAGTATCAGAGTCAAAGATCAATCACTCCAGAGGAAGTTTGAAAGAACTCCTCTCATTGGACAAGAACATGAATAAGGAGGGAATAACTCAAGTGTTAAAACTCGGGCTACTCTTTACCTATACAGATTCCTTCTCTGGGTCCCCTCCCAGGGAGCTGCCTCTCTCTCTCTCTCTCTCTCTCTCTCTCTCTCTCTCTCTCTCTCTCTCTCTCTCTCTTATAAATTGCTTTTCCACAAAACTGTTTGGGTCCACAATATTTATTTGAACGGCAAACTCACTGCGCTTTCGGGGCCGTTTCCCCATTCTTTGGGTTTAGCAAGGCTAAGAACCTCTTTGGAACTGGGAGGAAGCTGGGGATGCTGACGCTTTCCCAGTCACATATTTTGAGGAGCCAACCAGGAGAACGTTGAACTTCAGATTGGTTAGTGACATCGGACCCATTTTGCTTGCTAATCGGTCCTTTTGCTTCTTTTAAATTTTTAAGGCGGTAAAAGACTGGGTGCCTGTCAGCCACCTAAGTGTGAATATCACAGCCACCTGCCTAAAGACATGGGTGTCAGGCTTTCTGGGAACAGACTCTCCAACTCCCCACCCTCCAGAACTCGGAGTGTTGGTCAGCCCCAAACCAGCTTCCCTTTCTTGCTGTTCTTTCTTTCTCTGGGCCAAGCAGAGGGCCTGCAGGAAGAAAGGAGGTGGTCCTGAATTCCTGGTTCAGTCTGGTTTAGGTCAGGGCCCTTCTTAGACCTCCTAAGTAAAAGCTGCCTATGCAAGCTATGCCTAGACTTTCAGACCCCAACATCCTGGGTCCAGATTTCCATAAGGCAAACTTCTTCCTGGCTGTTTCCTATAAGATATTTCCTTCACATGAGGCTATTACCCTTTTTGCTAGGACATTGAGACTCTTGGGGTAGCAGTCCAGGAACCCTTGCCTATGGAGCCCTTAGGCTTATGCTTATAAAGACTTCCTACAGTATAAATGCTCAGGGCCAGTTCCCTTAGTCTGCTGTGCTAGGTTATCTCCTAACAGAGCCAGAGTCTATCAGAGGGTACTGGAGGCTATAGGATGTTGTGTGTTTGTCATCTGCAATTTCCCAATCCAACTGAGTGGTACCAGAATCCAATGATGTACAATTTGTTTTGCCTAGAATTGGCTCTCCATACAGCAGAACTTCTCCATCTACAATATTATAATCACACCTGCTCTAAGACTCAAATAGTTAATTACAGGCCCCACAGCCCTAGGGCATATCCCTATGATGGAAAGTGGGGTTGGGGAGAAGGCCTGGGTCCTGAGGGCATTGTTCCAGCCTCTACCAGGCAGCCAGCCATTACCTTCTTTAAGACTGCTGTGCTTAAATGCCCCTCTAAAGAGTTTATTCTCCTAGGGCAGTTTTATTGTCAGGCCTATGTTAATTAAACTCTTGCTAGGGAATACTGGCAACCATTGCCCAAGCCTTACTGGTCTAGTTCTTCAAGGATACACCATTACAGGTCCACTATGCCTGGCAGTCCCCATGTCCTTAAGGTGACCATAAGGACATTAGATAGTGAGCCTGTGCCCATGGCACCGGTAAGTGTGATTAAACCCAGCACATGGTGGTGGGGGGAGTCAGAAGATGATCACACATCCAGGGAGCAAGGAAATTATAAGGTGCTATAACGGGGGATGCCCCAGGGCTAGCAGTTACAAGAAATAACCAGGGATGCGGACATCAGATGGGTGCCACTCTTCCCAAGACGAAATCACCCTTAAAGTGGATCCTGGATAACTGTGACCAATTTGACCCACAATCTTTGAAGAGGAAGTGGCTCATTTTTCTCTGCCAAACAGTGTGGCCGTGATATCCTCTGCCGAGTGAAGAAACCTGGCCTCCTAAGGGAAGTATAAATTATAACACTCTTCTGCAATTAGACCTGTTCTGCAAGAGGGAATGTAAATGGATTGAGGTCCCCTATGAGCAAGTTTTCTTTACTCTGAGGGATAGTTCTCAGCTATGTAAGGCTTGTAACCTATGCCCACTGGCCCCTTCTCAGAACTACCCCCATATTCAGGACTCCCTGTGGCTCCTCCTTTCACCAATGCTGACCAGGTCTCCTCAGCTCCTATAACCCAAGAGGAATCATGGAAGGCCAAAGCTGCCAAGGCACCTCAAGCTACTAGGATGCCCCAATTCTGCCCCCTGCAGGCAGTAGGAGGAGAATTTGGCCCAACCGAAGTACATACCCCCTTTTCACTTTCTGATTTAAGCAAATCAAAGTGGACTTTTGAAAATTTTCAGATGACCTGGACAAGTACACAGATGTTCTGCAGGGCCTGGGTCAGCCCTTCAAATTAGATTGGAAAGATATCATGTTATTGCTTAGTCAGACCCTAACCAGTAATTAGAGGGAGGCTGCTTTAGCAGCTCAAGAGTTTGGGGACACCTGGTACCTTAGTCAAGTACATGACAAAATGATGCCAGAGGAGAAGGCTAGATTCCCTACAGGCAGACAAGCAGTCCCTAGCATGGAACCTCGCTGGGATCTTGACTCAGAACAGGGGGACTAGAGTCATAGGCACCTATTAACCTGCATACTTGAGGGATTAAGGTGAAACAGGAAAAAGCCCATGAACTATGCAACATTATCCACCATAACTCAAGGAAAGGAAGAAAACCCAACAGCCTTCCTTGAGATGTTATGGGAGGCCTTAAGAAAGTATACTCCCCTATCGCCAAACTCCATCGAAGTTCAGTTAACACTAAAAAACAAATTTATTACTCAATCAGTAGCGGACATTAGCAGGAAGCTCCAGAAGCTGGCCCTGGAGCCAGAACAGAATCTAGAATCATTACAAAATCTAGCAACCTCGGTGTTCTATAATAGAGACCAGCAGGAACAGACTGAAAGGGACAGGAGGGTCAAGAGAAAAGCCACAGCCCTAGTCATGGCCTTCAGGCAAGCAGACCCAAGGGGCTCAGAGGAGGGAAAGGGCCTGGGTTTGCTGCCAGTATGGCAGAGCTGACTACCACTGCAGCCTACCAGGACACTTTAAGAGAGATTATCCCAGAGGAAAGGACCACCTACTTGTCCTTGCCCACTGTCCCAAGGGGATCACTGGAAGGCACACTGTCCCAGGGGATGAAGATTCCCAGGGCCTGAGGCAGCTAACCAGGTGACCCAACAGCAGGACTGAGGGTGCCCGGGGCAAGCACCAGCATAAGCCATCACCCTCACTGAGCCCCAGGTAAAGCTAACCATAGAGGGCCAGGAGGTCAATCTCCTGGACACTGGCGTGGCCTTCTCAGTTTTGCTTTCCTGTCCTGGATGGTTGTCCTTCAAGTCTGTAACTGTCCGAGGAGTCCTAGGACAAACAGTCTCCTGATATTTCTCCCAGCCCCTAAGCTGTAACTGGGCGGATGTGCTCTTCTCCCATGCCTTCCTCATCATGCCAGAAAGTCCCACTCCCTTACTAGGGCGGGACCTGTTAGCCAGAGCAGGAACCATTATCTATATGAACATTTTCAGCATCTCTCTGCTGCCCATTATTTAAAGAAGAAATTAATCCCGATGTTTGGGCAATGGAGGGACAATTTGAGTGAGAAAATAATGCCTGCCCAATTCAAATAAGGCTAAACAATCCCACCTCTTTTCCTTACCAAAGACAGTATCCCCTCAGACCGGAAGCCTAAAAGGGGCACAGGATACTGTAAGGAACCTAAAAGCTCAGGGTCTAGTGAGGTCCTGTAACAGCCCTTGTAATATTCCAATTTTGGGAGTACAAAAACCTAATGGACAATGGAGGCTGGAGCAAGATCTCAGACTTATTAATGAAGCTGTGATCCCTTTATACACAGTGATACTCAACCCGTACACCTTGCTCTCTCAAATACCAGGAAAGGCACAGTGGTTTACGGCCCTAAACCTTAAGGATGCCTTTTTCTATGCTCCATTACATCCTGACTCCCAGTTTCTGTTCACCTTTGAAGACCCTTTGGACCAGAATTCTCAGCTCACGTGGACAGTGTTACCCCAGGGCTTTCAAGATAGCCCTGTTTGTCCAGGCTCTAGTGCAGGACCTTAGTAACTTTTCACACCCAGGTACCCTGGTTCTTAAATATACAGATGACTTACATCTAACTGCCAACTCAGAAAACCAGTGTCAGCAGGCCACCCAGGACCTTCTAAACTTTCTAGCCACCTGTGGATTTAAAGTTTCCAAATCAAAAGCCCAACTTTGTAGGCAAGAGGTAAAATACCTAGGCCTTGCCTTGTCTGAGGGCACTCAGGCCCTTGATGGAGAATGTCTGCAACCCATACTGGCCTTCCCCTGTCCAAAGACCTTAAAACTGTTGCGGGGATTCTTAGGAATAACTGGTTTCTGCCAATTGTGGATTCCCAGATATGGTGAAATAGCCAAACCCCTATACATTCCGATTAAGGAAACCCAAAAAGCCTAACACCCATCTAATACAATGGGACCCTGTAGCTGAGGCAGCCTTTCAGACTCTGAAGCAGGCACTATTGCAGGCTCCAGCTCTAAGCCTCCCTACAGGCAACGGCTTCTCCCTACGTGTTATGGAGAAGTCAGGAGTGGCACTGGAGGTTCTCAGCCACACTTGGGGGGCCATGCCACAACCAGTGGCATACCAAAGAAAAGAAATTGATGCAGTAGCAAAAGGGTGGCCACCCTGCTTTTGGGTCGTAGCTGTGGTGGCTATAATGGTCTCAGAAGCTGTTAAAATAGTACAAGGGAAAGATCTAACTGTATGGACTTCACATGATGTAGCTGGAATTCTGGCCTCTAGAGAAGGCTTATGGCTGTCCGACAACCGCTTACTCAAATATCAGGCCTTAATTCTCAAAAGGTCTGTACTTCAGCTGCACACATATGCAGCCTTCAATCCACCTACTTTTCTTCCTCAGGAAGGGGCAGACAAAGAACATGACTGTCAGCAGGTTATAGCCCAGAACTATGTGGCTCGAGAGGATCTCTTAGAAACTCCCCTAGCCAATCTTGACTTTAATATATATACTGTCAGAAGTTCATTTATGGAAAATGGAGTTCCAAAGGTAGAGTATGCAGAAGTCAGTAATCAGACAGTGCTTGAAAGTAACTCCCTTCCTCCTGGAACTAGTGCCCAGCTGGCAGAACTAGTAGCCCTCACTTGAGCTCTAAAATTAGGAAAAGGAAAAAGAATAAATATACACACAGATTCCAAACATGCGCACCTGGTTCTGCATGCTCATGCTGCCATATGGAAGGAAAGAGAGTTCCTAACCTCCGCAGGAACTCCAATTAAATATCATAAGGAAATTTTAGACTTATTACAAGCTTTCAAAGAACCCAAAGAGGTAGCAGTCTTACACTGCAGGGTCACCAGAAAGGAGATGAGAAGGAAGCTGAGGGCAATTGCCGAGCTGACCTAGAGGCAAAAGGGGCAGCTTGACAATAATTTATAGAAGGGCCTTTAATATGGGAAAACCCTCTCCAGGGAACTAGACCTCAATACTCATCAGAAGAGGTAGAGTGAGCAATCTCCCAGGGACATAATCTTCTTCCTTCAGGATGGCTAGCCACTGAGGAGGGAAAAGTAACCCTACCTTCTACCAGCTGGTGGAAAGTACTTAAAACCCTGCATCAAACTTTCTGTATGGGTATAAGGATGGCCAAATCTATATTTTCAGAAAAAAGATCTCTTCAAGGCTGTCCAACAAATAGTCAAAGGATGTGAAATAGCCAAAAAAATAAAAATCCTTTGGCACATCACAAAGTTCCTCCTGGGGAACAGTGGACTGGTCATTATCTAGGTGAGGACTGGCAAATGGAATTTACCCATATGCCTAAGTCTCAGGGATATCAATATCTGTTAGCATGTGTAGATATCTACACAAACTGGGTTGAGGCTTTCCCCTGTAGAACAGAAACAGCCCAATAGGTAATAAGAGTCCTGATTAATGAAATAATTCCTAGATTCGGACTCTCTCTATGTCTTCAAAGTGATAACATTCCTGTCTTCGAAGCTGCAGTGACTGCAGTGACTGAAGGAATTTCCAGGGTGTTAGGAATACAGCATCATCTCCACTATGCTTTGAGGCCTCAGTCCTCAGGGAAAGTGAAAAAGATGAATGAAATTCTTAAAAGACACCTAAAGAAACTGGCACGGGAAACCCACCTCCCGTGGTCTTCTCTATTACCAGTGGCACTCTTAAGGGTTTCAAATTCTCCCCAGAAAAATAGGACTCAGCCCCTATGAGACACTTTATGGTTGGCCCTTTCTTACTAATAACCTCATATTAGACAAGGAAACAGCAGGTCTAATAAAAGATATAACTAACAGTCTCTCAGGACCTTACCTGAAGGACACCCTAGGAAAAAAGGGAAGGAGTTGTTCTGCCCTGGAAACTTAGTGCTTGTTAAGTCTCTCCCCTCAGACTCTCCCTCTCTAGGTCCATTTTGGAAAGGACTATTTTCAGTTATTCTGTCTACCCCAATGGCAGTTAAGGTGGTGGGAATTGACTCGTGGATTCATCACACTCAGCTGAAGCTTTGGACACCTGCTGAAGAAAATGATAGGCCCTTCATGCCACAGCCTGAAGCTCTAGGAGTTGACTCTTCATATACCTGTGAGCCCTTAGAGGACCTCCGTTTGCTCTTCCAATGAGATCCCCAGGAAAGTAACTACTCATAAGTCTAACTTACATCCTGGCATTAACAGGACTATCACTCTTGACTTTATTACCTGCCACCAGACTTTATGAGGTCACCCTTATGGATTGGCCTAATAGCTCTCCTCCTCTCCTTCTTAGTGCCCCCCATCGTGACAATTTACACCAACTCTCAGGTGCAGAGTCTTCTCTTGCCAAGGCCATGCCATACTCGAAGCCCAATTATTCCTTTCATAGCGGAGGGGGCAGAATAATAGGACTTGCTACTGGTGTGGGAGGAATTACTACTTCTACTCAGTTTTACTACAAGCTATGTCAGGAGTTAAATAATGACAAGGAAAAAGGTTGCTAATTCTCTCTGCAGAGGCAGCTCACTCTGCAGAAGCAGCTTAACTCTTTAGCTGCCATGGCTCTTCAAAATAAAAAGGGCCTGGACCTGCTTAAAGCAGAGAAAGAAGAAACCTGTCTCTTTTTAGGAAAAGAATGCTGCTACTTTGTAAACCAATCAGGTATTGTCTTAAACAAGTTAAAGAACTCAGGGACAGAATGGGATGCAGAGCTAAAGACCATCAAGAAACAGGATTGTGGAATTTGTTTAACAGCTGGCTGTCTTGCCTCTACCGTCTTCTAGGCCCATTCATAACTATTCTATTATTACTGGTCTTTGGGCCTCTCATCAACTTTTTTGTCAAATTCATTTCTTCTAGAATTGAGGCCATGTGGCTAGAAATGGACCTGCAAATGAAACTCCGAATATCCTTGGCTGGTGAGTTCTATCATACACCTCTGGTTCAACTTGCACCACTGAAAAATTTCCCTCTGGAGGAAACCTCAACTGCAGGACCCCTTCTACACTCCAATTCAGCAGGAAGTAAAGAGAAATCGACACTTGTGTCCCAACAGCATTGGGCTTTCCTGCTTAGAGTGGGGACTGAGGAACTTCTCTTCCTGGGTCTGTGAGGGGTGTGGTTTCAAAGGCAGGAGTTTCCCAGCTCCATCTCTGAATCAGAGGGGTTTCAAATGTTAAGTTCTTTGTCTAGGTTTCCTGCACATGGCCTAGATGGGGAAAGCCAGGTGAGCTCCTTTGTCTCAAAAGCCTGCCAAAAGCTCTGGGAGGATGGGGCTCTGTAACTCAGAATTGTGGACCAAGTAGCCAATCTGGTATCAGAGTCAAAGATCAATCACTCTAGAGGAAATTTGAAAGAACTCCTCACATTGGATGAAAATTTGAATGGGAGGGAATAACACACAGGTTTAAACTCCTGCTACTTTTTACCTATACAAATTAATTCTCTGGGTCCCCTCCCAGGGAAGCATGGAAGCTGTCTTTCTCTCTCTCTCTGTCTAACAAATCGCTTTTCTGCAAAACTCTTCTGGTTCACAATATTTATTTGAATGGCAAACTCACCATGCCTCCAGGGCCCCTTTCCCCATTCTTCAGGGTTAGCAAGGCTAAGAACCTCTTCGAACCAGGAGGAAGCTGGGAACATTGATGCTACCCCAGTCACAAAAGAATGTGTTACTGGATAACTTTTCCTAAATAGCCATCTGCCTCACTACTTACATAACACACATTCATAGAAACCTGCAAAGAACAATTGTTTATTACCAATTCATGTTTATGTATAATCCTTTTAAGACTGTTGGCATGAAGGATCATACAACTGAACTTTTATTTTAAAAATAATACGAGGATGGCCGAACAGGAACAGCTCTGGAGTGCAGTTCCCAGTGAGAGCAATGCAGAGGGTGAGTGAATGCTGCATTTCAAAACAAGTTATTAGGGCCCACAGATCAGGAGATTCCTGGGCTGAAAAGCACCACGAGTTTCCAGCACAGAGCTGGTGCAGTGGGTCTCCACACAAAAACTCACACGAATCTGGGTGGCCATTTCAACTGGCACCTGGAACACCTGGGAGACAGAGCCACCCATTTAACTGAAAAAAAGAGGGCTGAAACAGGGAGCCAGGTGATCTGGCTTGGCACGTCCCACCCCCACAAAGACCAGCAATCTGAAATGCTCTGGGTTGAGAGTTTAGCAGCAAGCGCAGCTGGACCTTGGAAAGTCCAGCTTTGTTGGAGGAAGGGCGTCTGCCATTACCGAGGTAGTCCACCACTACCAAGGCAGTCTGCATTACTGAGGCAGTCCACCATTACAGAGGCAGTCTGCCATTACAGAGGCAGTCTGCCATTACTGAGGCACTCTGCCATTATAGAGGCAGTCTGCCATTACCGAAGCCGATCGCTATTATAGAGGCAGTTCTAACTATACATCTATAAACAAAACTGCAAGGAAGTTCACACAGCAGCTCGGCAGAGCCCACAACTGCTCAGCAATACCTCGGCTGGCAGACTGTGACTTGGCTACATCCTTGCTGGGCAGGGCAGCTCTGAAAAAAGGCAGCAGCACATCAGGAACTTATAAATAAAGCCCCACCTTCCCAGGACAGAGCACCTGGAAAAAAAAAATGGCTGTTATGAGTTCTGCTGCAGCAGACTTAAACGTACCTGCCCAGCAGCTCTGAATGGTACAAAGGAGCTCACAGCTCAGCACTCGAGCGCCTATTACGGACAGACTATCTCCTCAAGCAGCTCCCTGACCCCTGTATATCCAAAGAGTCACCTCATAAAGGAGAGCTCAGGCTGACATCTGGTGGGTATCCTTCTGGGATGAAGGTAGCAGAAAAAGAAACTGTGAGCAACCCTTACTGTTCTGCAGCCAAAGGTGATCCACAGGCAAGTAGGGCCTGGAGTGTACCTCCAGCAGTCCTACAGCAGAAGGGCCTGCCTGTTAGAAGGAAAACTAAGAAACAGAAAGAAATAACTTCATCATCAACAAAAAGGATGCCCACTCAGAAACACCATCTGAAAGTCACCAACTACAAAGACCACGGGTAGATAAATCCACAAAGATGGGAAGAAACCAGAGCAAAAAAGATGAAAACACCTAAAACAAGAACACCTCTCCTCCTCCAAGGGATCACAATTCCTCACCAGCAAGGGAACAAAGCTGGATGGAAAATGAATCCAATGAATTGATAGAAACAGGCTTCAGAAAGTGGGTAATAACAAACTTCTCTGAGCTAAAAGAACATGTCCTACCCCCATGCAAAGAAACTAAGAACATTGAAAAAAGGTTTGATGAAATGCTAATAAGAATAAACAGCTTAGAGAAGAACATAAATAAATGACTTAATGGAGCTGAAAAACACAAGAGAACTTCGCAAAGCATACACAAGTTTCAATAGCTGAATCCACCAAGCAGAAGAAAGGATATCAGAGATTGAAGATCAACTCAATGAACTAAAATGAGAAGGCAAGTTTAGAGAAAAAAGAGTGAAAAGAAATGAACAAAGCCTCCAAGAAATATGAGATTATGTGAAAAGACCTAATCTATGTTTGATAGGTGTACTGAATGTGATGGAGAGAATGAATCCAAGGTGGAAAACACTCTTGAGGATATCAATCCTCAGAAAAGAATTCTTAAAATCCATGTGTTTTATTTTGATTTATATAACTAATAAACCTATAAATATGTACAAAAATTATAAAATATAATTATTAGCAAAATATAAATATCTATAATCTCTCAACTTAGAGATGACTATTGGTATCATATTGGTATATTTTATTATCAGCCTTTTTTTTCTTTTAATATATTGATTGTACTACGTTCTAACCTGTTGTATTTATGTTTACTTAGGGACATTTATAATTATCATGATTTTCTTACTGATATTGTCACAATGAGATAAAAAGATAAATGAGATCCTTTAGATTTATGGGAAGCTAGGTTTAATGGAAAGGCAGGAATGCATCAAAAATGAAATTACTGGCCAGGGATCAGTGGTTTTATGGGTTTGAAATTCAAAAATGAGATTTAAAAGCCAAGTTGTCAACATGACCAATTTATGTAAAGTGCAATTAATGACACTGTCTTAAAACTCAGGACTGCAACAAGATAAATGATCACCTGTTGCCTTCAAATCATGCACTGTCTAAACATGAGCTGAACTTTAAAGGGTAATACAGAGTTTGCAGGTGGACACAGAGATGATAAACATGTAACCTGCTCCCCAGATTTCCCTCCCTAGCTTACCCTCACTCTCCTCTTTAGTATTAGCTGGCTCTGTTGAAATTATTTCAATTAAGAGAAAAGTAGTAAAAGCAACAAATCCCCTCACAGTTCCCATGAAGTCTTACAATGTGAAAAGAGATAGGATAAAACATAACATACCAAAAACAGATGAAGTATTTCAATTAGGTGCATTGCACTTGGAATTTTTTAAAAATACTTCCCCATAATCTCAACAGCAGTATACAAATTATTTTAACAAAACTCAAAAATAACTCATGATAAATGAAAGAAGATATAATTACTCTTCACAAAAGGTAATAAAAAGTGAGTGAACAGACTTGGAAAAAATTAGAGTAAAATTAAATTATTTCAAA
This sequence comes from Cebus imitator, assembly GCF_001604975.1. NCBI lineage: Eukaryota > Metazoa > Chordata > Mammalia > Primates > Cebidae > Cebus > Cebus imitator. The sequence goes on along the minus strand of NW_016107461.1, from coordinate 2,964,573 downwards.
AAGTAATGCCACATTAGAAGATAAAAAGAGTGAAATAGATTTGGCTGAAAATTGAGTGAGGTATGAATAAGTAAAGTCACATTTAATGAAATAGAAAACAATAGAGGAATAATGCATAAAGATGATACATATAAAAGCCAAAGGAGATCTATTCCATATAGTTGGCATTTCTGTATCAAAGAACAGTGTTGAAAAACATCTTTACAATAATTGTTTCCTTAAATAAATAATGGAATGTTTAAATCACAATGTACAATGTGAACTAGGAAAATTACTGATAAATACTTCTCATACATTTTACCTTGGTAAATATTATGAACTTCAAAAAAAAAAAAATCAAAGGTCTCCAGCTGATGTAAAGAGACACCTAACAGAGAGGGAATCAGGCCGACTTCAGATTACCCAGATCATTGTTCCCTGACAAAAGAAAGTATAATAATGCCTGTAAAGTTCTAGAAAAATAGAAATACTATCTAAGGGTTTTATGTGATCATGTAAGAATTCATAGCTCACAGGTCAACAAATTGGTCTTGGAAAAACTGTTAAAACTAAAAGACAAAATATAGGCAAAAATATTCAGATGAGATGAGATGAATCAAAAGTATATTATTTTTAATGTTGAAGAATAGGAATTATAATCAATATACCTTCAAATCCAGATATAAAAAAATTTAAAAATAGAGCTTCTAGAAGAAGATAGAAAATAAACAACAATGACTAAATATAAAATGAAACTTATAAGATGGCAAATTTAGAAACATTCATATTAAATTTACTAATATTAAAATTTTTAAAGGCAAAGTTAAATATCTAGTGCCAAATGAATAGATGCAAAGATGTGTGATAAATATAAAGTAGTTAAAATATTCATTGTATAATTTGGTGATAGATATATGGGTAGTCAATGTAAAATTTTTGAAACTTCTCCATTTGTTTTAAAACCATTATAGTAAAATGCTGAAAACGTCTTCTTTATTTAATAAGCTAAAATAAAATCTAACAACATGAAATATATAAACATTGAGGGAAAATATAGACGATCTAGAGGAAACCATGAAGAATCAATGAAAAAAATAAGACCACTCATGGTACATAAAACAGAAATCATACAAAAGGTTGAATTACTACTTTAATTAAACCAAAAATATGCCTAGAAAAATATACTATAAATTTTATATTTGAAAAATGAAACTACCAAATCATAACAAATTATTAATATGGTTAACATGTAATGCTGTCAAAAAAATTAACAAAGAGAAAGACTAACATCTCAAAGTAAAATTATCAAAAGATACAGACAGATTATTTAAAAATACACAAAATACCTAAAAACGCAGAGAGGGAAATTCTCAATCTTACTCAAAAATAATATATTATAAATAAAAGTGGAGTTAGAGAAGATATTTTCCTAGTATTTTTGTAAAGATAGAAAGCGTGATACCTTTTTATCTTATACCTAAATAATATCCAGTGATACATAATGACTCAGATTTAACAAGGAGAAAGACTAACAATTCCAAATAAAATATCCAACAAAAGATAGAAACAGAATTTTATGATGATATCCATGAAATTTTTCAAAAATTGTGTCAAAAAGAACAAAGCTAATGAACAGAGATGAAGCAAGTATATATCCTAGAATATTCATAAAATATTCTTGGAGGGATATAAAAAAATAACATTAGGAATAGGTTTTACGCATGTGAAAGAAATGGAATTTTATGGGTCTTTTTACTATGCACACTTGAGTTGCATACAGGCATGTGTACTTTTATAAAGCTTCCCGGATAATTTTGTTATACCATTGATTATGATTAGTAGTATTTGCCAATTATGTTGAGTGATTTATGCCCAAAGAATTTTTAGATCATTATAAATGATGTTAAGTTAGGAATACAAGGAAATATTGCGAGCCAGGCAATAACAGTTTGTCAGAAATAAGCAGAAGTTCTGGGAGGAGGAATGTAGAAAAGTAATCAGGTTTCTAAGAACAAAAGGGACAAAGCGGAGTATGTCAGGAAAGCAAGGTAGCACAGATACAGAGCAAAAAAATAGCTGCTCAGGAATTAACCTAGCAAAGAGCATTGCCCTAATTTCCACTGATTATCAGAGAAGGTAACTTGATTGCTGGGTAATATGATTAATATGATATCTGTGATGGCATAATTAATTAGATATAATTAAGGTGACTATAACAATGAGTATATCCTTATGCAGTCAATGCTAATTTTTTGAGGCAGGAGTAGGATGCTATAATTATGAGCATGTGGTTAGAGAAGTCACACATTTTTAGCCCACAGTCTTTTGACCTGAGATGTTCTTTAATATAAAATCCTTGAGAGCATATTTTTTGGTCCAATTCTTAAACTAGTCAGACTTTTACCTAACTCTTGTGGTAAGGATCACACTGCTCTCTACCAACTATTTTTCACGACCTCAGTGACTTACTGATACCCACCCCTATAAATCTAACCATCTACTAAGTCTAATTATTATTGAGAATAAGCATAACAAGTGTATTAACCACAATATCTCTTTTTTAAGCACACAAAATAGCTGAGCATTTTAAATTATGATAAAAATGTATGTGCTTGTTTTAATGAACATCCTTTACAAATGATTGCTTACAAAATAGACAGCTGTGTCTATTTCTGATTCCACAAGTTTATACCATAAAACGTTTGGCTGAGTCAAGACTTATGTTCTTTTTGAGTAACTCTGTGTGAACCTAGCAGGTAGATGTTATATGCAATCCTTGTAGAAGCATTACCATATTTCAGTCACATTTTACAGGGCATTATGAAAAAGAAGTAGAACCCCATCTACATTGAGACTATAAAAATAATGAAAAAAATCATTTCCTTCTTTTTGAAGAAAAAGAAAAAAAGGCACATAAAGCCAATTTACGAATTAAAAAAAAATAAATGGCATCATGAAACAGACTTGAAGCCAAGTCCAAAGGCCAGAAGTTTAGAAAAAACCGTTTCAGTCAGTATGAGACTTCCTCTCTGGTCCTGGTACACATCCCACCTGATTCTTATCACATGAAAGTTCCTCTGTGACGCTCGAAAGATGAATACATGATAAACTGAGGAAGCTTTGTCTCTGGAGACACCAATCTTTTAAAATATGTATTCTTTTTTGGAAAAGCTATACAATGGAAAAGGAATAATTTTTTCTCTATTTTCTTTAGGAAGAGAGGTGAGTGATGGAAGCAGTGTCTGGGGCCATAAGAAGGTCCAGACTGCTACATCTGGGATAGTAAAAAGGCCTCTGAGACTTGGGAGATAAATAGTGTTTAGCAGCCCCTTCCCCAAAATAGGACTTGAGTAAAATTTTTCTCACCTTGGAAAATAAATAAAACCCAGATTCAGCTTAAGAGCATTCCTCTGTCAACCCAATCTGTAAACAGCACCTCTAGTTATATGAGACTTAAGTGTGTCTAATTGTAACTCCTAGAAAGTATAAAGAGTAATTACAAACGTAAAATTTTTGAAGAACCACAAGACTGAATAGTTAAGCAATCTTGAGCGAGAACAAAGTTAGAAGCCTCATATTCAAATTACATTACGAAAGTACAGTCATCAAAATGATATTGTACTGGCATAAAGGCAGACATAAAACAAACGGAACAGAATATAAAGCCCAGAAATTAACCCAGGCACATGTGGAAAGTAATCTTTGATAATGTGACAAGAATACAAAGGGAAAGGAAGGTCTCTTCAATAAATAGTGATGGAAAAACTGAATTTTTACAAATAAAAATAATGAAATTGGATCTTCTTCTTACACCATAATGAAAACCTCAAAATTGTTTAAAAGACTTAATTGTAACATCTGAAACTGTAAATCTTCTAGAAGGAAACATAGAAGAAAAGTTCCATGACAGTGGTCCTGGCAATGATTTTTTGGATCCAATACTGTATTAGGCCATTTTTGCATTGCTATACAGAAATATCCAAGACTGGGTAATTTATCAATAAAAGAGGTTTAACTTGGCTCATGGTTCTCTGAGCTATACAGGAAGCGTGGTACCAGCATCTGCTTCTAGTGAAGCTTACATTTATGGTGGATAATGAAGGCGGAGGCAAGCATCTCACATGGTGAGAGCAGGAGCAAGACAGAAGTGGGGGTTGCCAGTCAAATCTTATGTCCTCACCTTGAAAAATATAATCATCCCCTGCTAATAGTCCCCCAAAGTCTTAATTTATTTCGGCATCAAGTCCCAAATCCTAAGTTTCATCTCAGACCCATCTCCTTCTACCCATAAGTCTGCAAAATCGAAACACGTTATTTACTCCCGAGATAAAATAGATGTGCAGGCATTGGGTAAACATTACTGCTCCAAAGGCGAAAAATTGGAGAAAAGGGCAATAGGCCCTGCACAAGTCCAAAACCCAGCAGGGCAGTCACTAAATCTTAAAACTCCAAAATACTCTCCTTTGACTCCATGTTCCACCTCCAAGGCACACTGGTGCAAGCAGTAGGATCCCAAGCCCTTGGGCAGCTCCATCCCTGTGGCTTTGTGAGGTTCAGCCCTTGCAGCTGCTCTCACGGTTTGGATTTGAGTTCTTGTGGCTTTTTCAGGCTCAGGAGGCAGCTACCAGTGGGCCTACCATTCTCAAGTCTGTAGAATGATGACCCGCTTTCCACAGCTCCCCTGGGTGGAGATTCTGTGTGTGGGCTCCAATCCCACATTTTCCCTCCACACTAATCTAGTAGAACTTCTCAGTGAGGGTTCTGCCCCTGCAGCAATCTTCTACCTGCGTGCCCAGGATTTCTCGCATACCCTCTGAAATCTAAGGGGAAGCTGCCAAGCATCTGTCACTCTTGCATTCCATGCCCCCACCAACTTAACACCACACAGATGCCACCAAGGCTTATGGTGGCTTGTACTATCCAAGAGTGGGCCAAGCAATATCTGGGATCCTTTGAACTAATCCTGAAGCTGGAGCAGCTAGGATGCAGGGAACAGTGCCCAAGGCTGTGCAGGGCAGTGGGGCTCTGGGCATGGCCTTCGGAATCATTATTTTTCCATAGTTCTCTGGATCTGAGATGAGATGGGCTATCTTAAAGATCTCTGAAATGCCTTTGAGGCCTTTTTCCCATTTTCTTGAATTTTAGCACTTGACTCCCTTTCAGCCTTGCTAATCTCTCTTGCAAGTCTTTCCTCCACAGGCTGCTTGGATTCTCTCTCTGCCAAATGGTCAGTGGCGAATTTTCCAAAGCTTTACACTCTGCTTCTCTTTTAAATATAAGTTCCAGCTTTAAGTCATCCCTTTGCTCCCACAGCTGATCATAAGTTTTTAGTAGCAGTGAGGTCACTTCTTGAACACTTTGCTGCTTAGAAATTTCTTCTCCAGATACTCTGTCATCACTCTTAAATGTACATGTGATTCCTAGGACATGAAAACAATGCAGCCAAGTTTTTTTTTTTTTTTTTTTTTTTTTTTTTTTTTTTTTTTTTTTTTTTTTTTTTTTTTTTTTTTTTTTTTGCTAAGGCTTAACAGGGCTGACCTTCGCTCCAGTTCCCAATAAATTCCTCATTTCCATCTGAGACTTTATCAGTCTGATGTCTGCTGTCTACATTTCTATCAGTATTTTGCTCGCAACTGTTCAACTCATCTCTAAGAAATTCCAAACTTTCCCTTACCATTCTGTCTTCTTCTGAGCCCTCCAAACTCTGCAACTCTCCACCTATTACCAAGTTCCACAAATGCTTCTACATCTTCAGCACCTTCACACCAGGAGTGGCCCCGACACTGTCCCACTCCCTGAATGAATTTTCTATGTGAGGGTGTGTAAAGAAATTTCTGTAAAGAAATATCTGAGACTAGGTAACTTATTTAAAATGTTTATTTTGGCTTGCAGGCTATTTTGGTTCCACAGGCTATGCAGGAAGCATGGTGCCACGATCTGATTCTGGTGGGGGTCTCAGGAAACTTACAATCATGGCAGAAGGTGAAGGGGGAGCAGACATATCATTTGCCAATAGAGAGGAAGAATGTGCCACACACTTTTAAATAACCAGATCTCACAAAAATTCACTCAATATTATTAAGACAGATCCAAGCTCTTCATGAGCGATCCTCCCCTGTGACCCAGAAATATACCACCAGGTCCCACTTCCAACGTCGGGGGATATATTTCAACATGAGATTTGGAGGGAACAAACATCCCAACTATATCAGGTACCAAAAGCAAAATGAACAATGAGACTATACCAAATTAAACAGTTTCTGCATAGCAAAAAAAAAAAAAAAGGAAAATAAGTCAACAAAATGCAAAGGAAACCCACTGAATTGGAGAAGATGTTTGAGAAACACGTATTTAATAAGTGATTAATATTCAAACTATACAAAGAACTCATATAAATCAATAGCAAAAAACTAACAAACGAACTAGTAATGTTAAGGAATAATGGGCAGAGGATGTGAATCAACATTTTTCTGAAGAAGACATGCAGATAGGCAATATATATTTGAAAATCTGCTGAACACCACTAATCATCAAGAAAACTCAAAACAAAAATAAGATACCACCTCACACCTGTTAGGATCACTATTATCAAAAAGTAGAAACATAAAAAGTGTTGGTGAAGATACGGAGGGAGAAAGAAACCCTTATGCATTGTTGGTGGGAATATAAATTGGTACAGCTGACACAGGATTTTTCTTGGCCCCCTTTCTGGTCTCACAGCAGGAGGTACCCCACCTACTCAGCCCACTGGGCCACATCTGGCTTGTGCTCCGGTACAAATCCCATGGCCACAGTGACTGCACACTCAGCCCCTGGCAGCAGAGGGGGTGTGACCAAGTGAGTGTGGGCTCCAGTCACCATTCTAAACGCTGGCAGGGGCAGGCTTCTTGCAGAACTTTCAGTTGAACCAATCTCCCAGGCAGGAGTGTCCATGACCTCAAAGTCCCAGAAGGAGTGTTACAATGTGCTAATTAGCTCTTTTAGCCCTACTGCCCACAGCCTAACAGCCCCTTGCCCCACTCTGGGCCACAGCTCTAGGGCAGGCTCAGCCCTGCCACTGCTTCCCGTCACGTGGGGCAGCTGCCTTATGACGGTGGAGGGCAGAGGACCACAGTATTATAGCCTTCTGAGTACCTGCATTCAGGGGATCCTGAGCTGTTGCTCCACATCTAAGAAGAATGAAGTCACACTGACAATTGTTGGGCAATGAGGACAGATAATTATTGAGTGACAAAACAGCACTCAGCAGAGAGGGGACAGGAAGATTGTCTCTCACCTGAAGTCAGATCATCTCTTCAGTGTGGCTAAGTCTAAGGCTTTTATAGGCACAGTATGGGGGAGAGGTGGGCCATAGGTAGTATTGGAAAAAACAACATTTGATTGGTTAAAAAGCATTATTCAGAAAGAACCAATCAGGAAAGGGGAGGAACAGAAGTTCTCACTCTGTAAACAGTAACAGAAGTTCTCACTCTCGGTAGCAGGTTTCATCCAGAAGCAGGTACTGAGTCTCTCAGACTTCTGGTTATTTTTGGCTTGAAGGCAGGGTTTCACTGGGGACTCAACCCTACCAGCCTAGGCATTTGTCTGCCTTCTGCTGCTATCACAATCATATAGACAACAGTATAGAGGCTCTTCAAAAAGTTAAAAATAGAACTGCCATATGAACCAACAATTCTGCTTCAGGGTATATCCAAAAGAACTGAAAGGAGAATTTTAAAGAGATGACTGCATACCCATGTTCACTGCAGCATTATTCATGATAGCTAATACATAGAAACAATGTAAGAGTCCATCAGTGGCTAAATGGATAAAGAAAATGTGGTATATCAACACTATGTAATATTATTCAGCATTAAAAAAGAAGGAAATAGATTGAAGTCAGATGGGGTCTTCTAACTATACAATCAAGTCATATGCAAATAGAGACAATTTGATTTCTTCTTTTCCTAATTGAATACCCTTTATTTCTTTTTCTTGCCTGATTGCTCTGGCTAGAACATCCAATACTATGTTGAATAGGAGTGGAGAGAGAGGGCACTTGTGTCTAGTGCTAGCTTTCAAAGGGAATGCTTTCAGTTTTTACCAATTTAGTATGATATTGGCTGTGAGTTTGTCATAAATAGCTTTTATTTTGAGATACATTCCATCAATACCTAGTTTGAGACTGTTTTAGCATAAAGGGCTGTTGAATTTTTTTCAAAGGCCTTCTCAGCATCTATTGATAATCATGTGGTTTTTGTCTTTGGTTCTGTTTATGTGATGAATTTGTATAGGTTGAACCAGGCTTGCATCCTTGGGATGAAACCTACTTGAACATGATAGATAAGATTTTTGATGTGCTGTTGCATTCAGTTTGCCAGTATTTTATTAAGATTTTTGCATCAATGTTCATCATGGATATTGGCCTGAAATTTTCTTTTTCAGTTGTGTCTGGAGGCATCATGCTACCTGACTTTGAACTATACTACAAAACTACAGTAATCAAAACAGCAGGGTACGGATACCAAAACAGAGATATAGAAAAATGGAACAGAACAGAGACCTTGGAATTAATGCCACACATCTACAACCATCTGACCTTTGACAAATCTGACAAAAACAAGCAATGGGGAAAGGATTCCCTGTTTAATAAATGGTGTTGGCTAGTCATGTACAGACAGCTGAAACTGGACCCCTTCCTTACACCTTATACAAAAATGAACTCCAGATGGATTAAGGATTTAAACATAAGACCTAAAACCGTAAAAACCCTAGAAGAAAACATAGGCAATTCCATTGAGGACATAAGCATAAGGAAGGACTTCATGACTAAAACACCAAAGCAATGGCAACAAAAGTCAAAATTGACAACTGGGATCTAACTAAACTTAAGAGCTTCTGCACAGCAAAAGAAACAATCATTAGAGTGAACTGTCAACCAACAGAATGGGAAAAAATTTTTCCAAGCTACCCATCTGACAAAGGGCTGATATCCAAAATCTAGAAAGAACTAAAACAAATTTACAAGAAAAAAACAAACTATCCCATCAAAAAGTGGGTGAAGGTTATGAACAGACACTTTTCAAAAGAAGACATTTATGAGGCCAACAAACATATGAAAAAAATGCTAATCATCACCATTCATTAGAGAAATGCAAATCAAAATCATATTGAGATACTATCTCATGCAAGTTAGCATGGCAATCATTAAAAAATCTAGAGACAACAGTTGCTGGAGAGCATGTGGAGAAATAGGAATGCTTTTACACTGTTGGTGGGAGTGTAAATTAGTTCAACCATTGTGGAAGACAGCGTGAAGCTTCCTCAAGGATCTAGAACTAGAAATAACATTTGACTCAGCAATCCTATTACTGGGTACATACCCAAAGATTGTAAATCATTCTATTATAAAGACACATGCACACATATGTTCATTGCAGCACCGTTTACAATAGCAAAAAGTTGGAACCAACCCAAATGCCCATCGACAATAGACTGGATAAAGAAAATGTGGCACATATACGCCATGGAATACTATGCAGCCATAAAAAAGGATGAGTTCATGTCCTTTGCAGGGACATGATGAAGCTGGAAACTATCATTCAAACTGACACAAGAACAGAAAACCAAACACTGCATGTTCTCACTTATAAGTGGGTGTTGAACAATGAGAGCACAAGGACATAGGGAGGGGAACATCACACAGGGGACCTGTTGTGGAATGGAGGGCTAGGGGAGGAATGACATTTGGAGAAATGCCTAATGTAGATAATAGGGGGGTGGATGCAGCAAACCACCATAGCATGTGTCTACCTATGTAACAATCCTGCATGATCTGCACATGTACCTCAGAACTTAAAGTATAATTTTAAAAAAAAAAGAAAGAAAAAAAGAACATATGGCCATTTGCAACAACACAAATGAACTTGAATGACATTTTGCTTAAAGAAATAAGCCAGACACAGAAATTTGGATATAGTATTATCTCACTCATCTCTGGAATATCAAAATGTTGAACTTACAGAACAGAGAGTAGGAGGTCTTTACCTGGGATGGGGGAAGTGGAGAGATGTTAGTCCAAGAGTAAAAACTAGAATTTATTGTCTGAATAACTCTGAAGACCTAATGTATAGCATGTTGATTATAGTTAATAATAATATACTGTATGTTTGAAATTTGCTGACAGTAATTTTAAGTATACGTACCACACATGCAAAAGATAATTATGTGATGTCATGGAGATGTTCATTAGCTGGATAGTGCCAATCATTTCACAGAGTATATGAATATTAAAACATCTAATTGTACATTTTTAATATATATAATTTTTATTTGTCAATTGTAATTGTCAGTTTTATTTGTCAGTTTCTCAGTAAAGCTGGGGAAAAAAAGGATACAGTTGATAGGCAGAAGCTGTTAATTATCAAGCCAACAGCAATGGACTTGATAGGTTTCGTTTTTATGATTAAAAATACATATCAGCATGATAGCAGTCTGATAGCATAATTTTGTCAATATTCCATGTAACAAATGATTAAATTTTCTCTAATCATATATTACTGTTGACACTAAATTTGATTCAATTATATTTTATATTATGTAGATGAGAACACTTTCAATAAGTTTTTTTAATTAGGTGATGTAGATTATATCAAAATTCTTTATCACTGTTTCCATAAACAGCTGGTCATGTTTAAATCATGAAAGCTATCTTTTTACATTAGTGTAAAGTAAGTGGACAAATAATTAGATTTACTCTGTATCATTCATTTCATTAGAATTCTGTAAATAATTTAATTATATGATTTATTGTAAGTAAAAGTGAAATCTTCCACAGATTTCTAGAATAATTTAGTATGAGTTTTTTAATTTGCCCCATGATATTTGTGTTTATCTCCCCATTAATTTTTATACTTTTAGGTAGGCTAGGTTTATATTTATTATGATATCATATCTCACTCTATTTGGTATTTGCATTTATATATCTGTTTGCTTGAATTTTTATTAATAAATAACTTAGTCCCTAAAGTGGGGTCTGTATATTTATTTGGAATCCGGATCTGGCGATTCCTACCGCATGGCAGTCCTCACTAGACAGCAAAGGCTTTTCGTTTATATAGAAACCTAACTACTCACCCAAGACAACAGCCTGCCTATTTGAGGAAGATCTGAAAAGTGTTCACAAGTTCTTTCCAGTATCTCTGCAAAATATCTTCCAGTGACTAATCAGGAAATAAAGGCAGTTTTCATTATTCTATAATGGCACATTATTTGGGTTGCCTTTCAACAAACCATTAGTCTAAATTACTTTTAGTGAACTCCACAGTTTACTGATGGTGGAAAGCAACGGACTGTGAAGCAAGAATTGCTAGAAGGCTCTTTTTCCTAATAGAACTTCTGCTGTTGTGTTATTGTTTTAGATTCAACAGCATCTTGGAAATGAGTCCATTTATACAAGCAGTAAATAATGCAAGATGAGTGACAATTTCAGCATGTAAAAAATGTAGCTATTCACCAGAATAATTTCTATATTGCTATGTACTTTAAGCAGGGTGGATTTTTTTTTTTTTTTTTTTTTTTTTTTTTTTTTTTTTT
>NW_016107461.1:2902960-2952885 GCF_001604975.1 Cebus imitator | reverse complement strand
CTGGAACAACTTCATAACCCTTTTAAATATATATCATGGCAAAGATAGACTCTTTTAAAAAGAGTATTTTTTGTAGGATTTGGAGAAAATCATCAGCAGTTTTGTTACTCTTTGATTAGCAACCTCAAATGAACAAAATAAAGGTCAAGCATAATATCAGAGAATATTTCAAGAGAAAAGTATTATTATAATCTCCAGATCTAATTGCTGGTAGGAGTGAAGTAGCGTATTAGCGATAAACTGGTAGTTCAGGCAGATCCATAGAATGAGTTATTGGGTAATAGGATCTGATTGTTAGCTTAGCAGACCAAAAATGTTCCTATTATGTGAGACACATGTTACATTAGACTAAGAAAGACTAACAACAAGGAAATGTGCAAGATTTTGACAGATACACAGTTTGAAATTTACAACGATAAACACAAGTTTTGAGTAGACTAAGCCTACTTGATCTAATACGACAGCCACTAACTAAATGTACCTATTGGGCACTTAAAATGTGGCTATTACAAACTCAGATGGGTTATAGCAAACTTACACTTAAAAAATACACACTGAATTTCAGATATTTAGTATAAGAAAGATGCAAATATATTATTAATTTTTTATGGATCATACACTAAATACTTTTATATAGATTGGGCTGATATAAATGAGTCATTAATTATACCTGGTTTATTTCCTTTTATTAAACATCACACATATGGCTTACACTGCATTTCTACTGTTAGTGCTAGACTAGACAATTTTATTCATTTGACTAGTGGAGTCCCTTTATATAGTAACCAAATTCCTTTGTAATTTCATACAGAGCAATGTAAGTTATAAAATTTTAGGGCAAGCATATAATTTATAATTACATACATAATTATAGTACATGTAAATATAATGAGCAATATGAATTACATAATTCAAATGTTTATTGGCTTTAGGATAATTTTATCTAATGTACCTATATCTATATTAATAATATACTTGCTGAATGGACCAAGTGTGTGAATTTGCTGATTAGATGATTCTTTCCTAGAATCTGCTGAATAAACTGCCAGATTTTGTTACAATAACCATTCTTTCTCTACATTTTTATGCTGACTTATTTTTTCCTTCATTACTATATCACAATCTCAGATGCCTAAGGATGCTAATGGTAATTAATAAGCAGGTGATTAAAATAAATGAAGAGTCCCATGTGGAAATTACTGTGAACTGGGGAGTTTACAACACCAGAGAGTTTCTGCCCAAAAACAGGTTGATGAAGCTATATAGGTGCTATATTTGTTGAATTAATACGTGGTGGCTGAAAGTATATATATACACATATATATGCATACAATGTGTGTATAAATATGTATATACATATATGTATATGTATATATATGTGTGTATGTATATACATATTTTAGTAGGAAATATGTGTTAGTTAATTCCCCAATACCTCATCCCCCACACAGAACTACAGCCCTAGACATGAAATGGAAGGCACTGGCAGAAAGAGGAGTGAATGACGGAGATGTCCACAGATTGAAGTCTTTATTCCCAACCTTCATAATCTTCCTTCCTCCATGGAAGGAGGTCTCTAACTATGACCACAGGTCTTACTAGACAGGCCTTCTCCCATGGCTACAACTTTTTCTAGGTTGAAATAGAATGAACATGCATTACAAGTTGCCCAGAAAAAATCCTGGCTAATGCTCCTAACACATCAGGTAAAAGGTTCTTAATTATTTGAGTATCACCTTTCAGTCTCAAATGTGTCTCTATTATGTAACAAATTATATTGTCTACCTAAGTATCCCTTCATAGATGGATTTTCTACACCTCCCTGTTTATTTACTTTCACTTGCCCTCAATTTCACGGCTAAAATTGCAATGATATATTGCCCTTCTTTCTTGTAACAGTGAAGCAATTCTTCCCAGAGAACACCATGCTCAAATCAGGAAATTCTTCACTGTCAGTTCAGGAGCGGTGTCTGGAATTTCAGCCCTATGGGATTCTATTATTATTCTTATGAACCCATGACTACTTAGTACTTCTCATTATTTCCATTTCTGAATGAAAGATTTTGTTATGATTATCTTGTCCTGTTGCTGAATTTGCATTTATTAGAGATAGATAGATGATAGAGAGATGATAGATAGATAGATGTTGGGGGAGGGAGGAATCAGATAACATATATTTTAGTTAGAAAGTCACTAATTCATAACTAATTCATAAGAAACCTCAGTCATCTGGAATTGAGGGGACAGAGATTCCAAACCTTGAGCCAGAGATACTCTCTGAATGTGGTATTGGGTTGTCTTTCTTGGAGACAAAGTCATTGTATCTACATATGGGAGGAAGAATTAATATGGATGAATGATCAATGATATGACTATGGCAGACTACTAGTTACGCAGTCAAACCATTAGCTGGCAACCCTATACCCTTGCAAGTAGATATAACCGTGTGCTATTCTTACCCATAGACTATGAATGGAATTGTTATCTACTGTTTTTGGATCTAACTTTCAGTACTACACACATGTTCAGCCATACTCTTTTTTCTTCCTGCCCTTTGAAACACAGAGCCTGGCAGAGAACAGTGATAGAAATTTGGTCATTTAAAAAAAATCAGACCTTGTGAGATGTTGCCATAAAATGGAAGAAGCTGGTGCCCTTTAATCACCTATAGTTGTAGAGTTACCACACCATTTAGCCTGAAAATATTGACTATGCAAGAGAAATAAACTTTTCTTCTTTAAATTACTCAGTTAGGGAGCCACTTTGTTACCTAACAAATACATGACAGAAATATTAAGATTTTCTGTTATCATCAGTATGAATTGTAGACTAGAGATAGACAATATAGTAAGTGGCAGTTTTTGTATCTATAGACTTTAAAATTTTTTGATTATGCGACATAGCAATGTTTTCCCAACTGATACCATTGTGAGTTTTTCCTGTATAAATAAAATATTAATGAACATTTTGCATATAAGTATTGTGTTAATAACATTGCTTATGATTATGACTATAAAAATTTCTTACTATCACTCAGTATATACACATTTAAATTGCTGCTGAAAGAAAAATTCTATAAATCTAATATTTACTTTTTAAAGAAAAAAATCAGTTTTTTTATCTTTACTCCTACTGAAATGCTGAAATTACTTCTTGAATTGGATAGATAATTTATAATTAATACAAATGTTGCATTAAAAATATAAATATATGCTTAAAGGTAAACATAATTTTTAAATAAAAATGGTGAAAAGAACACCTGCAAACTTATAATCTCCCTGCACAGCACAAAGGTAGAACAGTCCAGCCAGCTTTGTTGAGAGGGTAAAAATCCAAAGGCTGTTTGCTTCCTCATCCTGCTGTTTGGTCTGTGTGTGGTGCTGGTCAAATAAATTAACCTCCCTGCAATATCTTAAAATGAGAATAATAATGAAGTATTTCATGGAGTTGTCATGAGAATTTAAGGATAAATAGTATGAGAAAGAAAAGGAAAATGAAAGTATGACAGAAATAAAAACTGACCAGGTGGAGGAAAATACTTGAATAATTACACATTTAATGAGTACAGTTAATAATTACCCAAAATATTAAAACAATTAATAAATTTGAACCTGTGATTTTTGTGTTATAATTATTTCTATTTCATTTCACCTTGTACATAACCATCTGAATGGGAACATTTAGATGATGTAAAGACTTATGACTGTTTTGCTTTTAATCATTCTTCAATTAGCAGGGAGCAGATGAATATTATAAAGGAGTTGTTATTTACTTATTATTTATATTTAGTGGAATTTAGAGGTTTCAAGTCCTCTGAAATTACTCTTTAAGTGCTCAGATACAGAATTGTGGATTGTTTAAAAGTAGATTGAAGAGATATCTAGGCTTGTAAAGTCACTTTTGTCATTTATGATTTTGTAAATTTGTACAAGTTTCTTAATTTCTTTAGGGCTCGGTTAATCAAATTGTTTTATGAAATATTAAGTCAGTGTATAGCTATACATCAGGCTTAGCACAAGACTTAGCAGAATGCATAGATCCTTCATAATATTGTTACTAATTACCCATATTACCTTAAAAAGTGCAATATTAATAACAATACAATCAATTCTCAATACATACTGCTTACTACTTTTCTTTTAAAAAATAAAACAACTTGTATAAAGATGTTGGTTTCATTTATGTGTAGCATCATGATTTTATTTTTTACAGTGTACTCTAAGATGTATTCTCAAAGAAATGAGCAACATCTTTCTTTTAAATAAAGTTGTATTGTTAGAAGAAATGTGCCAAACTGCAAGATTAAGTTTTTCCATTGCACTTTAAAGACATTAAATGATTTTCAAATATGATAATAATTAGTGTTATTTTTACCAGCTTTCAATTTAACCCATGTAATATTATTAAATGTCTGTGCATACAGTGCTTTTATGTTAAAGATGGAATATATTGGTATACTTTTGTTCCTGATATTTTTGTTTTAGCTCATCCCTCATAAGAAATACACAGAAACTATTTTTGCAAAAAATTAATAGTTTTGATTTATATAAAAATACTACTTTTAAAATATCTTTACTATGCTTTCTTGAACACAACCAGAAGGAATTAATTTGTGAGATGTTAATTTTAAAAAGAAAGAGAAGTTTGACGTTTTTGCCTTGAGCTTGGAAATTATGAACAATTTCCAGATTGAATACTTTGCACTGAATATCTTAAGTCTTTGGTCCAAATGTGAAAAACATATGAATAAATGAATAAATAAGTAAACTGAGATTCTGAATAATTTTATAGCTTTTATTGAAACCCAGCACTATAACGTTTGACTAAGAAAGGATGTTTCTGTTAGTTTACAGTCCTTGAGCTGAATCTCTAACAGTGGTTTTAATTCTCTCTTCCATTCACGGCTCTGCTCTCTGCTGTGTTGGGGTATGGCATTTTTCATGCGGAAGCATCTTGCCTCTCCACACTTCTTTCATCCAACGAAGCTATGTTTTATACCTTTGGCATGTTTAGTTTCTGAATAAAACTTTACTTTTTTAAGTAACTTTACTTTTTTAAGAGTTGGGGGAAAAATATAATTAAATACCTTTAACATTACTGATAACTGATTTTTTGCGCTAATAATTATTCAATAGGCTTATTTTTGTCTCTCAAATGAATTATAAATTTTGTTAATAAAAACATACTTTCTACTTTCCATAACATATATGAATGCTCAGATATATATACACATATGAATATGAGCATTCACATATGTACATACAAATATATGAGCATTCACATATGTACATACAAATATACATCATATATACCATGTGTGTGTGTATGTACAAGAGGAAGCTGTTTCAAATTTTGTCTTCAAGCAGAGACCCTGCTTACCATGGAGTAGAATTATAGAAATTTCAATTAAATTGAATTTTTTAAAGTTAGATGTGAGCTTGTTATTCTCACATAGGTGGAAGAAATCTAGGAATGGTCTCTTAGAAACTTGAGACATTATTGTGTTTTCATGTTTAAGAAAACTATAGCACAGTCAGGTACTAAAGAGTATATTTGAGTTTCTCAAACTGCAAAATACCCTAGAATTTTCATATTCATAGCTCTGAGTTATTCAGTGTTTATAAAGACAATCTCCTGTGTCAAGATGGTATAGTAAATCAAACAGCCATTTTTATTTTTGCATCTAGTGCAACCAGATTTATTTTTCTATAATAAACCTTAGAGCTTATTATTACATTGACTCTAAGAAGTTGGTGGTGACCAAAGTAGCATGTGTAATAAATCTGGACTCTGTCAATGTGTCTCCAAAAAACTAAGTAGATTTCAGTTTTAAAGTAGTCTTGGTCAACACCACATGAGGAACAGTATGTTAGCTTTGCAATTTATTGGCTCCATAAATTTTGTCAGGTTACCTGACTGTTCTTTCCTCACTTCTTCATCTGTAAAGTAGAAATAATGCCAGACTCAGAGTGGTTATGAAATTCAGAAAAGTTAGTATGTGTAAAGCACATAGTACTTGGCACATAATAATAAGTAATAATATATGTTTCAGTTAAATGATTAATCATTGGGAAGTTTCCCCCCAGAATGGTTTTTTGTTGTTGTTGATAACTTGTATTCAGTAAACAGCCATATTCAACATCCTAGACAGCTGACTTTTCAAAACTCTCTCAACACCAGCTCCTTCACCCATCTCCCCCAACAACATCCAATTAAAAATACACTTGTCACTTCTTTCACATGCCAACTCAATCTGTACTCGCCTCGTGCATGTAACAAGTGTATCTCATTAAAGCTTTGTTATGTTTTTAGGAAAGAATCTTGCAATTTTGGCCCACTTACACAATGGTTTATATAAAAGATAAGAAAACATTATCTTATATCTAAGTAATAAAAACACATGAAATCCTCCATAGATATCGATATGTGGTGGCCCTCAAATAAAAAGCAAAGCAACGTTTGAGGACATGAACTACATCAAATTATCCATGAAATCAACCTTTAGATATCTTTTCTTTTTTGGTCAGGTGTGGTGTCTCACGCCTGTAATCCCAGCACTTGGGGAGGCTGAGGCAGGCAGATCACAAGATCAGGGGTTCGAGATCAGTCTGGCCAACATAGTGAAACTCCATCTCTACTAAAAAAAAAAAAAAAAAGAAACACACACAAAAAGTTTCCTTTTTTTTTCTAGAAGGTAGAAAGTAAGGATAGAATTCTATATGCTTGGTAATAAAATCTTTCCACTAGTTCTACATCCTGAAACAATTTTTCAAACCTGTGTAACAATTTTTGAAATGTATAAACATTAGTAAACATTCATAACCAAATCTGAATATAATTGATATAATTCCTTATGCTGATGTTACTGTATAAATTAATTTCATTATTCTTGCATGGTAATTATTATATTACCTAATAATTATTTTATGTAAACTGCTAAAAGTTTGAGATATTAAGCTTATCTAAAATAGAGCTTAAAAAAGTTAAAAATCTAAGGTCATTGGAGCCAAAACCAAGTTTACTTTTTCTCCGTTGTGATAGTAGATTAGCAGGCTATTGTTTGGGAGACTGATTCTCAATTATGCTAAGTCAGAATGGTTTGAATTGGTGCCATTTATTTCAGCCTGTCAAGAATCTTGGTGAAAAATCAACTGTGGCTTTGATTTCAGATTAGTCAAGTAATTACTCATCAGGCAATATATAATTTAGGTACTTACATTTATTTTGTGATTCATTTTCCAAAGAACCCCTAAAATAACAATTCCCATTTTCCTTTAGCCTGAATTTATCCTTTTTATGCATTCTGCTTATTGCAAATACTAATAAGTGCATTTTTACATATCTGCTCATCTAGACCCCACCATTCTGGAATGTCCTCTGGACATCATTAAAACCAGATGTTTTTAAATGTCATCATGCATATACTGAAATGATTATAAAATGAGAATTTTTTTTCCAGACGGTTTCTGTTCAGACAAGAATGCCAGTTTCCATTGGTTTGGAGGACACTTATTTCTATAGCATAAAGTGGTTATGATTCAAAATATAGATTTTTTTTTAGTGTCAGACACAGTCCAACATTGTCTTTAACACGCTTTTTAAAATTGCACAAATGTTATTATAATTTATGTGTTTTTGTACAGAAAATGATAATTTTGGTGTTTGGTTTTTATTTATAGGAATTATAATTGTGTCTTGATTTACACATCCAGGGATTTAACCAAGAAAAATAGTACATTTTAACTCTTATGAATGAACACTTGTTATTTTCCCTGTGTGTTGTATTTTAGAAATTAACATGGCTTGACCGCTGCAATATGTCTAAAAGAATTTAGTGAAACTACTCTCTATTTTTTGGCTCAACCTTATCATACTCGATGGAATATTATGTACTATTTAAATGTTTATAGATTCTCACTGTTAGCCAATCTAGGGAAGTAATACATTTTGATTTCTCTCTGTTATGCATGCACTATTAGCTGATGACTGGTTTTCATACATCCCACATGTAGCTGTGGACCATTAAAACGGAATGGTGTATAAAATAGAGTAATACAATTTTTAAAACAATTTTAAATGATTAACAGATACAGCTAACAGTCATGCTTTTTATAGAAGATCCAAGGAAAGTTAGTCTAAAAATTAGACCATTTCTACCTATGATGGGAAAAAAGAACATATTTTTCTTCTTAAAAAAACAATGTAAGATTTTCTTTCTTAAAAGAAGAATATAAGATTCAAATTTAAATTAGCAATGAAGAATGATGGCAATTATTACTTTGAATAGTTGGCCTGTAATGTTGTATTAAATTATTAAGATATGAATTAGCTAACTTTACCATTTTGCCTTAATGTATAAGCAGTTACAATGTAAATAAATCTACTGAGTTAACATTATTAAATTTTGGAAACTGTATCAATGATATTAATAAAGAAGAAAAAAGGACAGTTGAAAAATTTAGATCAAAATGTTTATTTGATATGTCTTGCAAAATAGCTTAAAATATTCTTATACTGTAAATAATAAAATTTCATTGTAGTAAAGAGATTAATAACGGTAAAATTAGTATATTTCACTACTTAGAAGTTATCATTGCTATCATTTTCTAATTAATTAGTTGTAGATAGAACAATAATTTATTAAAAACTAAAAACTAAAAGCCACATAAAATTTGTTTTTAAATGTATTATTTGGTTCTTTTTTATTTGCTATATTTTGATGAGACATAAAAATAAAAGCTTAATTTTTGTGTATTTAATGTAATTATACACAGTTCAGATAAAGTTGAAGAGCTTTAAACAAGAATCTTTCTGAAAATTACCACTAAGTTAAGCTTTAATTGCTAAACTGTCCATGTTGCTTACTGGGATACCGTCCTACAATTAATTTCATATTTTAGAAAAAAAAATATCATGTGAGTAGTTGGTCTGAATTTGGAAATGATATAGGTTAAAGTGTCCTGTTTACTCTTTTATTGAAATATTTTATAATTGTAAACAAGCAGTAACTGTCTCATTTTCCCCTACTACTGTCTTTGCTAATTTCTGGTTTATGTGAATTTCCTTGAAATTAGTCAGCATATGCTTATATTATATGCAGCCATTGTTTAGGAAAGTCTACATTCAAACATGACAATCAGTCTATTCTTCAACAATTGAAACATATTTATTTAATATGGTGTGATGCAAAAAGCTGAGATCACCAATAACTACACCAACAGATTTACATTTAAAATTACTAGGCATTCTGAATAATAAGATGATATTTACTATAATGGTGATATATTCTTATTCTTAATTTTGAACATAGTGGAATAGAACTATAGTATGATTTATAAGAAAGACATATGCTTTCCAATAAAGAAAGATATATTTCAACCATTACCTTAGCCCGTTTGTGCTGCTATAACAGAATACCACGGACTGGGTAGTTTATAAACAAAAGAAATGTATTTCTCACAGTTCTGGAGTCTGGGAGACCAAGATCAAGGGTGCCAGAACATTTGTTGTCTGCAGAGGGGCCAGTTCCTCCTTGCAAGATTACAAACCTGTGGCTGTGTCTTCTGGAGGAGAGGAATGCTGCATCCTAACAAGGCTGAAGGCTGAAGGGGTGGAAGTGAAATAATGGGTCCGATTCCCTCCATCAAACCTTTTTTAAAGCCACTTAATCCCATTTATGAGGTCAGAGCCCTCACGACTTAACACTTCCCAACAGGCCTCATCTATTAATAGCATCGTACTGGCCATTTAATGTTCACACATGAATTTTGGAGGGTACACATTCAAACCATAGCAACCACACTGTTTCCTTGTCAGATTCTGCCAACAGAAATATTTTAATTTTTAATTATCACCATTGCAAACTAGGTTAATCACAAGAGAGTGGACAGAGTTGCAAAGGAACTGGAAGCTTTTATAGATAGAAAAATAACTGAAGAAACAGTCTCCTTTTCACTTTAATGGGAACATCTATGAAGAGAATTTTCACAGTTTCAAATACTTTTAGGAGTTGTTGGATTGAAGAGTATAATCAGACATTCCAATGCTCCAATGCTATGTTAGAACATACGCTAAAATATTTTAGAAAAATAGATTTTCTAATCCTGACAAGGATTAAACAGTGGAAGAAATAGCTTTAAGAAGATTGACCAACATCTTTGAAGAGTGGAAATGCTTACACTGTGAGGACTACAGGCAAAAACTATCCGGAAGACCAGTCCTCAGAAATCTTTGAGAGGGAATTATTGACTTATCTGAGAGAAAATAATGAAAACAATGTTGTTCATTTTAGCTAATATTTTAGGACATCTGTAATTCATACATTAACTCACTTAAGGAAAAATACAACATTATTGTTTTTCAGATTCCTTCTTCTACTTTTAAATTTTCAGCATGAAATCATTAGAGCTATTAACAGGGCATCTGTAATGCTGGGAAAGTAGGGAAAACACTATAATGCATTTTCAAAAGACAATGCACAAAAAAGTTGAACAGGCTCTTTCCGATGAAGTCCTCTTAAGGGAAAAATCATGTTTTCCTTTCTATTTCCTGGCATTATGGATTGTTTATAGCAGAAACTACTTTGGCTCTTTTTGGGGACTTTTGAGTGAATTTATTTTTATATTGACTACAATACTGTTTTATTTTATATGCTTGAATTATATAATTCCTGGTAGTGAAAATAGCACATTACAGTTTTGCATTCATTTGACTTCAGACCCAATATCAGAAGTGAGTTAGTATTTTCTGAATAACTAAAAACAAAACATGTTTGTATGTTTAATTAAAACCTGCCAAACATGGGTCAAAGAAACATAATTTTCTCTGAATTTGGCAACACTAATATGCTGGTTTATGTTGGAAACTCTAGAGATGATATTATTTGCAGAGCTTTCTGTTTATGCAAAAGTTTTTCTTAAAGATATTTCAGAAAATTTGTAAGAAATGATTTGTTAAATTTTTACTTAAAATGTGATATGTTACAGACACCACAGTAGATTCTAATGCCTTCTTTTTTTTAACAAATGGTTTTAATTAAATACATAATGTTCCTCACTTCATGTGATTAAATATAGTTGGTAGGCTACATAATATAAAAAGTAAAGCTGAGTTATTTGTTTATATTTTGGTTTGCAAGAATACTTTTCATACTAGGGAGTATTTTAGTAACATATTTAAAGAAAAAATGTTTAAATCTTTTTCAAATATTGCAGACACAAAATGATGTCTATGTTTTATGATAAGTGGTTTAAAAAGACAAAAACAAATTGAAACTGAATGAATTACTCTGAGTAACAGTAAAATGATGGGCTATTAATATACCTGCAGTATTTTTTAATGAATTTTGATCATAAAAAATTCAAAAATGATATAAAACATTTGATGTGGGCAAATTTTAGAATTTAAACCTACTCCAATAAAGATTTTATTTGAATTTTATTTGAATCTTAAAGTATCAGCTTGAATGAAGACACTTAAATAACTATATTTTTTAGCATTGTGGTAAAAAGCTACAGTACCTCATTGAAATTTACCGGATCTTTTCTCAAGCATCCTTAAGCATTGCATAGCAATGAATATGCCATTTAGTTAGCATTACCCTTTGTGGTTATAGAACTCTGAATGGTTCCACCCCCTTTTTTTTTCCTTTGGATTCCTTATACCTTCTTTTCAGTCATGTTTGAAAGTTAATGTAGTCCACGCATACCTTTTTTCTTAAAGGTCCAGAAATGTATTTGATCAGTAGGCAGGGTGCTTAGCCCTAGAACTTTACAGGCAATTGCCTCTCATCACCCATAGTACTGATATCATGATGCTGAACAATGTGCTTAATCTAGATAAAATAAAATCTAGATAAAATTTCTGAACATACAGAAAGAATTTTCTATGATCATCTGAACTTACTTTAATATATTTTGGATAAATCTGCCAAGAAAGAAACTACCAATATTCCAAGAAAGTGAAAGTTTTCAATTTTTTACAGATCCTCAGATGAGTTAAAACCATATTAGATGGTAAAGTTCTTGACACAATAACATTTGTTCTGGCTGTTATTACCAATATCGGAATAATTACTCCAATAGCTATACAGACTTTTCTTTAACACCTGGTGTTTCCAAGAGATGTCAAAATGATTACAAATTGCTATAGTAATTACTATGACCTTACAATGAAAGAAGAAAATGAATATAGAAAATACTGAGGCTTCTAACTGCCCAACAGTCCCAATAAGTTAATTTCCAAAGTCTCATTAAACTTCATTTCATCAAACCATCCTACATACTTCTGATTTTGAAATGTGGTTTTAGTTTCTGCTTTAAAGAGACCAATATTATTCTTGAGTTTCTACTCAAAAATTATTGGAGAATAAGAGAGATTATGATTACAATTTTGCACAAAAAATAAAGCCAACTTTAGGGAGAATTTTAATTTGGGATTTTTTTTTCCTCAGTGGTTTTGTCTACTGCTATTCTAATTCATGTATTATATTGGTTTGAATAGAAACCCAAGATTTTGAAATTCTTTCCTAAACAAAAGGTAAAGTTTCCATTTTCAGTTATGTGTTCAAGGGATTTAAAGGGGTAACTATATGAATTACCTAGTCAAACTCTGACGTGGTAAATACTCTGTAAAACTGCTTACCTCAACCATACCTCAGCTTTCTGTTGAAACTGCTCTCTGTAACCCTGATGTGACAGGCAAGCAGTCCAAACCCACGCCATCTTGGCCCCTGTGACTTGTAATAAGTAACAAAAGTCTGTAATTTCCACCCTACCCAGACAATGTGTAAACTAACGCTTATCTTGACTTCTGTGAACCACTTAAGTAACAATCGGAATGTCTGAAGCCCCTCACCTCCACCCCCGCCTCTCACCTTCACTCCATCCCAGGAGGGGACATAAAAGGTCTTGACACCCTCCTTTCGGGGCCACGGGTTGAAGAGACGCAAGTCCTCCGTGGCCGCCGGCAATAAAGCCCCTGCAATTTGGCATACTTTTGTCTTGGTATTGACTTTCTATGCTCACCCCAGTATAACAAAACTAATAGGAAGAAAGAGGTTATTGTCCTAGATAAATCTTACATATTTGAAATACATTAAACTATTTTTAAATTGTTTTGGGAAATGAGACAATGTACAAGAGGATCTGGGTGTGGCCAATGGTACAATGAAAACCATTTTGTATTCTGATGGGTCTAAGGAACAATTCTTAACTACTGATAAATCTGAATTTTTAAAAGTGTTTTGAAATGAGTAAATTGATCCATATAATTGCCTGTGTTAAAATGTGCATTATTGGCTAGGCATGGTGGCTCATGCCTATAATCCTAGCACCTGGGGAGGCTGAGGCAGGTAGATCACCTGAGGTCAGGAGTTCAAGACCAGCCTGACCAACATGGTGAAACCCCATCTCCACTAAAAATACAAAATTAGCCAGGTGTGGTGGCACATGCCCATAATCCCAGCTACTTGGAAGCGTGAGGCAGGAGAATCACTTGAACCTTGGAGGCAGAGGTTGTAGTGAGCCGAGATGTTGCCATTGCACTCCAGCCTGGGCAACAAGAGCAAAACTCCATCTAAAAAAATGTGCATTATGAATTAAATTCATTTATTGATAATATTGTTTAACATGTCAAAGTCATTTTTTGGCTGAATGAATAGTACTATATGTTTGACAAAAGTTCTGGTCAACAGATTTTATACTTCTGCATTTGAGTGCTCAGCAAGGTACCTTGTAAACAAATGTTGGATATAATTAATCTTGTGTTATGGAAATCATTTGACTAGAATAAATATATGTACAACTTTACAGGTGCTGGTTAATTAGTTTTGAAAGCATAACATAAAAATACATATAAAGAGATAGTTTACCATTTGTAAATCTGGCACAGGTGTTCATCAACTTGAGGAAGGCAGACATGAACAGGTCCAGAACTTAAAATTATAGAGTAATAGAATACAAACTCATGAATTTGCAGCTATGCTTTGGAAAAACTTACTGAAGCATCATTCTTTAAACTACATCATTACCTAGGAGCCACATGGAGTCTAAGCCAGAACCTAGTTGTCCTGCTTATGACTGCCAACTGAACAGCAGTTCACATCAGTCAACAAGTTATATACTAAACTTGCATTGCTCTTGTCTTCTGGATTTCTTTCTTTCTATGTCTTTAATAGCCTCTTTTTAAATTTTGAGGCTGGAATAGAAAGTATTTATTTTAATATGTATAGCATTTTAAAAATTTCCCTAGATTATTAATGTAACCATTAATAGTTAAACATTTTTACTGTCATTTTTTAGTACTATATGGCCCCCTATGGATACAGAAGAATGAAGACTGTTAAAACATAAGTGGAGAAATTCAGTGAGTGTAAAGGAGGGAAAGCGCAGCAAGTACTTTGAAGAATAGCACCAAAATACAGGTTTACCATCTGACAATTACACCTACCTCAGACTACCCTAGATAATCCCTTTAAACCCAGATGAAGTCTTACAGAGTTCTTGAGATCAGAATCATCTTTATCTAAACTAGTGGTCAGACTGGGGACTATTCATGCAAGGGAGACTGTTAACCTTCTGGTTCCTTACTTCTAAATTTTGGAAGCTGAATGATACTGTTTCTTAATTATAATTGTTAATTTATATTAGGTTGGTGCAAAAGTAATCACAGCTTATGCCATTAAAAGTAATGGCAAAAAAGTAACATATTAAGTGCAAATAATGAGTCACACATTTCTTTAGAAAATAGAGCATAATGGTGAACTAAACGTATTTCTTGCCCTCACCTGGCATGAACTCTGTTAGTGGAGACAAAATACATGAATAAAAACGTAATATAATGCCCATAAGTATTATTTTCATGAAGAAAATTTGAAAGGATAATATAGCGGGTGCATTCTCTTTTACATAGAGAAAGCAGAGAATAACTCACAAAAAATATGATACTTGAGCTCTCTCTGTAAATAGTCTTCTTAGCTTTGAGATTAATTAAGTAAGAAAGGCAGCACCCACCCAAAACTATTATCTAAAGGACTCAATTCTAGGATAATTCTCTTGGTGAAGACTTCTGAGCAGACTATTAGCCATTTAGCCTAATAATGGCCATGTTCTTAATGATTCAAGGGAGCGTTAAAACAATTAGCAGGCTCCCAATGAGAAAGCTCTTTCATTTGATTGTAGCTTCTGAGCAATAACAACCTTAGAATTGGTCAACACTTTGTTAATTGCCATGGAGCAGAAATCTTCCAGCAGACAATGAATAGAAATTTGCTAGATTGGAAGCTGATGAATACAGTTGGCATGCTCCAGGTTCATGCACTTAATAAAAGTTTTCTATGTATCCACCACTTCCATACCCAGAAATATTTCTGTCTGCTAATTATGGGCACATTACTCACCATTCAACTGATAGACTAGGTAAGTGCTTCTTAAACACTATTAGACAATTATCAACTAGGAATCTTTGTTTAAAATATAGATTCTGATTCAGTAGGTCTAGGATAGGGCCTGAGATGCTGCGTGTCTACTAAGAGATGGCACCTATGCTGTGAGTCCATGGACCATACTTTAAGAAGGACGTAGGTAGTGTGGAGGAGAGGTGATTCGTAGTCTAAGTAATAAAGGAATGGGAAATAGAGCATGTGGTTTAGGCCAGCAGACAGTTCTTGACAAGTGATGTAAGAGATTGAAGCAGAGAGCTAGAAAAAGTGAAACGGAAAATGGCTTTAGGGGTCAACTCAGGGAGAAGAGATAATATCAGTTACAGATAAATAGTCAAACAACTATATAAGTATGAAAAGTCAGAAATGCCTAAGTCAAAAGGCTTTTAAGATCTAAGGAAAAGTGAGATTCTAATATTCTATGAGTTTTTAATTAGTTACTGGTATATTTACATACCATCCAAGCTAAGTAAGAATACCAAAATGATATCAGGCCCTAATACACTTAGACAAATCCTTTTCTGAGGAAAAGGAAAAGGAAAGTTACAAATACAGAGATAGCCAACGTTTTTAAAATACTGGATAAAATGTATATTCATTGACATATTATAAAGGAAAACTCAAAATGTTATCAGGGACTATATCATAAGAAAAAGCAAAAACTTTAGCATAGTTCTGGGACAACACAGTGAATGTGCAAAACTCTACATCCCAGGAAATTGAACTGCTTTTGATTCTCTTTTATTGATTTGTAATAATGAATTTACCATTTCAAGAACAATATAACAAGTGCCAGAGTCTATGTAGATCTGATTTTAAAATTCACCATGATATCTTGGATTGAGTTTACAATGATAGCATTATAATAGTGTAATATCATCCACTGTGATTCATGGATATATTGCAGGGTTCATAGTGGTAAAAGTAAATGGGAATAAAATATAGAACCATCTCTACATCTATTCCTTTGAATGTGACACCCATCTTGGCCATTCCACCCTGAGATACAGTGCCTCTGGTTCACTAGCTTGTGAGTGTGTGTCTGTGTGTGTGTGTGAGAGAGGGAGAGAGAGAGAGAGAGAGAGAGAGAGAGAGGGGGGTTTCTGTTTTTCTTACTTGGCTTTTAAGTCATTATGGCTGGCAGGGTGTGGTGGCTCTTACTTGTAATCCCAGCAATTTGCAAGGCCAAGGTGGGAGGATCCTTTGTGCCCAGGAGTTTGAGGCTAGCCTGGGTAACATGGTAACATACTGTCTCTACAAAAAATACAAAAAAAAAATTACTCAGACATGGTGGTACTTGTCCAGCTACTGGGGAGGCTGAAGTGGAAGGATCCTGTGGAGCCAGTATGTTGAGGCTGCAGTGAACATTGATCAGGCCACTGTACTCCAGCCTGGGTGACAGAGCAAAACCTTGTCTCAATAAAAACAAACCGAAAAAATCATGACTGTAGCATATTATGGAAACAATATGGGAGTTCTATCTACAATCAATTATGTCAATACCAGTCATGCACTCAGGAACTGTGGAAATTAACCACAATGTGAGCTGTAGGTCTGGTGAACCTACTGAATTCACTGCAAGATAAATGTGGTTCAAGACTCCATTTATCACCTGACCACTGAATATCCCTACTCTAACAAAGAGGAGATTATGATATTTTATGCCCTTGGCATTAAATATTAGTTGTGATTATGTGTCTAAGAGCCCTTGAAATATGCATATACCTTTTACTCCAGTGTACCGTTACTAAGCTAAATGTCAGGGGAGCTTTGGCAAAAGGATGGAGAATATATATATTTCACACTTCTGTAGAATTGCAGAGTTCTTCCTCAAGTGGCCCTGATCTCCACTTCAATATAACCTCTGGATCTGAGCACTGGCTTAGTTTAGTAAAGTGAATGAGGGATAGTGGTTTTTCATAACTGTGGCTGATTTCACTCTTCTGCTTTCCGCATCTTAATTATTTTTTATTATGTTAGTCATGTATTATCTAGCTTTATGAAAGTCATGACCATTGCCAGAGATGCTGAAAGATCAAAGTTTCCTAATTCCAATATTTGCCTTGCTGTTCATTATGGCAATCATAAAACTTTGCCACTGGTGATTAAATGCTACCATTTGGCTTCTCATTTTTCAAAATCATAACACTCCTATTCACAGTAGGAGCTCCAGATCAGTAACAATGTCTCCTACCATTTATGTTGGACTGTAGTAGACAGCTGCGACTGAGCTTCCCAATGATTCCAGTGCCCCCTTCCTCAACATTTTAGGGAAGAGATTGGCTTCTGTGTTCTCTTGGGAAATATAAACAGCTGGTTGCTATCTAGCCTTATATTACCAAACTATTATAGAGTCATCTTTGTGAACCTTCTGTATTCTTTAATATTTTGCTAAGGCATTTCAGCATTGCACTCTTATTAATTCTAAGTCATCTACAAAGAGAAAGAAGTATTTCCTTAAAGGTACTAAGGCTAAGCTCGGCATCTTTGCTATGATGTTAAGTATGAATTCATGATGAATGCCATCATGTCAATAAATTCTTCCCTCTCTGACCTTAACTTCTGTCCCTAACCTGAACCAGCACTCTAACATTTCACCTCCACGTATTTTTTTCTAGTTACTGCTGGTATATATTAGCAGGCTTCTTCAACTCTTTCAGGAATCACTTCTTCACCAAAACAGCATAGCGCCTCTTTTATCTGTTCATGTGGAGAAATTAATATCTGCCACTACCTCCCCTTATTTCTTCTAGAGTCGGAAGAAATATAACCTGACTCTAGAAGAAATAAGGAAAGGTAGTGGCAGATATTAATGAAGGCAAACATTATATGTGATGGTTCTGCCCCATTTAAGGAAATGGAAAGCTGCTCTCCATTAGCAAGGGGCAGGGGAATATGAGGAATCAAGTTGTTCAAGCACATTCATTCAAATGGTACCATCCCAGCTCTCAGGGTTTCTCTTTCTCTATATGGTCTCTGACTGTAACATAATAGTTGCTGAGACTGTGAATTAATTTTTCTTTGTAAATATTTCACTGTTCACATCAGTCTTACCCCAGAGTTTCCACACAGTTTGCCCTCTGATTATGAGATAATAACGTCTTTAAATGCTGCCATGGAGACCCTCTAGTTTTCAATGTATCATGAATAGAAGTTAGCTGACGTGAGTTTCTCTTTCTCTTTCTTAACCATTAAGAAAGGACTTACCATGTAAGTCAAACAACTACACAATTACTATAATTACTTCTCAATAATATTCAAGATCTATCCTCTTGCATGAAACATTGCATCTCTCTTTATGTATTAATCCAATCCACCATAGGTGACAATCTAAACATTATTGTGATACCAGAAGTATTTGAATCCTGTATACCACTAACATGATAATACTCATTGATAAATTACTGATAAGTAGTCCTATTCCAGAATTCTATTA
Source organism: Cebus imitator (assembly GCF_001604975.1). Classification (NCBI taxonomy): domain Eukaryota; kingdom Metazoa; phylum Chordata; class Mammalia; order Primates; family Cebidae; genus Cebus; species Cebus imitator. Next base: position 2,934,010 of record NW_016107461.1, on the reverse strand, counting down.
GGATTTGACCTCCAGGCACATTCCAGATGCCAAATGACTTAAGAGGGACAAACAACTACACAATTACTATAATTACTTCTCAATAATATTCAAGATCTATCCTCTTGCATGAAACATTGCATCTCTCTTTATGTATTAATCCAATCCACCATAGGTGACAATCTAAACATTATTGTGATACCAGAAGTATTTGAATCCTGTATACCACTAACATGATAATACTCATTGATAAATTACTGATAAGTAGTCCTATTCCAGAATTCTATTAGGATTTGACCTCCAGGCACATTCCAGATGCCAAATGACTTAAGAGGGACTATGCTAAAAGCAGAGCCTGAAGTCAGTATCTGAGGAAGTTCCTTTGGAAGGTAAATCCAGGAAGCAATGGAAAGGAGTGGGAGAATGAAATACAAGAGGGAAGAAAGTCATAATGGGTGTGATAATAGGTGGTTTATAATTGTGGGTAACTGGAGCTTAATCCCACTGGAGACCTCTGTAGGGATATGCCTCAGAATTGGGCCAGCACTTGGCCCTAGTTGAGCATTGCTCCAGAGTAAGCCAAGTACCTTTTATAGCCAGAAAGCAGCCTAATGCAGAGAAACACAGGAAGACTTCCATGAGTATGAGAATTATCTTGGCTACCTCCAAATAAGCAGAGATTATATGAGTGGAACACTGGCAGAGCCTGTTTCAGTGATTTAGCACTTTCTTTTACTTGTCTAATCCCAGTTTCCTTAGTTGTAAATTATGACTAATAATAGGGATTGCCTCATTAGGATAGTAAATCAGTCCTTGAGATATTTCAAGTGGACTGCTTTACAGAATATCTTAGACATAGAATGTATCTAATAAAATGCTAGCTATTATTCTTTTACATCTTTCCTTTTTGCATTTCCTACATGGTGTCCAAACATCTTGAGTATGACCCTGAAATACCACCATATCTCTTTTCTCATTTCAGTGTGTAACTCTTACTTGTGATTTAAAGTCCACCCAACTGCTTTTTTCTCCGTAAAGATTTGTATTTCCTAAACAATTTGTTTTTTCCTCAAACTTGAGGAATTACTACTGTTTCAGTCTGCTGCTTTTGCACTTGTATTTAATACGGTAATTTGGAAATATATATATATATATGTGTGTGTGTGTGTACATATATACACATGTAATATATATGCATTATATATAATGCTTTAGATTTTAAAACCTTTGAAGGCCAACTTTTCTATTGTGTATCTCCTATTGTACACAGCTTAATGTTTACTAACTAAACTAAATCTGTCTTTCTGATTCAACATAGTGCCTCATATATAACAAATTATGGCTTCATTCACAGTATTGCAGTTTTAAGTATAAGAATTAAACACTTGATAAATTTCTAGGGATGGCAGTGGTAGATGTTGAACTATTGGGTATAAAAGAATGGAAATGAAATTGTAAATGTAATATTTATGCAGATACATTTACGAATAGCTCAAAAGTGATCATAAATTTGGAAAGGAAACCAAAATAATACAAGATTTTTACTGCAATTATTGCTCTTTGAAGGCGTTCAAGGGCTCAAGAAGGAAAAGTTATGGACATGGAGAGATTATTGTAAATAAGTTTAAGAAGACATGGATCTCCCTGATTGTATACGTGAGCAAATGAGAAAATTTCCTAAATTACTCTATTGACTAAGGTAAGGAGTTTGAGAAGAAAAATCAGCGTGGGTTCGGGAAGATGGGAAGCAGATCATCACATTTTTAATTGAGATGAAGGTGGTTCCCCAAGTTATGTCATAAACAGATGTTAATAAAAGAATTCTTGACTTTATTCCAAAGAGCTCTTGCTTCCTTCCAATCTTATTTCCACAGTCATTAAGCAAGTTCAGCTCTAAATTGCATCCCACATATTCCTGAAATCATCTCCTACAAGGCTTTCCTAATCCTGGTTTCTTTCCTTTTTGGTAAATTTTTAATTATCTTGCAAATGATTCCTGTTTAGTACCTATTTCATTAAATAATTTATTTCCACAAAATCTCTTAAAGCTTCATGAAATAAAATGACCTCTCTTTGGTTTTCTGTGTTTTGTCCCATTATTCCATTTTAAGAATGTTTTATATTTTTATGACTTTCAAACTCTTCCTTCTTTCTCCTGTCTGCTGTACTTTTTCCTTCCTTTCTTTACTACATTACAAACTCTGTTCTTTTTTATTTTCTTAGTCCTGTCATCTGGTCATAAAACAGCAACAGAATTAGCATTGGAACTTCCCATGCTGATTCTGGAGTCCCCCTACTTGATTTCCATAAGAGCACCATTTAATATCTGTGTAATCATGGGCAGCTACTTACAGTTTCTGACTCAGTTGTTTTTATTATAAAATGAAGCTGCTAAGAATATCCTCTTATGGTTGTTGAAAGTATTAGGTAAGGTAGAACATATCATGCATGTGGCAAATAGTAAACAATAAAGGCTACTAGTTATTTTATTATCACTAACAACATTGTTATTCTTCTCTGAACCATTTTAGCATAAAAATTATATTCACATGCTTTGCTTTGTTGATGAGTGTTTAATGTGCATTGTTGTTATATTCCCAACTCTATTATGAAACCTGGAGTACAGAATTCATAGTTTGTACTTCTGTTTCCATTATAGCTAAATGCATAAAACGTGTTGGACAAATGCTAATAGGCTTCATAAAGGTTGAATCTGAAAATTGGATGGGGAATCATAAACCAATAAGATTGCTCAAGAAATAATCATATAAAATAACTAATGGAAGTAAGTAGAAAATTATAAAAATTGTTACAATAAGTTCAACCCTAAAATTTTGGTTTTGTTGTTAACGTATCACGTTTCACTTTAGAATAGTACAGATGGAGAAAAAGATGTTTAATGATCCTGGTAAAAAGAAACGCAAAAGCATTTTTATACCTTCTAAGCAATGGTCCTTTGATTTTTTTCTTTCCTGCAACACCATTTCCAAGAAGGAAAAACAAGAAGATGACTCCATTGGGAAGGTAAACCAAATACAAGCCAGAAAAAGTGGGGTCAAGTTAATTATGTCTCAGTGCTCTGTGTATGATTTAAAGCTTCCACCTCCAATTCACATTCAAGAATGTTGTATGTGAGCTAAAGGCTATGAAGCATTATACATGCAATCATAAACTTTCACATTTTTTTAATGTAAAATTTGTTGTTACGTTTGCTTTTTTAAAAAAATAAGTGTTCATATTTTTAATAGGCAAACCAATGACATTTCTGGGAAATGTGAATATGCGTTTTATAAAAATGAGAGATGATTTGAATTATTTTTAAAGAAATTTTGTATTTTTTAAAAACTTTTCTGGGTATATAGTAGGTGTATATACTTATGAGGCATGTGAAATGTTTTGATACAGGCACACAATGTGAAATAAACACTTCATGGGCAATGATGTGTCTATCCCCTCAAGCATTTACCCTTTCAGGCAAAAATAAATCTAATTATACTCCTTAAGTTATTTAAAAATATACAATTATTATTGACTATAGTCATCCTATTGTGCTATCAAATAGTACATGTTATTTATTATTATTTTTTTACCCATTAAGTATTTCTGCCTCCCTCCTAACCCCCAGCCTTTGGTAACCATCCTTTCACTCTTCCCAGCCGTAGGTAACCATCCTTCTACTCTCTATGTCTATGAGTTTAATTGTTTTGATTTTTAGATCCCACAAATAAGTGAGAGCATACAGTGTTTGTCTTTCTGTTCCTGACTTATTTCACTTAACACAATGATTATCAGTTCTATCCATGTTCTTGCAAATGATTGGATCTCACTCTTTTTTGTGGCTGAATAGCACTTCAATATCTATATGTGCCACATTTTCTTTATCCATTAATCTGTTTCTGGACACTTAGGTTACTTCCAAATTGTAGCAGTTGTAAACACTGCTGCAACAGACATAGGAGTGCAGATATCTCTTCCACATACTGATTTATTTTCTTTGGGGGTAATAATAAATCAATTTTTAGTTTTCTGAGGAGTCTCCAACTGTTCTCCACAGTAGTTGTACTAATTTACATTCCCACAAACAGTGTACAAGGGTTCCTTTTTCTCCACATCTTGCCAGCATTTGTTATTGCCTGTCTTTTGGATATAAGCCATTTTAACTGGGGTGAGATGATATCTCATTGTAGTTTTAATGTGCATTTCTCCGAGATCAATGATCGGACCAACCTTTTTGTATGCATGTTTGCCATTTGTCTTCTTTTGAGAAATGTCTATTCAAGTTTTTGCCCATTTTTTGATCAGATTATGGTTTTTTTTCCAATAGAGTTGTTTGAATTTGTTATATCTTTTCATTGTTAATCACTTTTCAGAGAGCTTGTTTGTAAATATTTTCTCCCATTCTGTGGATTGTCTCTTCCCTTTGTTGATTGTATTCTTTGCTGTGCAGAATCTTTTTAACTTGACATAGTGCTATTTTTCTATTTTTGTTTTGGTTGCCTGTATTTGTGGTGTATTGTTCAAGAAATCTTTACCCAGAAAGATGTTCTGGAGATTTACCCCCATGTTTTCTTCTAGAAGTTTTATAGTTTGAGGTCTTAGATTTAAGTTTTTAATTAATTTTGATTTGATTTTTGTATATGGCAAGAGAGAGTGTTCCAGTTTCATTTTTTGCCTATGAATATTCAGTTTTCCCAGCACCATTATTGAAGAGACTTTTTCCCCCTTATTGTATGTTCTTGGCACTTTTATCAAAAAGTGAATTTACTGTAGGTGTGTGTGTTTGTTTTGGGGTTCTTTATTTTGTTCCATTGGTCTATATGTCTGTTTTTATGCCAGTACCATAATGTTTTGGATACTATAGCTCTATAGTATAATCCTATGCCAGAATCATGATATTTTTGATACTATAGCCCTATAGTATTATATACTATATATTTATATAGTATAAATATAATATATGTGGTATAATATAGTGGAGTATAGTATAACTTTATAGTGTAAGTCAGGTAATGTGATTCCTCCAGTTTTGTTATTTTTGCTTAAGATAGCTTTGGCTATTCTGGGTCTTTTGTGATTCCATATAAATTTTAGGGTGTCATTTTGTGTTTCTGTAAAGAGTATCATTGGTATTTTGATAGGGATGGTACTTAATCTGTATAGTGCTTTGGGTGGTATGAATATTTTAACAATATTGATCCTTCCAACCTACAAATATAAAATGTTTTTTCTATATTTTTTGTTCTCTTCAATTTCCTTCATCAATATATTATAGTTTTCATTAAAGAGATCTTTTATTTATTTGGTTAATTCCTAGATATTTAATTTTATGTGTGGCTACCATAAATGAGATTACTTTAAAATTTTCTTTTTCTCTTGTTAACTGTTGGAATATAGAAATACTACTGATTTTTTATCCTGTAACCTCAGTAAATTTGTTNACCTAGGCCTCCTAAAATGCTGGAATTACAGGCATGAGCCACCATGCCCGGCCATTTCTGTGTCACCCCCGAGGCCAGCCTCTGCATGTTTGGGCTTGATGTGGCTGTGGCTGTCCAGCTGGCTACCTGTCATTTTTAGTCTCTGTGTCTCCTCGATCCTTCTCAGCTGCCCATAAATTCGTTTTCTTTTCTTTCTTTTGTTTTTTTTCTTGAGATGGAGCTTTGCTCTGTCACTCAGGCTGGAGTGCAGTGGCGCAACCTTGGCTCCCATGTTCAAGAGATCCTCCTGCCTCACCCTCCTGAGTAGCTGGGATTATAGGCACACACCACCAGGCCTGGCTAATTTTTGTATTTTTAGTAGAGATGGGGTTTCACCATGTTGGTCAGGCAGGTCTCAAACTTCTAACCTCATTATCCACCTGCCTTGGACTCCCAAGGTGCTAGGAGTACACGTGTGAGCCAGCAAGCCCAGTAGTTCTAACAGTTTTCTTTGGAAGCTTGAGGTTTTTAAAAATATGAGGTTATAGCCTCAGCAAACAAGAATAATTTGACTTCTTCTTTTCCAATTTATATCTTTCTCTTGCCTGATTGCTCTAGCTAGTACTTCCAGTACAGTGTTGAAAACGAGTAGTGGCAGTGGGCATCCTTGCAGTGTTCCAGACTGCAGCAGAAAGGGTTTCAGTTTTTCTTCATTTAATATGATACCAGCTGTGGATCTTCCACATATGGCTTTTACTATGTTGAGATTTGTTTCTTCTATACCTAGTTTTTGAGGATTTATTAAAGTTGAAGAGATGTTGAATTTTATCAAATGCTTTCTTAGCATCAATTGAAGTGATTAAATGGTTTTTATCTTTCATTCTGTTAATATGATGTATCACATTAATTGATTTGTATGTTAAACCATCCTTGTATTCCAGAGATAAATCCCAATTGATCATGATGAATGATCTTCTAACGTATTCTTGAATTTGGTTTGCTAGTATTTTGTTAAGGATTTCTCCATAAAGGTTCTTCAGAGATATTGGCCTATAGTTTTCTTTTGTAATGTGTCTTTGTCTGGTTTTTGTATCAGGGTAATACTGGTCTTGTAGAATGAGTTTGGAAGTATTTCTTCCTTCTCTATTTTTTGGAATAGATTGAGTAGGATTGATGTTAGTTATTCTTTAAATGTATGGTAAAATTCAGCAGTGACACCATCAGATACCAGGCTTTTCTTTACTGGAAGACTTTTTATTATGGCTTTGATCTTGTTACTTTTAATTGGTCTGTTTAGGTTTTTGGTTTCTTTGTTATTCAATCTTGGTACATTGTATGTATCTAGGAATTTATCAATTTCTTCTAGATTTTAATTTATTGGCATATAGCTGCTCATGGTAGGCATTAATGGATTTTTTAAATTTCTGTAGTAACACTTGTCTATTTTTCCATTTCTGTTTTTATTCATTTTGGATCTTTTAACTTTTCTTCTTAACCTAACTACAGGTTTGTCAATTTTGTTTAACTTTACAAAAAAAAAAAACAAACAAACAAAAAAAAAACATTTTTTTCTTTGATCTTTTGTAATTTTTTTTGTTTCAATTTCATTTATTTCTGCTCTGATCTTAATTATTTATTTCCATGTAATAATTTTGGGTTTACTTTACTTCTGCTGTTTTAGAATGTTTATTTGAATTTTTTTTCTTTTATTTTGACGTAGGCCACTTATACCTATAAACGGCCCTTTTAATACTGCCTTTGCTGTATCTTACCAGTTTTGGCACATTGTGTTTCCATTACCGTTTGTTTCAAGATTTTTTCAATTTCCTTCTTAATTTCTTCATTGACCCCCTGGACCTCAGAAGCATATTGTTTATTTGTAGATATTTGTATAGTTTTCAAAATTCCTCTTGTTATTACTTTCTAGTTTTATTTCATTGTGGTCATAGAAGATGCTTGATACTCTTTCAATTTTTTTAATGTTTTAAAACTTGTTTTGTGATCCAACATGTGGTCTATTCTTGAGAATGATCCATATGCTGAGGAAAATAATGTGAGATCTGGAGCTTTTGGATAAAATGTTCTATACATATCTATTAAATCCATTTGGCCTATAGTGCAGATAAAATCTAATGTTTCTTTGTTTATTTTCTGTCTCAAATATCTGTGCAATGCTGAAAGTGCAATGTTGAAGTCTTGCTATTATTGTATTTGGGCCTATTTCTCCCTTTAATAATATTTTCTTTATATATCTGGGTGCTTCCATGTTGGATGCATGTATATTTAAGATTGTTATATCCTCTTACTGAATTGGCACCTTTATTGTTACATGGTGACCTTTGTCTCCTCTTATAGTTTTTTGTTTTTTTTTTTCTTGAAATCTATTTTGTCTCATATAAGTATGGCTATTCTTCCTCTTTTTTGGTTTCTATTGGCATGGGATATCTTTTTCCATCACTTTATTTGCAATCTATATGGGTCTTGATATGTGAAACATGTTTCTTGTAGGCAACAGATCAATGGGTCTTGTTTTTTCATGCATTCAGCCAATCTATCTGTTTTGATTGGAGAGTTTAGTTTAGTTATATTCAACTAATATAATATATGGATAAGTAAGAACTTACTCCTGATATTTTGTTATTTGTTTTCTGGTTTTTTTTTTTTTTTTTTGATCTTTTTCTTTCCTTCCTGTCTTCTACTAGTGAAGATGATATTTTCTGGTGATATGATTTAGTTCCTTGCTTTTCATTTTTGTGTATCCATTGTATCTTTTTTGGTTTGAGGTTACATTGAGGCTTGCAAATATTCTTTTAATTTATTATTTTAGCCTGATAACAGTGTAACACTATTTGCATAAATAAAACAAACAAGCAAAAAGAAAACTAATAAAAACTCAACTTAGAAGACATGTATGTGGCCAGAAAATATATGATAAAAAGCTCAATGACATTGATTATTAGAGAAATGCAAATCAAAACCACAATGAGATGCCATCTTGAACCAGTCAGAATGGCTATTCTTAAAAAGTCAAAAAATAACAGATGCTGGCAAGGTTGTGGAGAAAAGAGAATATTTATACACTGTTAGTGGGAGTGCAAATTAATTCAACCATTGTGGAAAGCAGGATGGTGATTCCTTAGAGATAAAAGTATAAACACCATTTCACTCAGCAATCCCATTACTAGGTATATACCCAGAGAGAAAATAAATCATTCTACTGTAAAGACACATGCATACAAACGTTCATTGCAGCACCATTCACAATAGCAAAGATATAGAATCAACCTAAATGCTCATCAGTGACAGACTGGATGAAGAAAATGTGGTATATATGCACCATGGAATACTATGCAGCCCTAAAAAATAATCAGATTATGTCTTTTGCAGGGATATGGATTGAGCTGGAGGCTACTATCCTTAGCAACCTAAGTCAGGAGCAGAAAACCAAATATTGCACGCTCTCAGTTATAAGTGACAGCTAAATAATAATAACCTGTAAACAGAAAGAAAGAAACAACAGACACTGTGGTCTACTTGAGGGTGAAGGCTAGGAGGAAGGGGAGGAACTATTGGGTACTGGGCTTAATACCTGGGTAATGAAATAATCAGTACAACAAACCCCCATGACACATGTTTACCTATGTAACAAACCTACACATTTATGCCCAAACCTAAAATAAAAATTAAAAAATATATAGTTAACATGGTCATTGGAAATAAAAGACAAACACAGATGCCATATAAATTAAAAATAAACTTTAAATCTGTGAAAAAACTCATAAGTTTCCCAATAGTATCATTCAGTATAGTGATATTTTAGCTAGGTTTAAAGATCACATCCATGTAAAAAATAATTTGTGAATGAAAATACTGGTAAAATGTGACTATACTAAGAATATGACTGTTCAACTGAAGAACTTTTATTGTAAATCACTGGTACTATCAGCCAAATGTTTTTTGGCTTTTCCCATGGGGGAAGGAGAAACTTTATCCCCTCATTTACCTCACTTTTTAGTCTTATCTATTCATATCTCCATGTACTGAGTATGTCTTGAAATGTTGTTGTAGTTATTATATTTATTGGTTCATTGTTTAGACATCCTACTTAAGATCAGAGTAGTTTAAACACCACAGTTAGAGTGTTATAATGGTCTGTGTTTTTCTATGTTGTTACTATTACTAGTAAGTTTTGTACCTTCAGGTGATTATTTATTGTTCATTAATGTTATTTTCTTTCTGTTTAAAGTATCCCTTTAAGATTTCTTGCAGGACATACCTGATATTAAAATCCTGAGCTTTTGTTTGCCTTGAAAAGTTTTTATTTCTCTTTCATGTATGAGGGACATTTTTGCTGGATATCGTATTCTAGGGTAAAAGTCTTCTTTTTTCTTTCAGCACTTTATATGTGTCATATCACTTTCTCCTGGCCCATAAGGTGTCCACTGAAAAATCTGATGTCAGATGCATTAGAACTTCATAGTATGATATTTGTTTCTTTTCTCCTGCTGCTTTAAGATCTATTGTTTATTCTTCACCTTTGGGAGTTTGATCATTAAATGCCTTGAGGTAGTTTTCTTTCAGTTAAATTTGCTTGTTGTTCTGTAACCTTCTTGTACTTTGATATTGATGTTTTTCTCTAGATATGTAATGTTCTTTGAATAAACTTCCTACTCCTATTTCTGTCTCTATGTCCTTTTTAAGGCCAGCAACTTTTTTTTTTTTTTTTTTTTGAGACGGAGTTTCGCTCTTGTTACCCAGACTGGAGTGCAATGGCGTGATCTCAGCTCACTGCAACCTCTGCCTCCTGGGTTCAGGCAATTCTCCTGCCTCAGCCTCCTGAGTAGCTGGGATTACAGGCACATGCCACCATGCCCAGCTAATTTTTTGTATTTTTAGTAGAGACGCGGTTTCACCATGTTGACCAGTATGGTCTCGATTTCTTGACCTTGTGATCCACCTGCCTCGGCCTCCCAAAGTGCTGGGATTACAGTCGTGAGCCACCGCACCCGGCCCAAGGCCAACAACTCTTAGGTTTCCCTGTTAAAGCTATTTTCTAGATCTTGTAGGTGTGCTTCATTGCTTTATATTCTTTTGTGTGTGTGCTCTCTGACTGCATATTTTTAAATAGCTGTCTTCAAGCTCACTAATTCTGTCTTCTGTTTGATCCATTCTACTATTAAAGTACTCTAATGCATTTTTCAGTATACCAATTCCATTTTTCAGCTCCAGAAAGTTTCTTGATTCTTTTAAATTGTTTCAATCTCATTGTTTAATTTATCTGACAGAATTCTGAACTCCTTCTCTGTATTATCTTGAATTTCTTTGAGTTTCTTCAACATAGCTATTTTGAATTCCCTATCTGACAGGCCATATATCTCTGCTTCTATAGGATTGATCTCTGGTTTCTTATTTTGTTCATTGGGTAAGGTCATGTTTTCCTATATGGTGTTGATCTTTATAAACATTCCTCAGTGTCTGTGCATTAAAGAGTTAGGTGCTTACTGTAATCTTTATTTTGGGGGATTTTTTGTAGCTGTCCTTCTTGGGATGGCTTTCTTGATAATTTGCAAAGACTTGGTTGTTGTGACATAAGTTTTTTCTGTTTCATGGGGTATGCCAAGCCAGGTAATGCTGTGGTTCTTGCAGACTCATAGAGATACCACCTTGATTGTCTTGGATAAGATCCAGGAGAATTCTCTGGATTATCAGACAAAGACTTTCATTCTTTTCCTTTACTTTCTTCCAAACATACAGTCTGTGTATGACTCCTTTCTGAGCCATTTACACCTGGGGTTGGAGTGACACAAGCACCACCACTCTGAATGTCTTGGGTCAGAAGACCTGAAGCCAGCACAGTGCTCAGTCTTGCCCAAAGTCTGCTGTAAACGCTCCCTAGCTACTGCCTAAGTTTGCTCAAGACCCTGAGACTGTAAAATCTGCAGGTAATAAAGCCAGCCAGGCCTCTGTTTGACTCTTTAGGGTGGTGAGGTTCCCAGGCCCTGGATGGGTTTATAAGTTCCATCTGGGATTCTGGAACTAAAATAAAAAACCTAGAAACCTACTTGTATTCTATTGTGTTGTGGCTGAGCTGACACTCAAACCACAAGACTCAGCCCTTCCCCCTTTTTTTCTTCTTTTTCCAAAGGCAGAAAATCATCACCCTCTAGCCACTGCCACCACTTGCTATAAAGGGTATTGCCTGGCTACCCTTGATGTCCCTTTAAGGCCCAAGACATCTTAAATCAGCTTGTGGTGGATGCTGCCCAGACTAGAACTCATCCTTAGGGCAATGGGCTCCCTTCTGGCCTAGGGCCAGGTTCAGAAATGCTGTCCAAGGGTCAAGTCCTAAAATCAGTAACCCAAAGAGCCCACTTGGTGCTCTAGCCCCCTGTGACAGTGTTGGTACTTAAGGTATGATACAAAAACCCCTTTACTTTTCCCTCTGCTTTTCTCAGGCTGAAGGAGTTTTGCCCTGTAAACACCACAGCTGGTAATGTTCTGAGTCTGACCTGAAGCCAGCAAATCTCAGAGGCTTCCCAAGGCCATCAATGTAGTATGTGGGTATTGCTGCTGGTTATTCGGGGCTCAAGTGTTCTTCAGTTAGCAGGTGGTGAATGCTGGCAGGATGAGGTCCTTTCCTTCAAGGCAGCAGCTTCCCTTCTGGTCCAGAGTGTGTCTAGAAATGTCATCTGGAAGTCAGGCCCTAGAACAGGGGCTTCACAACTTTGACCAGTGCCCTATTCTGCTATGGTTGAGTTGGTATCCAAAATGCAAGACAAAGTCCTCCTCATTCTTCCCTTTCCTCAAGCCAAAGGAAGGGGTCTCTTTTGGAGTGATGAACTGGGAGATGTTGTACTGGAGCAAGAATAGAAAGTCAACACTAAGACAAAAGTATGCCAAATTGCAAGGTCTTTCTTGCCGGTGGCCACAGAGGACTCGTGTCTCTCCAACCTGTGGCCCTGTAAGGAGGGTGTCAAGACTTTTTATACCCTTAAACCACCTCAGGGGTGAGGGTGAGGGGTGGGGGTGGGGGTGAGGGGCTTCAGACATTCCGGGGGCCAGTGGATTCCATAAATCACCTGCTAGGTAGAGATGAGGGTGAGGGGCTCCAGTCATTCCGAGGCCAGGGTACTTTGGATATTCCAATTGTTACTTAAGTGGTTTACAGAAGTCAAGATGAGCGTTAGTTTACACATTATCTGGGTAGGGTGGAAATTACAGACCTTAGTTACTTATTACAAGTTGCAGGGGCCAAGATGGTATGGGTTTGAACTGCTTGCCTGTCAAATTAGGGTTATAGAGAACAGTTTCAACAGAAAGCTGAGGTATGGTTGAGTTATGCAGTTTTATGGGGCTTTTACCATGTCACAACATGATGCTTGTACAGGTGTTGATCAACTTATGACCTATGCAACTTACGACCATTTGACTTTATGACCACAATCACTAGCCACGACTGCTCCACGTCTGGCAGCGCAAACGTTGCCCAGCTTGGCCTACGACAGTGCGGAGCAGCTTCCGGCAGCACTACCATCTCCGCGTGCACCATTTCAACTGTACATATAGCCTAGTCAACTTATGACCAAATCGTGTTACGACCGGTCTGCTGGTCCCAATCGTGGTCAAGTCGAGCACTAGCTGTACTCCCTTGGCTGCCCTGGCTGGTGTCTCAATACGTTACGTGCCCTCCTAGTCTACTGTCCCTGGGCCTGGTTCACCATTAGGATTTCCTTAGTTGTAGTCCTTACAGCTTGGACTGCCTTTCAAGCTTACTGCCTTTAAGTTTACTTAGAGACCAAAAGCACTTTGGCCCTTGGTGGCAAGGTTTGTGAGCATTCAATTTCAGGCAACAGGAATCAGTGATTCTCCTCTGGCTATGGCTGGTTTAAATGCTCCATTTGTGAGTGGAGTCAGCTGAGTTTGGTTTTGGTTTTCTTTTTGCTGTAGCAAGACAGCACTGAATTCAATGTCAGCAAAATGCATCTGCTGCCAGGGTAGGGGAAAGGTGGTGTCAGTGATCCAAAATATTTTTTTCTATCTCTTCGGTGTCTCTTTCAACAATGTGAAGCTAAAATCAGGTACTGTGAGTGCTCACCTGATTTTTTGCTCTTCTGAAGGAGTTTTTTCCATGTAGATAGTTACTAACTTGGTGTCCTTGCAGGCGGGACAATTGGTGGATTTTTCTCTTCCACCATCTCGCTCTGCATTCCAGTCTGTTTTGAATTATTAAAGGTTAAAATATTGTGACTATATATAGGTGATTACATCCAACAATATAACTACATTTGTGGACTTATTCAACATTGGACCCTTTAGATATCTTGGAAAAGTATATTATTTGTTAAAAAGCTAAAACTAAATTAAGACTTGTCATGAAATATTTTAATTCTCAAATAAATTTTTCGTAAATCTGATTTTCCAATGCAGAAGAGTGTACTTACCTATCATTTATTGATAATTTATTATGTACAAAGTGTTTTACGTAGGTCAACATATTTAATTACTGAGATAATTAATGAAATAGGTATTGGCCTCCTTATTTTGAAGATATTATAAGATTGGAGGAAATAAGCAACTTCTGCAAGCATACACAGCTATCAAATGATAGGACCTGGATTTAAACCAAAAATTTGCTTGAATTAAAAAAAAATACCCCTAATGCTCAACTGCACAAAAAAGGGGCTTCACAACTTTGACCAACCAGTGCCCTATTATGCTATGGCAGAGTTGGTATTCAAAATGCAAGAAAAAGTCCTCCTCATTCTTCCCTTTCCTCAAGCCAAAGGAAGAGGTCTCTTTTGGAGTGATGGGCTGGAAGCCATGATGCTAGTTCCTATTTGGCTGCCCTGGCTGGTGTCTCAGTATGTTATGTTCCCCTCTAGTCCAACGTCCCTGGGCTTAGTTCACCACTAGGACCCAAACACATTAGTAATTGGTTCTGTGAGTTTAAGCAATTTATTCAATGCCATTTTTTGTGTCTTTGTTTGTTTCATTATTGATTGTTTTTGTACCTCATCCTGTAAAGACAATATAGCATAATTGTCCAGAACCAAGTCCTGGAGCCACACTGCCTGTATCCCTGTATTGGAACATCAGATCTTGTGTTTGTTCTCTGCATGAATTTGCATAATATATGTCAATTATCTGGTCCTCAATTTACTTATTTATAAAAGTAAGATAATATACTACTTTATGGGATTCTATGAGGATTAAAATATTTAATATTTTTAAAATACTTAAAACAGTTTTTAGAAAATCTTAACTCTAGAAGTATAAGCTATTATTGGCTATGGAGTGCAAAGAGTGATGACTGTTTTCAATTATTTTAAAGAATTGTGAAGATAAATAAATGGGTTAGTAGCCATAAATGTGTCTCATGTGATTGAAAGTGTCTTATGACTTTAATATATAATTATATCAGTTGTTTACATTTATGTGCCAATAAAAAATATAAACTGATGAGACATGAATTTAAGTATAGAGATGGATATTAATACTATGCTGAGAATGCTTAATATTACTCTTATAAGAAACATTCTTCAAAATTTTCTAAATAACTGGCTTCAAGTAAGACATGCTGGATAATATAGAAATCCTTTACAGGTTTTGGAAAGTAAGTTGTAAAAATAAATTATTAAAAATTTTTATACAAAATCAGGATAAAGACAAAATGTTGAGACAATCACATATGTTTTACCTAATACTTCTTTTTGTCCCTTCTTAAAGATTTTTAGGATGTTGTTATTGATAATATACATTTAAGATTTTATTTGTACATGTATGTATTGTTTTCTATATACAAACTCCTCTATTCATCTAATTGTTTGTGGGGATGAGCCACATGGCACATACTTGAAAAAAAATTCTTTTAACAAGAAGCATTGGGTGTTTTATGGCTTGCAATGTAGGCACTGACTCCAGCTGTTTGTGGTGCTTCACATTGACTGGGATGCAAACAGATAAAATATGTTTACATTTCCCCAAAGCCAATTATTTGAATTCCTGGCCATCTGTCTGAAAGGTAAGAACATGTCTAGCTTACAAACACACACTTAATCTGTGTTTATTTTTAAATTTATGAGTGGATAGGTATGTTCTAATCAACCTGAAATCCAAATGTTAGAAATGAATTCAAAAGATGGGGGCAGAGCGAGGAAGGTGCTGTAGGGGAGACATAAATTGGAGACTGCCTAATGCAGAATTTCCTATACGTGGATCTTTGGTGTCTGTGACCACCAACAGAGTTTCCTGCACTGAAGCAGTCTGGCTTAAATGTGTCTGGTGTGCATTTTACCTGACCTGAGAGGTCTGGTAAAGAGATTTATCTGGTAAATGACATAAAGACTGCCAGATTCAACATACGATTCTTTAAGTATACAGCAGCATATGCTGCCAATGGTAAGTTATTTGATTTCTTTTCCTTTTAGCCTTTTCTTTTGAAGACGTTCCAAGAATATTGATTACCTACATTAAAAAATGGCACTCTCCATGGACAATTTTATTGCTTTCCTCCCAGTAGTAATTATGTTTAATGTAGATTTTTGTAATAAATATGTACAGTAGAGCTGCATGCTTAAATAAAATTGATTTTCTCAATGAATCAATCGCCTATTGTTATTTTGTAATGAATTGTTGGCATTTTTACTTAATATAATGGTAATAATAATAATAAACCTAATACCTTTTGATGGAAACATATGGGTTCAGTGTAGAAATTTACATGATGGAATACATACATACTATGTGCCAGACAATTTGCTTCTGACTTTATTTATTTAAAATTCATTTTCTCTACCATCATGAAAAATGAGAAAAATAAAATTCTGAGAGTTAGACATTCTTGATTAAAAGTTTGTCTAATGTAAAAAAAGTCAGTGCATTTACTTTCATGTTTTGATTTTTTATAATAAGGACCTTATTTTAGAGGAATTTTAGATTTACAGAAACTTTGTGAAGGCAATGCTTTCCCAATACCCTACACCCAATTTCCCCTATTAACATGTAAAATTTATGTTGTAGCTTCATCACAATTAATTACTTATTGTTGTTATTATGAATTAAAGTCCATTGTTTGTTTAGATTTATTAGTTTTTACATAGTGCCACTTTTGTATTTCTCTTCCAGAATCCTATCAAGAATGCCACAATACGTTTAGCCATCATGTCTCCTTAGGCACTTCTAGATGGTGACAGTTCCTAAGATCTTCAAGTTTTTGATGACCTTGGTTGTTTTGAGAAAGTACTGATCAGGTATTTTGTAGAATGTTCATCAACAACAGTTTGTGAGGTGTTTCTTCATGATTAGATTGGGGTTTTGGGTTTTAGGGAGGAAGAACAAAGACATGAAGTGCCATTTTCATCACATCATATCAAAGGTGCATACAATGAACACAATTTATCACTGCTGAGGTTAACCCTCATCTGACTGAGCTAGCTGTATCAGGTTTATCCATCTCAAAGTTATTCTCTTTCTCATTTTTTCATACTGTACTCATTGGAAGGAAGTCACTATGTAGAGCTTGCATTTAAGGGATGGGGAGTTATCATTAATATCCTTGAGGGATATGATGATTAATTTTATGAGTCAACTTGGCTGGCCCAGATAGTTGGTCAAACATTATTCTGGATGTTTCTGTGAAAGTGATTTTTAGAGGAGATTAGCATTTAAATTAGTGGTCTCTGAGTGAAGCATATTACCCTCCATAATGTAGTGGGACTTATCCAATCAGTTGAAAGCCTTAGTAGGAAAAGACTGACCTCTCCTGAGCAAAAAGGAATTCTGCCAGCAGACTCAAATTGCAACTGGTCCCTTAGTCCCCAAACTGCCAGCCTACCCTGCAGATTTTGGATTTATCAAGGCCTCCATAATCTCATGAACCAATTCCTTAAAATCTCTTTCTATGTCTCTGTCATATATGTGTTTGTGTGTATGTATATGCATGTGTGTAAATATGTATACACATATATATGTATATATATGTGTGTATATGTATATATATGCATATATATGTGTGTATATGTATATATACATACATTTGGGTGTATATATGTATATACATATATATGCTTGTGTATACACATATACATTACACACATTTTGTTGGTTCTGCTTCTCTGGAGAACCCTAATACAAGAAAGTTCTATCTACATAAGTTATTTGGAATTCTTCTTCATAGAAGATTTGTCTATTCCCCCCATTCATTTATTCAATAACTTATTTAGGTCAGTTTGCACTCTTAGATATTATTTTATACTGTGAGTTATAACATAATAGTACCTTATTTTGTTGTGAAATTTGAATTATCTATACCTACCAGTTGGAAGCCCAGAGAAATTCAGTACCATTCCAAACTTGTCACACTTGCAACCATACTGCTAAGAAAAAAAAGTGTATATGTTTATTAACTAGCCTGAGTTGGAGTTGCATGTAATTTGACTATCCAGTAGGAAGTTGGTCATAATTCTGATATGAGGGGTTATGACGAGAAGGGTGTTTAAGGAAGATGTTTTTACTACCCTGATGAGGAAATCTTTGGAACAGAAAGAAAGACTGGAGTTGAAGACACCATGTGCGTGTATTACAGTTTCACAAGGACACAGCATTCTAAAGATGGACTATAAAATGTCATAAAATAACAAAGCTGGAGGCACTTGTCAAAGGCCTAATATCCAGCATCTATAAGAAACTTAAACAAATTCATAAGAGGAAAACAATCCCATTAATAAGTGGCCAAAGGACATGAGCCAACAAAGACATGCATGTAGCCAACAAGCATATGGAAAAAAGCTCTACATCAGTGAACATTAGAGAAATGCAAATCAAAACCACAGTGAGATACCATCTTGCACCAGTCAGAATGGCTATTCTTAAAAAACCAAAAAATAACAGATGCTGTCAAGGTTGTGGAGAAAAGGGAACGCTTACACACTGTTGGTGGGAGTGTAAAATTAGTTCAACCACTGTGGACAGCAGCATGGTAATTCCCCAAAGAGCTAAAAGCAGAAATACCATTTGACTCAGTAATCCCCTTATTGGGTATATACCAAGAGGAATATAAATCATTCTACTCATGAAGATGCATGCATGCAAATGTTCATTGGCTCACTATTCACAATAGCAAAGATATGGAATCAACCTAAATGCCCATAAATGACAGATTGGATAAAGAAAATGTGGTACATATGCACCATAAAATGCTATGCAGTCATAACAAATGAATGAGACTATGTCTTTTATGGGAACATGGATGGACCTAGAGGCTATAATCATTAGCAAACCAAGTCCGGAACAGAAAATCAAATACCATGTGTTCTCACTTATAAGTGGGGGCTAAGTGACAAGAACTTATGAACACAAAGCAAAAAACAGACACTGAGGTCTACTTGAGGTGGGAGATTGGAGGGGGAGAGGAGTAGGAAAAAAAAGCTGTTGGGTCCTGAGCTTAATACCTGGGTAATGAAATAATATGTACAACAGACCCCTGTGGCACAAGTTTACCTATGGAAAACCTTCACATGTATCCTCAAACCTAAAATAAAAATAAATTTAAAAAAAAATAGGCCATGAGCAGCCCTCAGGGCTGCTCTGCCTATGAAGTAGCCATTTTTTTGTTGCTTTACTTCTCTAATAAACTTTCACTTGAAACAAAAAAAGTGTGAATCTGAGAAAAAGAATTGGAAGAACCTGATGAGATTTGTATGTACGAAGTATAAATAACAATTGTAAAAGGCTTCATTTTGAAAATCTCCAAAGACTTAAAATAAGACGGATATCTAACAAGTCAGACTAATTTTTTTGTGTGTATTCTCTGTACATTTTAGCTTCTCGGCCGGCAGAGTATCATCACTATTGTTAACAATAGCCCTGCTGAAAGCAGGATGACTCAAGTAGAATCTCTCTTAAAATAATGATTGTCACTGAGTCTTTTTTCTTACTTAATGCTTGTTACATCTAAGTGATAAAATTATCCTTCATAAACACTTCATTTATCTCGACGTTGTGAAACTCAGGATTATCCTGACCTCCTCGTCCATGGCAGTACATGTATTTGTATACAATATACATTACACTGTGGATATATACACACACACACACACACACACACACACACACACACATATATATATATATACATGCATGTGTGTACATATATATGAATGTGTGTGCATATGTATATTTGTTATCATATGTGTCTGAAAATTGAAATATATATTAATTTTAAAGACTCTTTTTATATCTTATTTCACTGAAGATTTCAAAGATGTGATAGTGTAAAAAGGATCTTGTGTTTTGAATCAAAATCCCCATTTATTCTTATGATACAAGTAGCATTAAGTTGTCTACACTATAAATCATAAAATAAATGAGGCTTTAAAAATGTTTTATAATGAAATCAGCTTGTGACTTTTTTGAATTCCCAGCAAATAATTTTTGAACACATACTAATGTCAACATTTTCTCTCTTCTTATAAGAACCTTTATAACAAAATATTTAATCTGCAAGTATTAAGAAACTTTTGAAAAATTACTGTTACAGCTGCAGTTGAAAATATAAATTGTGCTACTACAATTTTCTCAGATGTATTGGCTCATATGCAAGACTAGAGGCTGATTTGAGGTCTAGCTGAAAGTTTCTACATGAATACAGTTTGACTACAGACTAAGGAGAAAAATAGCAAAGCTAAGTAATTTTGATGAGAAATTATTTTTTTACAACCAACAAAGAAGGCAATCTCCTGATGCTAAAAATACTTTATTTTACATTGCTAACCAAAGTTATATTACTTTATTGACTAAAACAAATTTTTAAAGTACAAAAAAAGAGGTTTTTTTTCTTTTTTCATGTGATATATCATGGTTCTGAAGCCTAGGTGCAAATTATAATTATCTAGGGAAGTCTGAAAGAACTTCCCACATCTGGGTCCACTCTAGCCAAAATGATCAGAATCTCTTGGAGTTGGGGGTCATGAACTAATTGTTTCTGTTTTGGTTTGGGTTTGTTTTCTGAAGCCCTCCAAAAGATTCTTCAGGATTGAGAGCTTGAAGGAAGTGTCACAACTTTGATGTTAGGGATCTGATTCATTTCCCTGGAAAACTGTCTCTCATTCTTACAACCTCAGTACAGCTGAGACCTCTGGACAGCTTCTCCAAGTCCCCCGCTGCAAAAGATTATCTATGTAATCCTGTATATATCAGTTCCCCAGCGTTGAATGTGCTTGATCTTAATCAGGTGTTTAATTGCCTATCACTAAGTGACAATATGTTTCTTGAAGGAAAGGATAATTTTTTTTTCCCTGAATCTACTGCCTATAGTACAAAACATAACACAAACAAAAACTCTATTTTGAAGAAATGGGTACATGAAAGAATGGCAATCAAATGCACAGTTCTATAGACTCTACTTCAATACTGCTGGCTGTCACTTATGTAGTATTTTCACAATTGCATTTTTTTTTAAATTTTAATGTAAGTTCTGGGGTGCAGATCATGTAGGATTGTTACATAGATACACACATGCCATGGTGGCTTACTGCATCCATTCCCCCATCATCTTCATTAGGTGTTTCTCCTAATGTTATCTATCCCCAATCCCCCCACCCTCTGCTACCCCTCCCCTAGCTCCCCACCCCCCAACAGGCTCTGGTGTGTGATGTTCCCCTCCCTGTATCCATGTGTTCTCATTGCACAACACCCACTTATGAGTGAGAACATGTGGTGTTTAGTTTTCTGTTTCTGTACTAGTGTGCTGAGAATGATGGCTTCCAGCTTCATCCATGTCCCTGCAAAGAACATGAACCCATGCTTTTTTATGGCTGCATAGTAGTCCATGGTATATATGTGCCACATTTTCTTTAACCAGTCTAGCATCGATGGCATTTAGGTTGGCTCCAAGTCTTTCCTATTGTAAACAGTGTCGCAATGAACATATGTATGCATGTCTTTATAATAGATCAACTTATAATACTTTGAGTATATACCTAGTAATGGGATTGCTGGGTCAAATGGTATTTCTAGTTCTAGATCCTTGAGGAATTGCCACACTGTCTTCCACAATGGTTGAACTAATTTACACTCCCACCAACAGTCTAAAAGTGTTCCTATTTCTCCACATCCACTCCAGCACCTGTTGTCTCTAGATTTTTTTAATGATCACCATTATAACTGGTGTGAGATGGTATCTCAATGTGGTTTTGATTTGCATTTCTCTAATGACCACTGATGATGAGTTTTTTTCTTATGATTTTAGGCTACATAAATGTTCTTCTTTTAAAAAGTGTCTGTTCGTATCCTTCATGAACTTTTTGATGGGGTTATTTGGTTTTTTCATTTAAATTTGTTAAGTTTTTTTTTTTGTGTAGATTCTGGATATTAACCCTTTGTCAGATGGGTAGCTTGCAAAATTTTTGCCCATTCTGTTGGTTGCTGGTTTACTCTAATGATAGTCTCTTTTGCAATGCAGAAGCTTTTAAGCTTAAATAGATCCAATTTTTCTATTTTGGCTTTTGTTGCCATTGCTTTTGATGTTTTATTCGCAAATTTAGTGCAAATATGAAACTAAATGCAGTGGGAAATAAATAATAAGCAATAGAAATTGGATTAATTTAAAAGAAGACTGCATGCAAATTAAATAATGCTAATCTTTAGAATATTCCTTCTTAGTTCTTCTATAAAATGCTTTTCTTAGTCTTAAAAATAGAATTTCTCTCTACTGACAAGAATACATTACACAGAATAGATCCCATTTTGTAGCATAAATATTATATTTATTTGTATATGCAGTAAAATTAAAGTGGGAAAGATCTTCCTGTATAAAATATGCAATTTTTGCATGGAGAAGTGATGAGAAACGGAGCCCAATGAACAGACCAAATGCTATAATGCTAGGGAAAGCATACGTACTATCCCTCATTATTCTAGATTAACACGATGCAAACTTTAATTTCCATAAACACAGTAGGGAAATCATTAAATATAATTTCCATCATGCTTCCCCCTTTTACTTTATTCCCACTCATTTTGCAGATGAATCTTTGCCCACAGAAGTGCCTGTCTTCTATACTGAATGAGAACTGGGCCAGAAAAGAGGTGGTCTGATATTTGTTAAATAAATGTCCTATACTTGAGCCAGCAGGAAGGGGAGATACTATAAATGGCTATACGCCATAAAAATGCCACAAAATTTTTCAACTTATCCTCTGAAAATTACTGCTGGAATCAAATAGTCAAGAAAACCCCATCTCATTAATACCTTGGAACAATTAGGTGGTTGTCTTGTTTCTGTCTGGCCTGTTAACAACTGTGAGCTGGACACATTCAAACATTCTGTTTATTGTTTTCTTTATGACTTCTTTTCTTAGATGAGTATAAAATGTAAATGGGGAAAGCTAGTAATACACATTTTGTTTCAGAACAAAGGCATCACTTAGACAAAAAGAATTACATTTCATTTAAAACTCTACATTATTTACATTGGCTTTGTTAAAATTAAGTTGTTATTATCAAACACGTTATTGATCTTTACATTTGAAAAAGAATTTAGTGTTTGGTTATTAAATAATTTAGCAAATGTGAAAATATTATTCAGTAAGCATCTGGTCTGGTCATAAAATAACCATCTGTCTTTTGTTTACAACATAGAATATTTGATTCATTTGAACCAGGTTCACAAGTTCAGATGTTTTTCTGTAATCTCTTTGGACCTACCTGACTTTTAGAGTTGGAATATAAATCAGGTGGGATTAGGCTTCATCACTTCACATACATTCCTCCCTGAGCGGGTTTTGGAATGTGTAAACATGGAATATAGCAATAATAATAAAAATAGGGATGACAGGTGAAAATAAGATCACATGAATTGTTGGTGACATAATCTAACGTTCTTCTCAACTTTGCTTGTTTACTTTGAATCAAATTTTCCTTTGAAATATCACGTTAATATGTAACCATGCATATCTTTGTATTGTTACTGTAAAACAAAATATCATAATACAATATCTCATCTGGATTACACATTGTATTTTATGGATCATAATGTCATCTGTTCCTTATAACAGTACTCTTTCTAGGCACAGCATGTGTTACTACACACACACTGATAGATAAAACTATATTTTCAGGTTTTCCTGAGGTCATGTTTTTACTAGCAGTTTGATGCAAGGATTGAATTGTTATTTTTCTGATTAGACATTATAGAAAATAAGATCTTAGGAGCATTTTTATATCACAAAGCAGTTTACTATATCCATACATACAAACTCCTTATATAATGTTCAATTTTGTTCTAAATTACGTTTCCAGCTCATCACTCACTTTTGCCCCATGTACCTATCCCTTCACCCAAATGCGTACATTCACATTGCCTCTACTTACTCCCTTATAAGAATTACTCTTCAAAATAACTCATGGGTACTGGGCTTAATAACTGGGTGATGAAATAATCTGTACTGCAAACGCCCATGGCACAAGTTTACCTATGTAAAAAAACCCTGCAATTGTACCCCTGAACTTAAAATAACAGTTAAAAATTAATTGATAATTAAAATTTTGTTCTTAAAGAATTAATTCTCTTTGCTCTTAGCTCTAACCTTCTACCTTTATTAGAATTAATCATCTGCCTATCTTACAAGTGGGAAGTAAGTTCTCAGTGGGAATGAGTTTATTCTGTTTCTCTCTGTATATTTATCTCTGCATTACTGAGTATTCCTTCTGTGCCAGACATTGTGAGAAGTGCCTTACATAAGAATATTTGATGAATTTGCATTGTTTTACTAATGAGGGAACTGTGGCTTATGGGGCTTTATATCATAGCCAGGCTCAGGGGTCAAATAAATGAAACTGAATTTCAATCCAAGACTCTTTCTCTGAAAGCACATGCTGTTAACAATACTACTTACTGGTTCTTAAATTAACAAAAGTGTGAACATAAATAAAGCAAACCAACAAAATCATTTTAAAAATATAATTCCAGTATCTCTAAAAGTGAAACAAGTAGTCATAATGCTCCCTGCAATGTGATGGAGACACAAAGCACAAAGCACCATTTAGAGTATTACTGTAAAAAAATGATACACAATCTAGTTAAGTCTCTGGATTTGACTACTCATTTAAAGGAAATACAGGGAATAAAGAACATGTTAAATGACACCATGTGGATACAATCAGGCAATGAGAGAAATTCTACAGGGCAAAAAACCTAGCTTTTTCAACAAATAAATTGAATCAAATAACAAAAGAAATAAATGAATAAGAGAAACTGTTAGAGATTAAAAGAGATTTAAGAGCCAAATCAATGAAATGCAATGTGTAGCTGTGATTTAGATCTTGATTCAAACAAATCAACTAAAGAAAACATTTTTGGGACAATCATTTAAAATTGAATATAGACTGGATATTAAACAACATAAAGGAATTATTATTGGCTTTGTTGAGAATAATAATGGTATTGTGTGGGTGGCTTTTTAGAGTCTTCATGTTAAAGATAGATAAGAAAGAGTTCACAGATTAAATGATATGATGTTTGGGTTGGCCAAAATATTCCAGATATATTATGTGCTACTGGTGCAATTAAAAAATAAGTTAAAAACAAAAAAAAATAAATAAAATACAAATACAAATAAACAATACACATCTGTTTATGTGGCCCAGCTGTCCCCGAATCTGACATTATAAAACTAGGTTGCCTTTTTATTTTAGAAGCAAGGTGGCCTTTACTCTCAAGTTTCTCACCCTCCTTGCTCTTCCCTGAGAAGAGGGAGTCTACATTTACTAGTTGGTAGGGTCACTGTGCACTAAACCGTTCAGTAGAGCGTGTGCTTCCCGAACCCATAGAGATCGTGCCAGACATCTGGTCCTGCCTTTGCCTATACTTGCACGCCAGCTTCAGCCTGCCTCTTGCTTCTCTGTTTGTGGGTGGCTGATGGTAAGATTTTAATTTGTGCTTATGGAGTGAGAAAAGTCCCATTAAGACCTTCAGCTTAGGCCACACGCTTCAACAGAGACATCAAGTTAGCTGATCACTGTTCTCCATTTGCTGTATTTGTCTTAGAAACTTCCTGAGGAGGAGTAAGTGATGACAGGGGGTTTTAGTTTTTGGATTTCCTAGCCAAGTGTAATTTCATATCAACTGAAACTTGCCATTATTTACAGTACTTATTTTTTTAAAGCCATGATAACCTGCTGTCTCACCTACTCAAATGGTCTTAAAGTGTGATATTTGTTTTCCTTTGACTCCTACATGTTTTATACTCCAGATTGCCATCATTTAATATGAAGATTCATTATACATTATGGCTTTTCACAAAAGGAAGTCAAACAAGTAGATTTGCCACAAAAGTCAAGTCTAGTGTGGGCAATGGCAGTCCTGAAGGTCAGAGACAACCACTTCATAATCTCCATCCTTCCATTCTACCCTTGATAGAATTTCTTTTGTTCCTAAGTAAAATGTTATGCAAATGAAGTTTCCGGTCACATTTTCTACACATTTGTATCTCTCAGTCATGATAAAGCTCTTTCAATGTAGAAATTCTTAAATTTCCACCATTCATTGTACAAAGGTGGACACTTCTCCACACAGGATATGTTCAGCCATGGTCCTCCAAGCCAGACATGGTCTGGGATCTCCATTTTAGCACTCTTTGGTTTGTATTTCTTTCAATTCATTAAAAAATTCATCTGGTGACTTCCTGGATCAGCTTATAACATTAGAGTGTCTAAGATAAAAGATGTTCGATATTGGCACATACTCTTATTATCAGCTATGCTGTTTGCCAATACAGATGCCAGACCATTAGAGTCTATCCCAAAAGCCTTTTAGATGAATGCTGTTTTAATACTTTAGTTTGATTTTTTTTCTATTTAATAATTTTTTTGGACTTTTGTTTTTTTCTATTTGACCTCCATATGAGAATATACATATTTCTCAATCTTTTTCCACACAAACCTGTAAGTAAATAGATGGATATAAATTGACATAAGTGGGGAGGAATCAGCATAATTTCAGCCATTGCATGGGGAGAGAAAAGAAAGTAAGAAAGAAATAATGAAGAGATGGAAAGAAGGAAGGATGGATAAAAAGAAAAGAAGAAAAGAAGAGAAAGATGGAGGAAGGGAAAGAAAAAAGAAGAAAAGCAAAAACAAAAAGGAAAAGAAGTCTAAGCTCCAAGGCTTTTAAAATGGGTATATGGATTGGGGGTAGAGGAGGTATATACTTTCCAGGGGTCTACAAGTTAAATAAAACCACTCAAGCAAATGTATTCCCTGACAGGTCTTTAAGTAACGTGAACTGGCTTTCAATTACTATAAATCAAAATTCTTTCTTTTCTTTTTTTCTTTTATTTTACTTTAAGTTCTGGGATACATACACAGATCGTGCAGGATTGTTACAAGGTATACATATGCCATGGTGATTTGCTGCCTCCATCCCCCCATCATCTACATTAGGTATTTCTCCTAATGTGATCCCTCCCCAATCTCACCACCACCTACTATTCCTCCCTTAGCTCCCCAACCACAACAGACCCTAGTGTGTGATATTCCCCTCCCTGTGTCTATGTGTTCTCATTGCTCAACACCCACTTATGAGTGAGAACATACATTATTTGGTTTTCTGTTCTTGTGTCAGTTTGCTGAGAATGATGGTTTTCAGATTCATCTATGTCCCTGCAAAGGACATGGACTCATCCTTTTTTATGGCTGCATGGTATTCCATGGTGTATATGTGCCACATCTTCTTTATCCAGTCTATCATTGATGGGCATTTGGGTTAGCTCCACACCTTTGCTATTGTAAACAGTGCCACAATGAACATACGTGTGCATGTGTCTTTATAATAGATAGATTTATAGTCCTCTGGGTATATACCCAGTAAAGGGACTGCTAGTTCACATGTTATTTCTATTTCTGTATCGTTGAGGAATCACCACACTGTCTTCCACAGTGGTTGAACTAATTTACACTCCCACCAACCGTGTAAAAGTGTTGCTATTTCTCCACATCCTCTCCAGCATCTGTTGTCTCCAGATTTTTTTAATGATTGCCATTCTAACTGGCATGAGATGGTATCTCAATGTGGTTTTGATTTGCATTTCTCTAATGACCAGTGATGATGAGCATTGTTTTATATGTTTGTTGGCCACATAAATGTCTTCTTTTGAAAAGTGTTTGTTCATATCTTTCACCCACTGTTTGATGGGGTAGTTTGTTTTTTTCTTGTATATTTGTTTTAGTTCTTTGTAGATTCTGGATATTAGCCCTTTGTCAGACGGGTAGCTTGCAAAATTTTTTCCCATTCTGTTGGTTGCCAGTTCACGCTAATGATTGTTTCTTTTGCTGTGCAGAAGCTCTTAAGATTAATAGATCCCATTTCTCTATTTTGGCTGTTGTTGCCAATGCTTGTGGTGTTTTAGTCATGAAGTCCTTGCCTATGACTATGTTCTGAATGGTATTGCCTAGGTTATTATCTAGGGTTTTTATGGTATTAGGTCTTATGTTTGCATCTTTAATCCATCTGGAGTTAATTTTTGTATAAGGCGTAAGGAAGGGGTCCAGTTTCAGCTTTCTGCACATGGCTAGCCAGTTTTCCCAACATCATTTATTAAACATGGAATTCTTTCCCCACTGCTTGTTTTTGTCAGGTTTGTCAAATATCAGATGGTTGTGGTCTTACTTCCAAGGACTCTCTTCTGTCCATCAGTCTATATCTTTGTTTTGGCACCAATACCATGCTGTTTTGATTACTGTAGCCTTGTAGTATAGTTTGAAGTCAGGTAGCATGATGCCTCCAGCTTTGTTTTTTTATTTGCTTAGGATTGTCTTGGCTATGTGGGCTCATTTTTGGTTCCATATGAAGTTTAAGGTGTTTTTTTCCAGTTCTGTGAAGAAAATCTATGGTAGTTTGATGGGGATAGCATAGCACTGAATCTATAAATTACTTTGGGTAGTATAACCATTTTTACAACATTGATTCTTCCTAACCATGAGCATGGAATGTTTTTCCATCTGTGTCCTCTCTTATTTCCTTCAGCAGTGGCTTGTAGTTCTCCTTGAAGAGGTCCTTTACATCCTTTGTTAGTTGTATTCCTAGGTGTTTTATTCTTTTTGTAGCAATCGTGAATGGGAGTTTGCTCATGATTTGGCTCTCTGTTGGTCTGTTGTTGGTGTATAGGAATGCTTGTGATTCTTGCACATCGATTTTGTATCCTGAGACTTTGCTGAAGTTGCTTATCATCTAAGGACATTTTGTGCTGAGACAATGGGGTCTTCTAATTGTACAATCATATCGTCTGCAAACAGAGACAGTTTGACTTCCTCTTTTTCCAATTGAATACCTTTTATTTATTTTTCTTGCCAGATTGCTCTTGCTAGACTTCCCAATACTATGTTGAAAAGGAATGGTGAGAGAGGGCACCCTTGTGCCAGTTTTCAATGACAGTGCTTCCAGTTTTTTCCCATTCAGTGCGATATTGGCTGTGGGTTTGTAATAAATAGCTTTTATTATTTTGAGATTCATTCCATTGATACCTAGTTTGCTAAGAGTTTTTAGCATAAGGGACTGTTGAATTTTGTTGAAGGCCTTCTCTGCACCTATTGAGATAATCATGTGATTTTTGTCTGGTTCTGTTTGTGTGATGGATTAGGTTTATAGATTTGCATATGTTGAGCCAGGTTTGCATCCCTGGGTTAAAGCCTATTTGATCGTGATGGATAAGCTTTTCGCTGTGCTGTTGCATTTGGTTTGCCAATATTTTATTGAAGATTTTTGCATTGGTGTTAACCATGAATATTGGCCTGAAGTTTTCTTTTTCAGTTGTGTCTCTGCCAGGTTTTGGTATCAGGATGATGTTGATCTCATAAAATGAGTTAGGGAGGATTCCCTCTTTTTGTATTGTTTGGAATAATTTCAGAAGGAATGGCACCAGCTCTTCTTTGTATATCTGGTAGAAGTCAGCTGTGAGCCCGATTGGACCTAGACTTTTTTTGGTTGGTAGGCTATTAATTGCTGCCTCTACTTGAGACCTTGTTATTGGTCTACTCAGGGATTCAACTTCTTCCTGGTTTAGTCTTGGGAGGGTGTAAATGTCCAGGAATTTATCAATTTCTTCTTGATTTACTGGTTTATATGCATAGAGTTATTTGTAGTTATCTCTGATGGTAGTTTGTATTTCTGTGGAATCAGTGGTGATATCCCCTTTATTATTTTTTATTGTATCCATTCGATTCTTCTCTCTTTTTTATTAGTCTGGTTAGCTGTCTATTTTATTGATCTTTTCAAAAAACCAGTCCCTGGATTTATTGATTTTTTGAAGGGTTTTGTGTCTCTATTGCCTTCAGTTCTGCTCTGATCTTAGTTATTTCTTATGTTCTCCTAGCTTTTGAATTTGTTTGATCTTGCTCCTCTAGCTCTTTTAATTTTGATGATAGGGTGTCGATTTTTGATCATTCCTTCTTCTCCTATGGGCATTTAGTGCCATTAATTTCCCTCTGGACACTGCTTTGAATGTTTCCCAGAGATTCTCATATGGTGTGTCTGCAAACATCTTTATTTCTGCCTTCATTTCATTATTTATCCAGTTGTCATTCAGGAGGAGCAGGTTGTTCAGTTTCCATGTAGTTGTGCAGTTTTGACTGAGTTTCTTAATGCTGAATTCTAATTTGATTGCACTGTGGTCTGAAAGACTGGCTGTTATGATTTCTGTTCTCCTGCATTTGCTGAAGAGTGATTTACTTCCAATTAGTGGTAAATTTAAGAATGAGTCCGATGTGGCACTGAGAAGAATGTATATTCTGTGGATTTGGGGTGGAAATCTGTAGATGTCTGCTAGGTCTGCTTGGTCAGGATCTGAGTTCAAGTCCTGGATATACTTATTAATTTTCTCTCTCATCTATCTGTCTAATATTGACAATGGAATGTTAAAGTCTCCCACTATTATTGTGTGGGAGTCTAAGTCTCTTTGTAGGTCATTAAGAATTTGCTTTATGAATCTGGGTGCTCTGTATTGGGTGTGCATCTATTTAGGATACTTAGCTCTTCTTGTTGCATTGATCCTTTTACCATTATGTAATGCCCTTCTTTGTCTCTTTCGATCTTTGTTGGTTTAAAGTCCATTTTATTAGAGACTAGAATTGCCAATCCTGCTTTTTTTAGCTCTCCATTTGCTTGGTAAATCTTTCCTCCATCCCTTTGTATTGAGTCTGTGTGTGTCTTTGCACATGAGACGGGTCTTCTGAATATAGCACACCAAAGGTTTTTGACTTTTTATCCAATTTGCCTGTCTGTGTTATTTAGCTTGTTTACATTTAAGGTTAATATTATTGTGTGTGAATTTGATCCTGCCATTTTGATACTAGCTGGTTGTTTTAATCATTGTGTCAATGGTCTTTACCATTCAGTACATTTTTGTAGTAGCTGATACTGTTGTTTCTTTCCATGTGTAGTGCTTCCTTCAGGAGCTCTTGTAAGGCAGGCCTGTTGGTGATGAAATCTCTCAGCAATTGCTTGTTTGTAAAAGGATTTTATTTCTCCTTCACTTAGATTGGCTGGATATGAAATTCTGGATTGAAAGTTTTCTTCTTTAAGAATGTTGAATGTTGGCCCCCACTGTCTTTTTTTTTTTTTTTTTTTTTTTTTTTTTTTTTTTTTTTTTTTTTTTTTTTTTTT
>NW_016107461.1:2897456-2902315 GCF_001604975.1 Cebus imitator | reverse complement strand
GCTTGATTGACTCTGCTATTGAAACTTGTGTATGCTTTGCAAAGTTCTTGTGCTGTGTTTTCAGCTCCATCAAGTCATTTATGTTCTTCTCTAAGCTGGTTATTCTAGTTAGCATTTAGTCTAATCTTTTTTCAAGGTTCTTAGTTTCTTTGCATTGGGTTAGAACACGTTCCTTTAGCTCAGAGAAGTTTGTTATTATCCACCTTCTGCAGCCTCCTTCTGTCAATTCTCATTCTCATTCTCCATCAAGTTTTGCTCCCTTACTGGTGAGGAGCTGTGATCCCTTGGAGGAGGAAAAGCATTTTGGCGTTTGAAGATTTTATTCTTTTTGCACTGGTTTCTTTCCATCTTCATGTATTTATCTATCTTTGGTCTTTGAGAGCGCAAATGCTTTGTTGGGAACTCCATTGTTCCATTAAGCGCTTCTGGGTAGGGACGTTTAAGTCTGCTGCTGCGGAACTCACAATGACCTCTTTTCCCAGGTGTTCTGTCCCAGGAAGCTGGGGCTTTATTTATAAGTCCCTGATGTGCTGTTGCCTTTTTTCATAGATGCCCTGCACAGCATGGAGGGAGTCTAGTCACAGTCTACCTGTAGAGGCATTGCTGAGCTACCATGGGCTCTGCCCACCTTCTGTGTAAACTTCCTTGAGGGTTTTGTTTACACAGGTAAAGTTAGAACTGCCTCGGTAATGGCAGACTGCCTCAGTAGTGACAGATTGCCTCAGTAATGGTGGACTACCTCTGTAATGGTGGACTGCCTTTGTAATGTCAGACTGCCTTGGTAATGGTGGACGTCCTTCCCCCACGGAGGTTGACTGCCTGTGTCAAGCTCAAACTGCCATGCTGGCTGTGAAGCTCTCAAGCCAGTGCCTTTCAGATAACTGGTCTTTATGGGGTGGAATCCCCCCCAAGCCAGATCACCTGGCTCCCTGCTTTTAGCCCCTTCTTTTTCAGGTGAATAGTCAGCTCTGTCTCCCAGGGATTCCAGGCGCCAGTTAAAACGGCCGTGCAGATTTGTGTGGGTTTTAGTGTTGGAAACAGGCAGTGCCAGCTGAAACAGCCGTGCTGAAAACCCTCCACACTTGTCAGCTGGGAGGCAGAATCTCCTGGTCTGTGGATGGTATAGACCACAGGAGAAGCACAGGAGCTGAACCGGACTGCTGGAGTGGCTGGAAAAGCCCCTGATGGCCTTTGTTGAGTGTGGGGGGGGGGCATCCTCGGGTTTGTTACACTTCCCAGGTAAGGCAGTGCCCCATGCTGCCTTGGCTCGCCCACCTTGGGCTACACCCACTGTCCAACCAATCCCATTGAGATGCATCTGGTATCTTGGTTGGGAATGCAGAGATCACTCGCCCTCTGCATCACTCTCACTGGGAACTGTGCTCTGGAACTCTTTCTATTCCAAATCAAAATTCTTGATAAATTTTAAATAATAATTCTAAAGATGTAATTAACCTAAGGTCCAATTTTGTGGACTATATTGATTTCTAAATAATGTTTATAGTTAATAATTGTATTTCTATTGCCAAATTGATAAAATTCATTAATGCACCTAATTCCTTTGTTTTTCTGTGATATATACATTAGCTATTTTCTCTCATGGGGTTGAATCAGACTAAAAAATTCACAGATGGTACATTTTTTACTCCCAGAGTAATTTTTAAAACTAAAATATTTTTCAACAGGGAACTTAATCCCTTTAAGACTAAGTCTCACAGAGATGCTGCAATTTCCTTAGGTCATACAACCCCAACATATAAGGTGAGAATTAAAATGTCAACCATTCTGACTCAAATGTCTGATTTTCATCATTATGTTAATAATGTCTCAAATTTGTCTATGCCAAAATAATCATCAAAATTGATCATGTTAAAGATTTTCTATTTTAAAAAAATAGTATTAGCTACATTACAAAAAATTTAAATAGATAAAATGACCATTTATAGAAAAATAATTCACTGGTGAAAAGTTCAATGGAAGGCATAGTGTTATAGTAATTATTATCCAACTTATCAATAGTTGACTTATTTCACTTAATATAATGTTCACAAGATTCATTCATATTGTAGTATGTATTGATACTTCATTTCTTTGTATTGTTGAATTATATTTCATTGTATAGATACACTGCATTTTATTTATGCATCAATTGATGGTCATTTTTGTTATTTCTCCTTTTTCATTATTTTAAGTAACAGTGCTGTGAACATTCTTGTGCAAGCTTTTGTGTGGACATATGTTCTCACTTTTCTTTGGCATACACCAAGTAATATTTCTGGATTAGTAGTAACTCTATGTTTAACCACTTGAGAAACTGCCAGACTGTTTTCCAAAGTGACAATACCACTTTACATCCCACAGGCAGTACATGAGAATTCCAATTCTCCACATACACATCATTACTTTTTGTAATCTGTCTTTTTCTTTATAGCTGTCTTAGTGGATATGAAGTGGCAGCTTGTAGTGTTGAGTTACATTTCTCTGATTGCTAATTATTTCTGATTATTTGTATTGCTAATTATTTTTATGGTTATTTATCATTTAATCGTCTTTGGGGAATTGTCTATTCAGATACTTCACCCATATAAAATTTCTTAATATTTCTCATTTTATTTTTGAGTTATAATATTTTCTTTTATATTCTGGATACAATTTTTTAAATCACATGTGTTATTTGTATTATTTATGGGTTGTCTTTTTATTTTCCTAGTGGTGTCCTTTGAGGACAATGGTTTTTAATTTTGACAGTATCTGGTTTACCCAATTTTTTTTGTTACTTTGAATCTAAGAAACTACTGACGAATCCAAGATTATAAATATGTATGCCTATGTTTTCTGTTAATAGTTTTATAGGTTTAGTGCCTACATTTAGGGATTTGATATATTTTGAGTTAATCTTTGTATATGATATAAAATAGGGATTCACATTTCTTTCTTTTTTTTTTATTCCTTGAGCTGGAGTCTCACTTAGTCACCCAGGCTGGAGTGCAGTGGCACAATCTCAGCTTATTGCAACCTTTGGCTTCCAGGTTCAAGTGATTATCCTGCCTCAGCTTCCCAAGTAGCTGGGACTATAGGCGCATGCCACCACGCCTGGCTAATTTTTTGTATTTTTAGTAGAGACAGGGTTTCACCATATTAGCCAGGATGGTCTCGATCTCCTGACCTCGTGACGCATCTGCATTGGCCTCCCAAAGTGCTGGGGTTACAGGCGTGAGCCACCGTGCCTGGCCTCAAATTCATTTATTTACATGTGGATTCCAGTTGCTCCAGCACCACTTGTTGAAAAGACATTTTCCTCATTGATTGATCTTGACACCCTTGTTGAAATGAATTTACTATAACCATGATGTTTTATTTCTGGACTCTCAGTTTTATTTCATTGTTCTATGTGACTATCCTTATACTAGTACCATCCCATTTGGATTACAGTATTATTGTGGTAGGTTTTAATATCAGTAAATATAAGCACTTTAAATGTGTTCGTCTTTTTCCAGATTGTTTGGTTATGTTGGATCCCTTAAACTTCCATATGAATTTTAGGATCAGGTCATCAATTTCTTCAAAAAGTCAGCTGAGTATATCATTTCGTATTCCACCTCAGAGTGTGTAACCTTGGGCATGTACATATTCACCCTGGCATGGCAATGGCTTTAGAAAAATGTCTTTTACTTTCTGATTTCCCTGTTAAGCTGTCTCATGTGGTATTACACCTACTTCCATGAATGAGTTCCACTAATTACACCCACTTCCACTAATTAACAGATTTCTCTACTTTTTTTTGACAATATTCTAAAACATAAAGTGCTCTCCCCAGCCTGAATCAACTAAACCTGGGCCGCTTTGCAGGGATAGATTTTGTGGCCAAACTTTGAGGTATATTCTGACGCCAGACCTCTACTCAACTGTGTCTTTCCCTGGTCCTTTTTGTTAAACTAGCCCACTAACAGGATAGCTTGTTTCTCTCCTGTGTTACCAAATTCCTCTTAATGACTTATAATCAAAATCTCTATTGTTGGAAATAGGAACAATAATTAGGACAAAATCCACACCGAGACAATGGATTGCTCATCAAGGCTAGTTTACTTCCTGCAGGAAAGATGCAACTTGCTGCCAGTCTTGTCACTAGAGCACATCTGAACAAGGGAGACAGGGAAATTTATAATTCTGATAACCTGAAGCAATCACCCTACTGCTATGTCATTTCCATTGGCTGGAACAGGACCTCACATTCTATACTTGACCCAATTGGCTGAAAACTTGGAAATTTCCTCAATAGATAAGGAGAAAGAAGATGAGGAAGAAGAGGAAGCTATACAGGAGGTCAGGAGAGCTTCCAAATAAGGAATGGCATGCAACAGGGTTTGAGGCTTGCCCAGTTCTGTTCAGACATGCTGGAGCAAGTCAAGGTAGCTGATTTAAGATGTAGCTCATTTAGAGAATACATATACATGGTTGTATGTTTATGGTAATAGCAGATAATGGCGATAAAGGAAGAGATTGTAACTCCTTATAATGTATTCTCAGATATAAACTTTGAAGAAGAACTTTCCCATCTCTCACATATATTGTTTTCCAGAGCATGATTATGTTTGAACTTCCCCACACTGTTCTAAATAAAATTTTTAGGGGAGGAGTTTCAGTGTTCTTATGGCCTTTTTTCCCCTCTGGACAAAGTCGCTGAGCCACTGTGCCTGGGCTAGAGGCTGTAACAATAGCTCATTTGATTTGGTTTGCTCTTCTTAATTAAGATGATCTACTGTTTTTGAAAGTACTCTCAGGCTTAAATTTTTCATACTCTTTTCCAATAAAATCAGTTCCTTTGGGGAATCGTTGTGGGTTTTGTGTGTGTGTGTTTT